>NC_089272.1:50736665-51106917 GCF_963678975.1 Dysidea avara | reverse complement strand
ATATGCGTGCTCACTATCCTTGGCAAGTTACAATGGCTTAAGATCTTTAAATGTGTTTAGGCCCCTATTTGGTGATTATTAGTTTCTCATCCACCGCCCGCATCCTTCTTAAGCTACCGCATGGTAAGCCATTATTTACTCTGTGCTGCTCAGAAGAACACGTGATACCAAACTGTAATAATTTTTTGTTGATGAACGCTACACTGCGCTATATATTGCCAGGAGAACTGTTGTTTTCCTTAACAAATTGCTGCAGTGCCAGTTGCAATCGTGCTCTATCGACTCCATCAAAGCAGGCTTTCAATTGACTGTCGAAAAACAGTTGGCGATCACGAAAAGTAGAATCAGCTGGTGAAGGAAATGTTTGTAGTAAGAAAGAAAGACAATTTGGACAAGGTCTGTACATCAGTGTGTTAATATTATAAAATAATGGCATGACGGTAATACCCTCCCGCCCGCATCATAATAATTAGAAAGGCTGGATGAGAAACTAATAATCACTGAATAGGGGCCTTATCTCGAAACTTCTAATGTGCGATTTAGATAGGTTTTCTAAAATCCAGTCACAAATTGAACTAAATTGTAACAATATTTGGCGATCCTGCTACAGTGCAATGAGGATATACAGCTACATACGTAATAATCTGCAGTGACTATCTTTAAGTTTTTGAAGTATATATGACCCGGTCTGCGAAAAGGGGTCTTATAGCCTTTTTAATAGCATAAATTCGGTAACCCATAGCTATGTGGTACAAGTCTACAATTTGGTCACCACACACCCCTAACATAGCACTAGGTGTGAGTGTAATTACAAGATGATAGCTTTAGCAGATCAGGAGTTATGGTTAGCCAAACTTGGATAATTGGAAAGGCTATAAGACCCCTTTTCACAGACCACGTCACATTATATATATATGCACATGTTGCTGTAAGACCTTCAATACTAGTCACTGTAAAGCTGGATACTTTAGGTTTAAGGAAGAAAATCCATCCCTCCTGGAGAACAGCTGAGTGTGGCCCCGACTAGACATTGGGTGACCTGCAGTTCGACTCCTGGGGTAGGAGGGATTTTTTCCTTAGTTTGGCCCATTTCGGTTACAGGTTATTAGTTCAAATGTATTAGCTATGGTTCACTGTAGTAGGTTAGGAGATCTCAAAGGCTGCAGCACATGTTGCTGTAAGACCTTCAGTGCTGGTCACTGTAAAGCTTTATAATAATAATAATAATAATATATATATATATACATATCACTTTAGGGGTTTCAGCTGACCAAGTCTTGGATGTCTGGACTGTACATGAAGATCTTCCAGAATTCATGCACACAGAGTGTATTATTCACTCTCAGAGACCCCCTCTTAAAATTCCTGGATCTGTCCCTGTTTGGGTTAGGTGAAAACACAAAAAGGAACCCTGTTGGCAATAATGATTAAGTTTTAGTTAAGTGAAAGCACAGGAAGAAACCCTAAAGGTAGCTATTTACCTGTTGGGTGACCTGTTTATTCCAATAACTATGATAAGGTTGCTAGGAAATAAATAGCACATTTTTACAGTTCAGCATATTTTTTACAATTCACAGGAGTGACCATGAATGCTATATAATATCTCCTCAACTGCCGCAAAATACTTACTGATAGTAATGATAACATCACTAGTAAATTTAAGTCAGCATAACTATTGGTATGCATTAAATTTAAGTCAATATATTGGCATATGCATATTAGAGTATTTCAATGGAGTTCTGTATCTAATAAAATGTATGGGCTTCCATTATCCAAAGTTTTCAGTTATCTGAACACACCCAGGGCCCAACAAGTTTGGATAATAGAAGGACCACTGTAGTTAAATGATTGTCTGCTTTCAATGCAGAGGGGTGTGTAAGTACTATCCATTAGCCAACAAAAGGTTTGTAGTGCATATTTCATAATGAAGGATCTAGGTTAAGTTTGCAGAATTCTTATTCACATAAATGCAAGAAAATAATTAACTTACCGGCAACATCTGAACATGTTACTCCAGCAGCAATGCACTCATTAGATGTGTCTGATGTCACACATTCAAGTATATTTGTCTCATCTCCTAAGCACAACCGCTGAATAGGAAGTACGAATGAATCACCCTTGCTGAAGTTAAAATTCCTTGTTTGTGTTAAAGCACCACGGTATCCAAGCTGCCTGCATACCACATTTCTTTCTGACATGCGCCAGAGACTAGCACAAACTGTTCTCCAAGTATTGCTGTACCAAATTTCAACATGGCCATCAGACGGTGAGACTCCACCAATCAAACGAACATCTCCTTGCTCTTTATGAAAAAAATAATGATTGTAACTATGTATACCACCTCAATTGTTATATCCTTAGAAGTACCACAGTATGCATACACTATACGTACATTATTATGTACAATATACGTACACATACAATAATATACATTTTAACACAACATCTCGTCTTCCACTAGGAAATCATTATAGAAGTTTCTATATAGAAGTTCCACACCAAGTGGCCAAAATTATAACTGCTGATAAAGGCTGTAACTGCACATTCGAAAGTGCCAGGCAAAGTGGTCCCTAGATTATCTGGCCATCGATTATCCAAATTTTTGATTATCCGAACCGGGTCCTATTAGACTGTTTTGTTGAATGTGTATGTTCTATTAGAGTATTTCAACAGAGTTCTGCATACAAAATTAATGAATGGGCTTCTATTATCCGAACTTTTTGATTATCTGAACACACCCAGGGCCCAATGAGTTCGGATAATTAAGGGACCATTGTAAACAATTTACGATTTCAGTGACAGACTACATGAGCCACACCCCACTTCCAAACTGAAGGTGAAGCACTTTGCTTGAAAATCTGACAACATCTGGAATTTGATTTCAGCAAGCAGCAACTATGATTAATGCTTAGTCTAACACATCTTAATGTAGGCATTCCAGAATGCGAGATTTTTTAAATGAAAAATTTCTTCGTACATTCCCCATTAGAACTCTGACAACAAAATACGTAAGCATTTGGATCGCTCAGCCATACGGCCTTCTTGAAAGATAAAATTCAGTATAGGGTTTGTCCATACGCCGATCAATGTTGTTGTCCATATGCCGATCAATATGTTGAAATCCTAGTTTTATCGTACGCATTGTTTTATGTCGTTTTGTAATCTTAGCTACACTGTATTTAGATCTGTGGGTTATGTGAATACTTTAAAACTTTTAAAAACATATTGTCAGAAAGAAAGCATTTGCTACGTCTTGCTTTGAACTAAACAGTTGCTTTGTTTGGGTTAGTAATTTCCAGCTATGCAACAACTTTCTGATGGGTATGTCACCAGCTCAAAACTATCAACGTTTCAATGTTGGCATAACGATGACATAATTAAAACCACAGCTCTATCTTAGGTACTTTGCATCATTGTGATTTTTTTCTTAAGTTGCAAACATCCAGCTTTGACTCACCTGAATTAGCTACTTGCCAATGAGCATACACCATTACATTGAAATGTGTGTAATAGTTCAAACATCACAAGGCATTCAAACAGCACTTGAGATTCAACAAACCCCAAAATTATTCTTGGTGTATGTACAAACCTACAGCTAGGAGCAACTGCCATTTTAAGACAGTCCAAGTTACTAGATGGCTTCCTGAATCAATTGCGCTATAGTGCTCTTTAAAATGTATGAAGAACCCCGGAGAAAAACGTACCTTTTCAGTTTTAAAGCTTTGTGCTTGCCTAAGTAGCAAATTCCAACCAAACAAACTATATTTTTCTGAGATTGGCAATCATTATCCATGCATATAAAAGTCTTTTTTCCAATATTTAAAAAAATTGGGCTGGAATGCCAACTTTATGCATTTTAGTTCTGCGCGTTACTGAAAATGGCATTTAAACAGCTGTACTGTACTATAATGCTTTTATGGCTTTTGACAACACATGGCATCTCTAAACCATGACTCTTGCTCTATAGATCTTCCATGGTGTATAATACTTCTTGATCTGTCTTGAAATAGTAGAGAAAGGCCTAGAAGGCTTTTGAAGCAAGTCTAAAAGCCTGGAAGACTACTTTTGGAATGCATTCTACATGTATTAGAGTTTTATTTTTTCTGCCTGATCCCTTTTATGAACCACTAAAATTGTTGTTTATGATACTGTATCACATGTATAATATGTAACTATGTGCAATTTATAATAGTAATACTCTATGCATGCATGGATGAAATTAATACGCTAATACTACTTACGTCTTTCATAGAGAATTACATCTGCTGTAGATGTATAATTTTTTCCCAATGTTTTAACCAGTAGTTGAAATTGATACTTGTTTATATTATCATCCGGATTCAAGGGTTCATCCAGTGTGACAGACCATGTAGTATCATTAAATGTTGTCTCAGAATTGATAAAAAGATGCACTGATCTAGTTCCACTAAAGGAGAAATTCTGTGACTGTGAGCCACTAAAGGTAAGTTCTAGTTCAGCACGCAACACAGAAACTATTTGTATTGCAAATACAACTGTTCCAGTAGGTGAATTAACATCAATGTCAAATTCGTACTGTGTAGCATTGAACATTGGGATAGAATTTGTTGGAGCTGCAGTAGAGAAAAGACAAGTTAATGGTTGTTACATGTCAAAAATCAGGCACCCACTTGATAGTAAACAATTAGTTATTAACATTAATTATGTAGCAATATTTGTGAATTAATTTTCTAACTTGTCACTATAAATTATAAGAACTTTCCAAAGAATAAAATTAATGTTTAAATCATGACTTAGAAACCTAGGCTTGCATTGATTATGGTGGCATAATGAGTTTAGCTCAGCATTAATCATTGAGTTGTGTAATATGTAACATGTCTGACCATCTGATAAAATGACTATGATTATAGTTTTGCTGTCCTCGAACTGAGAGAGTACAATGCTGATGGGACTGAGCTTTGATCATGAATAATGCTAGTGTTGAGTCAGATATACAGCTAATAAATGAAATGGAGTAAATCTCGCCAGGACTGTAGCAAGGGCAGTCCATCCAGCCCGGGAAAAAAATTTAAGTCATGATTTAAGTCATGACATCATTACTTTTGGTTGCAATTCAAGACCAATTTGGTCCCTCCCTGTTTACAGCCTAAAACTATGTATGGGTTGGTGATTGTCTCAAGTCCTATAACCTTTACAACTTTACCAACTTTGCAAACTACAGGTATAAGGTATCCACTTTCAAATTTTTGTCAATTTAAGTCATGACATCATTACTTTTGGTTGCAATTCAAGACCAATTTGGTCCCTCCCTGTTTACAGCCTAAAACTATGTATGGGTTGGTGATTGTCTCAAGTCCTATAACCTTTACAACTTTACCAACTTTGCAAACTACAGGTATAAGGTATCCACTTTCAAATTTTTGTCTCATTAAAGCCTTGTATACAGTGGCGTATTCTCCGCTGTAAGGTAAAGCAGATCGGTCAATATTTTCATAGCCTTCAGAAAGTTTGTCTAAAACTTTTGATAGGTTTCTGAGTTCAACATACAGACCGACTAAAAATTCACCTGGAGCTGACAAAACAGCTAAAGGACAACAAAGTATGGTGCAGTTTGTGGTGCTGATGCAATACAATCAAGCCAGCAGTAGCTGATGGCAGGATAATGTATGTGTGTGGATTGTGTGGTTTGGATGGGAGAATGCACTTAATGAAGCTGCGAAAGGAAGAGAAAACGAAAGATTACATCTATCTCAATTTTCTGGAATACATAACAGATTTACTTCATTATTGGTACACAGAGTGTTGACTTATGGCATAGAGTTTCATGGTGAGACAGGTGAGTTACGGGGTAGCCGAATTTATCTTTATTCCTGCTAAAGATTCACTTGAAATAGTCACATTATTTGGTTCGCAGCACAATAATCATGCTGTTTACTTTGCCCGGATACATGTCTCACCTCCATGAGTGTGAACTACGAACAGCATGTGGAGTTTTGCTGATCTGGTCACAAAATTATAGCTAGATCCATACCACCAAATTTCTTGAAAATACATCCATACATAACATCATTACTACTATTATTGCAGTAATAAAAATATGAATGTATTCCTGATCCCAAGCTTGATGTGTATATCAGTTGCACAACACAGTACAGTATTTTGACTCGCACAAACAAAATTACTGTGAAGTGGGAAGTAGCTTAAAGTGTGATCATCCATGCAACCACACCCTTACTTGCTTCTGTGCAATTATCTTTCATAATCAATAAGCAATACTTTCAAAGCTATCATTACTTTAATACAAGGTTGACTTACTTTGTACACAGGCCCTCAGCCTATCAGAGGACACATCATCAACACTTCCTGTGACAAATCCTACTGTTCCTGATGGACATTTCTCCACACACACATTATTGTTAGGATTGAGGTAGGTAGGATAATATACACATCCATCTGGAGAATATTGGACATGACAAATATTTTTAAAGTTAAGATGCATTGTGTGGTATGGTGAGCAGGGAGTAATCCTACTCTGTGCACACATCTTGACAACTCCATACATGTGCATTATATTTGTATTAGGCATCAGAGAGTTTTCTGATTATTCTATTCTGAATACCTCCAAAATGTTATGATGCATTTATTTTCAAAATTTACTGTGCTGAAATAACATTCTTGTACACTGTATCTATCCTAATCTCAATATTTTAACAACATTTTGAGCAGTTCATATACTACTCTACCAGATAGAACAGCTAGCTTTTAGTTGGCAAAATACTTTGTCACTAATGCATTTTCTGCTGACAAGTTTTTGGCTGCTCTATAGAATATCTCGACTTGCATGAATTTGAATAATATTATGTCAATTATGCACTAAAAATGCCAGCCAAGTTCTTTCATTTTATCATTATGCTTCTAATTATTCCTGTATCCCTATAATATTATACACTTCACATTGCCTGGCTTTGCTGTACACAACACCTATGGCATCAAGCTCTATCATATGCCTATGCCTATATGCCTATATGCACATTAGGTGTGAGCCTACACTTTGCTTGTTTTCCACCAATTTTTCTTTCCGGCAATTTTTTTCTTATTTAAATCATAATTATTTCATTGTTCATGAAAAAAGATTTACTAAGGTATCTCAAGCTTTCAAACATGTGTGACTGCTCTATTAGAATACTTCATAACATGCTGACTGCTCTATTAGAGCATCTCGGTCTTTAGCTGTTTTTCTATGGATGATCTAGAACTGTTTGTGACTGTTCTATAGGAGTATCTCAATCTTTTTCATGTAAAATGTGCTAAGTTCCAGTTCCTAAGTGTCAAAATTTAATCTATTTTTCCAATATTTTGCTCTTCGCTTTTACCGCCCTGTTTTTCCAAAATTTTGCTGGCAAAATTGGCATACCCCTACTACTCATGAACTTACATGTATATTACCTACATTACATTTTCACAACCCAGGTAAGTGTACACCGAAACACATTTAATTACACACAAGTATACATATATGTACATGCATCTATACACACACGCATAGACCAACACACAAACATACTTGGGGAAGGGCAATTGAAAAAAACAATTTGATAGGCAATGCACCCTAACTGCTGCCAGTTAATAAACAGTGATGCATAGGTAATATGGTACATGATAATATTAATTTTATTTAGTGACAAGCAATATAAATAATAAAGTTGTTTTATGTTTTAATATTTAGTATTTTTTATGATTTATGTAGTTATTTTTTCATAAATTGTTTCTATTAGTAAATAACGTGCTACTATTATTGTTACTTATTTAATTAACTCCCTGCATGCTAAATTCTTGAGTGTATGGATGGTCACAAGTGTTGTGTGTCTCATTATTAATTTTTCAGACAATCAGGGAATGCTATGCTGGAAGCAGGCCAGCTGACTATGATTATGGTATGCATGTAACTTATGGCTCCCCATTTATCATGTCAGGTGCTAGAAAGCTGATAGGCAAACCCATTGCTTGTTTGCCTCAGGTGATAGCTATCATGTGCATCCCACTCATGAAGGAGGATAGTTTTTTACAAGGCATGCTTGCCTGGTTGAGGGTATAATAGGTTTTATGGTACAACGTTTTTGTATGTGTATGCATTTACTTTTAAAGTCATTCTAGATCTGCCTGGTTTAATAACTAACTTGACTGTCATTCCAGCAGTTCTGGCTGCCAAAGAGATCACCCAAGGAACTACTACATGTATTACATTGTTTGAGTAGTTTTATGCTAAAACTAAGATAAGAGCAGTCAACTATAGATGTTATGTTTTCTGTTTCTTTATGGGTTGCATGCATTCCCATTCTGCCAGTGAAATACTGGCGAATATCGCCACGCTGTCAATGGTTTTTTTTAATATGTTTGTTTTGCATTTAGGGATTGATTGATTGATTGATTGATTGATTGATTGGTTGATTGATTGATTGATTGATTGATTGATTGATTGGTTGGTTGATTGATTGATTGATTGATTGATTGATTGATTGATTGATTGATTGACTAGTGACAAATAGTTCATCATCACCATCCCCTACAGAGGGGACAACAAAAACTTGAGAAATAGGATGGCTGGGGTACTTGCCTATAATTATGACTGCTGTCACAGTGTGCAGCATAATAAGATATTCCATCTTGCTGGCTATGCAAATGCTGTATTTTATGTAATTCAAGCCCTTTCAACCCAAATAACACCGATGAGTACCAGCTGAAATTATTAGCATTGAAATTTTATTATATAGGTCTTATGAAACCTGCTTCCAGTGTTGAGGAATGCATATAGTAGCAGCAAGATTAAAGTTGGCGCTGATCATCTGACAGACAAGCTTTTGGGATGGAGAATTTGAATGAAGTTAGCTATATAATGAATTGTTGTCAAGCCTGAGCTGGGTTATAGCTCTGCAATTTTGTTGTCCTCCAGGAGAGAACCATCACTATTATGTGACTCGGTCTGCAAAAAGGGGTTTATAGCTTTTTCGATTGCATATACATGGTAACCCATAACTTGACTTGTGAATACGGTACAAGCCTACACTTTGGTCACTACACACCCTAACATAGCACTAGCTGTGGGTGTAATTACACGGTGATAGCTATAGCAGATCAGGAGTTATGATTAGCTAAATGTGGATAATTGGAAAGGCTATAAGACCTTTCTTGTAGACCATGAGGCCACATATTGATGATTGATGAAAGCAACACAAAAATGATAACATGTGTTTGGTACGGTGGGCCGCTGGATAACACTATGGCACTAATATTAGGGGCAGCCCACTTTATGTCAGGTTGATCAGCAACAAGGGTGTCTGAGGCCATGCATATATTATATGGTAGTCAGAGGTGTATCCAAGATTTTTGTATTAGGGTTTCCTAACCCACAATTGAATGTATTAGTACTCTAATTAAAGCACAATTGAATTATAATTGCTTCTGTAAGTATTAGGAGACTCACAGTGAAAAACTTAAGGTATATATTGTATTTGTACTCTCTAGCTAGACAATAATGGCACACGTATTGAGGCAAGTTATTTTATAAATTGGTTGCTGTCAAAGGGGTTTCCTAAAACCCCAGAATCTCCCTCTATACGCCCTTGGTAGTCAAGCCCCTACTCTAACTGCGTCTCTGGCAAGATTGAATGGCTACCATGTTAGTTGGAGTCACAGGACGTGACATAGCAAAGGACTGCACTGTTCACTCAGTACACTGTTAAAATTTGGGTGTACTTGTAACACCCCTGTTTACCTGGAAAAGTAAAAGGGTGTTGTGATGGCACGCCCTGAAAGAAAAACATGGTTACAGCTACACTCATGGGTGCTGCCTATTGTATAACACCCAAAATTGTTATGCCGCAGCACCCCCTTTAGGTCTGTAGCACCTTGTGTCAGGGAGCTACGATTGCACCTGTACTATAGCACCCTGAAATGATGCAATGCAACACCCCTTTAGTTCTGTAGCAGCATAATGTTATGTCAGGAGCTATATAATTACATCTTCTTTATATAACTTTAATGATATGTTGTAGCACCATCAAATTAAAACATTACAGCAACATATCATTTAAGGCGCTATGAGTACAACACCTCAGACTGATGCAACATTTTGTGGTTATCAACACTGACAATGCTCTGCACTTAATTTTTGTGTCTATCAATGTCTATGACAAAACCTTTTACATAATTATTGCACTTACAGTATTGCTGGTACACTGTCACTCCACTTGTGTGGACAATGCGTACATCCCAGAGGATGATTCTAGCACTCTATGTTGGCAATACAGTGTTACATAGAATATGCATGGTAAATATATTTTCTCAAATTCAGTGATGTTATTGTGGCACCCTTATAGACAAGTGGTGTTATAGTCACACCCATTGAGTGAATGAAACCCACAATTAAAAGTTCCCTTGGTGGTTAGATTATAAATACATTTTGCAACTTACATAAAGTGTGGAAGTACATGCAAGCAAGTAAGTGTATTTGTAATGCTATTGAATTACTGTATTTCACAGGTCAGTTGGGCTTCGAAAACAACCATTTATATAAATGGAGGAATCAGAGTGGCTCCACCCCCAGGAAAGTTTAGGAACTTTCCTAGTGTGTCACTATTACTCCTCACCATAGCACCCTTGGTATTACACATTTTGCAATGACGTTCTATGCCAACACCATAAGGTGCCACTGTAACATCATAAAAGTGCTACCATTACCACCTAGAAAGTGTTACAAAGCACTGTGGAGAGTTATACCAGCACCATTTGGCAACACCACAGGGTGCTATTTTTAAACAGTGGAGTGAGCACCCTATAAAAGTGTTACAACTACACCCCAATTTTAACGAGGTAGGTCACTGAACTTTTCACTGACGCAGGTGGTTGCAGTATTCAACAATGCAATTGGTGTTTAGTCTATCATCATCAAAAGCAAGAATCTTGAATCAGTGGTGGGGAGTAGAGCATATAATTGTTCATAATGGTAGCCTTTCATACAATAGTCTACATAAATTCCTCACAAGGCTTGTGCAGGTAATTGGTACAAGTAGCGTTGTTCCCTTTATGCTACCAGGACTAAGCCCCAGGCCTTTGATAGGGTGCTCACTCCACTGTTTAAAAATAGCACCCTGTGGTGTTACCAAATGGTGCTGGTATAACTCTCCACAGTGCTGGTATAACTCTCCATCCATATCCAGAAATCTTCTACCAAATTACGTTTGATTGACAACTGTTCGAGTCAACTGGACTGGGCTTACATTTGCTTATTCAAGAGAGAAAGCCTGTGACCATAGTGACATACTAGCATGACATGGTAAATTCCCCTTCCTTGTGTAATGGAAGTGAATTAAGAGACGCATTGAACATTAAGTCCTAGACTGCTTAGTATTAACACAGGACCCTCTGTACTTAAGAATCTCTGCCTTCAAATGGATGACTATATCAGCAGATGGTGGAAATGGATGTATAGTCTGAGTCAGTGCAAGATGAAGAGACTTGAGGCATGATGAGAAATGCTTCACTATGTGATCAGGAATGTGTTAGATGACTACTTGGTGCTCTGCCCTGTTAACAGTTGTTCCAATGAAGTTGTGACTTTCCTGGTCAGGTCTACTATCTCCAAAGTTCTATCACCTGACTTCATGCTTTACTCACACTGTTAAAATGAGGTGTTACAGGTGCACCCATCGTAAAGGTGTTCATGTACACCCATGGTATTTACAACACCCTAAGGGAGTACTGTAGCACTAGGGGTGTTATTGAACACCACAAATGTCACTTTATTCCCATAATAGCTAAGCCACTGTAAGGGTGTTTGCCTACACCTTGGTGTATTGAAACCCACAATTGGATGCTTCTATTAAAAATTAGGTTATAAATACATTTTGTTAACTTCTATAAGAGTGACTTGGAAACAACCATGTGATAAGTATAAAAGTGTTGCAAAAATATAATTGTGTACTGCTAATGTGGTTTGTTGTTGTTAATCATTGCGTATAAATTGAAATCAACATGAAGGTTACCGGAATGTTATAGCAAGCCTACATTTCTTTTCAACAAAATGCCACCATGGAGAGCACTAGAACACCTTTAAAGTGTACTGTGACGCCTTTTGTAGCTATTCCTAGAACACCCTTAGGGAGTATTGTAACGCCTTTGTAACACCTTTTAGTTGCTCCTAGAGCACCCCTGGGGAGTACTACAACTCCCTTCAAAGGAGTTTAATTTACACAGCAGTTAGAACTCCTCTAAAGGTGATTGGATTACACCCTATTTTTAACAGTGCAGTGTTTGTAGTAGTGGAATTCCAATTGCATGGATGCAGGATAGGGGCATAGTAGAGCCTGCTCTGAGCCCAGAATAGTAAAGGAGACAATGACACCTCAGAACCCAGGACAATAAAGGAGACTATGACAAACTCTGAAATGTATCAATATGCACCAAAGGTTATAATTAAATGTATAGTTATTTCACTATTGTGAGCATAGCTGCTGGAACGAAAGTGTTAGGCATGAGCTGCAACATTGCCTCACGATAAACTCAATGTATATGACTCTGCTAGCTGTATACCAGGTCAAGAAGGAATTGTCATATCGCATGGTCCCCCTATTAGTTGCCCTGCACATGCCATTGGTTGAGAAAGCTTGTGATACTCATATTATTTCTTCTATTTAACAAGCATCAACATGGTGTTATTAAAATTTTTTGATTAAGTCATAATTGAATTATTTAGGTATGCTTGAAAAGGAAAAAACCGGAGTTACTTTTGGTGATTAATTGCTCACTTTTACTGAATTAAGGTTTGTAACACTATTGGTTAGTTAATAATGAACACATTTAAATATATTTTATTTGATTCATTGTACATGCTTTAAGTTGAATGTTTGTAGACTATTCCTTTGCTTACATAATAATAAGTTACAATTGCACACAGATAACTTACTAGTAACATTCAGGCATGCTACTCCAGCAACAAGGCAATCAGTAGATGTTTCTGATGATCTGCACTCATATAATATATTAGATTCATTTCCAGTGCATGAGAATTGAAATGGAAGTAAGGATAATTCACTCCGCTTAATCTCATCTCTTCTAATTGGTATAAAAGTTTCCAGGTATCCAAGTTGTCTGCACACCACTTTACTTGCATTGATACCCCAGTTATCATCACAAACTGCTCTCCAACTAAGGTTATAGAAAACCTCAACAACACCATAAGATGGTATTTTGTCAAGAGCCAAACGAACCTCTCCTTCCACTTTTCACAAAAAAAGTAAGTACATCAAGACACACAGTAGTGTGTCGTGCGGCTCAAGAAGCCAGCGTGCCACCCGTGAGTATATTAACAGGAAGAAAGAAAACGCAATTTTCACACCTATGTAGCTCTGTGATCCCTTATCCGATTGGAACCAAATTTGCTAGAGAGGTGCCGGCCAGCAAGGGAAGTCTACACACCAAATTTGAAGAAATCGCTCCAGCCATTTCCGAGATACGAGCAAACAAAATTTCGTTTTAATTTCTTCGTTTTTTCTTCTTCTACTTCTTCATTTCGCACACTTCGCAAAATCCGCCATAAAACACGAATTCGTGCTGAGATCGGGCTGAAATTTGGCGCACTTAAAGGGCTCATTAAGGCGGATCGGTGTACCAACTTTGATTGGAATCCAATGAACATTCACGGAGTTATTACCGATTATTTGCGTAAAATAAGGTCGAAGGTCTGTCACGCCTACAGGGTAAACTCCTTTGAGGAATCAGTTGAAAATTGCTATGTAGATGGAGCAACCATCGTAGGAGTGCCTGTTTGTGGTTTGAAAGAAATCGGGATAAAGACCACGGAGATATGACACAAAACCCGACCTGTGTCAAAATTACGCGATCGATTTTTATGAATAAAAAAGCTATTAGTTTTCGTGTCTATCAGGCAAACCGCTTAGAGCAATGAGCTGAAAATCAGTATGTAGCTGGAATAATCATCATAGAAAGTCCTTGCAGTAGTACAGAAGAATCGGATTACAAACCACCGAGGTATGATTCGAAAGGCAACTACGTGTAGCAAATGCGAGATCGAGATACTCTAATAGAACAATCACTCTAATAAAGCATTCAGCTGCATTTATAATTTACTCAATTATATTACATTGCAAGTTATTCTGTAGGGAATTCAGCTACAAACAAGTCACCCTGTAGTCAGATCAGCCTGAAGATGGTACCTAATAGAGAGTTCAGCTACAAAGAAATCATCATGTAGAGAGTTCAGCTCAAACATATTGCCCTGTAGAGAGATCAGCTAGAAGAAGTTACCTTGTAGAGAGTTCAGTTACAAAGAAGCAATCATGCAAAGAGTTCAGCTGCAAACAAATCACCCAGTAGAAAGTTCCACTATGAACAGATCACATTGTAGAGAGTTCAGTTAGAAACAAGTCATCTTGTAGAGAGATCAGCTAGAAGAAGTCACCTTGTAGAGAGTTCAGCTACAAATAAACCACCATGTAAGAGAGTTCAGCTGCAAACAAATCACCTGTAGAGAGTTCAGCTAGGAACAGGTCACCCTGTACAGAGATCAGCTAGAAACAAGTCACCCAGTAGAGAATTCAGCTACAAACAACTCACCCTGTAGAAAGATCAGCTAGAAGAAGTTACCTTGTAGAGAGTTCAGCTGCAAACAAATCACCCTGTAGAGAGTTCAGCTACAAACAAGTCACCCTGTAGAGAGATTAGCTAGAAAAAAGTCACCCTGTAGAGAGTTCAGCTAGAAGAAGGGATAGTTCAGCTACAAAGAAACTACCATGTAGAGAGTTCAGCTGCAAACAAATCGCCCTGTAGAAAATTCAGCTACAAACAAACCACCCTGTAGAGAGTTCAGCTACAAACAAGTCATCCGGTAGAGAGATCAGCTAGAAGGATAACCTTGTAGAGAGGTCAGCTACAAAGAAATCACCCTGCTTCATCTTTTCTTCTTCCTGCAGTAAAGAAAAAATGATAGGTTAAAAAAAGCCATAAAGCCGGCCATAGGCCAGCTTTGGGGTATACAAATACAAAAAGAAGTGAAATCTAATCCAAAACAGCCAAGCTGTAAAAAAAAGTGCGGCCCTCAGACAGGCTATGGTGAAAAAAGATGTGAAATCCAAGGTGACGGCCAAGAAATGGCTGTGATGGTAGGTTAATTGTAAAAATTTTAATAATGACAATTCAGGTGAATTTTGTGCCAATACCAAGCGGCACCAAATTCAGCTGAATTGTCGTTATTAAAATATTTACATAAAACACGAATGCGTACTCGGATAGTGCTGAAATTTGGCACACTTGAAGGGCTCATTAAGGCGGATCTCAGTACCAACTTTGGTAGGAATCCGATGAACATACACGGAGTTATAACCTATTACGTACGTAAAATAAGGTCGAAGGTCTGTCACGCCTACAGGGTAAACGCCTTGGAGGAATGAGTTGAAAATTTATATGTAGATGGAGTAACCATCGTAGGAGTGCCTTTTTGTGGTTTGAAAGGAATTGAGATAAAGACCATGGAGATATGACACAAAACCCAACCTGTGTCACAATTACGCAATCGATTTTTATGAATAAAAAAAACTATTAGTTTTCACGCCTACCAGGCAAACCGCTTAGAGCAATGAGCTGAAAATCGGTGTGTAGCTGGAATAATCATCATAGAAAGTCCTTGCAGTAGTACAGAAGAATGGGATTACAAACCACCGAGTCAGGATTCGAAAGCCAACTACGTGTTGCAAATGCGAGATCGAGATACTCTAATAGAACAGTTAACCTAATAGAGCATTCGGCTACGTTTATAACTTACTCCATTAAAGAATTATATTACAATGCAAGTTATTCTGTAGCGAATTCAGCTACAACCAGTTAATCTGATAGACAATTCAGCTACAGGCAAGTCACCCTGTAGAGAGTTCACCTAGAAACAAATCACCTTGTAGAGAGATCAGCTAGAAGAAATTACCTTGTAGAGAGTTCAGTTACAAAGAAACTATGCACCATGTAGAGAGTTCGGCTACAAATAAATCACCCTGTAGTGAGATCAGCTAGAAGAAGTCACCTTGTAGAGAGTTCAGCTACACAGAAACCATCATGTAGAGAGTTCAGCTGAAAAAATTCACCCTGGAGAGAGTTCAGCTACGAAAAGATCACCCTGTAGAGAGTTCAGGTAGAAAAATTCACCCTATAGAGAGTTCAGCTGCAAATAAATCACCCTGTAGAGAATTCAGCAACAAACCGCCCTGTAGAAAGATCAGCTAGAAGAAGTTACCTTGTAGAGAGTTCAGTTACAAATAAACCATCATGTAGAGAGTTCAGCTGCAAACAAATTGCCCTGTAGAGAGTTCAGCAAGAAGAAGTCACCTTGTAGAGAGTTCAGTTACAAAGAAACTATGCACCATGTAGAGAGTTCAGCTGCAAACAGTTCACCCTGTAGAGAGATCAGCTAGAAGAAGTCACCTTGTAGAGAGTTCAACTACAAACAAGTGACCCTGTAGAGACATCAGCTAGAAGAAGTTACCTTTTAGAGAGTTCAGCTGCAAAGAAAACCATCATGTAGAGAGTTCAGCTACTGTACAAACAAATCCTGTAGAAACATCAGCTAGAAGAAGCCACCTTGTAGAGAGTTCAGTTGCAAAGAAACCACCATGTAGAGAGTTCAGCTGACCCTGTAGAGACATCAACTAGAAGAAGTTACTTTGTAGAGAGTTCAGCTACAAAGAAACCATAATGTAGAGAGTTCAACTACAAACAAGTGACACTGTAGAGACATCAGCTAGAAGAATTTACCTTGTAGATAGTTCAGCTGCGAAGAAACCATCATGTAGAGAGTTCAGCTACAAACAAATCACCCTGTAGAAATATCAGCTAGAAGAAGTCACTTTGTAGAGTGTTCAGTTATAAAGAAACCACCATGGAGAGTTCTGTAATGATTATGTATTTTATATATATATATATAATTTGTACATTTACTGATAAAATATTTAAAGTACATCTGCTTCGTCTTTTCTTCTTCCTGTGGTAAAGAAAAAAAGATAGTTTTAAAAAGTCCCAAAGCCGGCCATAGGCTGGCTTTGGGGTATACAAATACAAAAAGAAGTGAAATCTAATCAAAAACAGCTAATCTGTAAAAAAAGGTGCGGCCCCAAAAAGGCCATGGTGAAAAAAGATGTGAAATCCAAGGTGGCGGCCAAGAAATGGCTGTGATGGTAGGTCAATGGTAAAAATTTTAATAACGACAATTCAGGTGAATTTTGTGCCAATTGACCAAGCGGCACCAAATTCACCTGAATTGTTGTTATTAAAATTTTTACCATTAACCTAACATCACAGCCATTTCTTGGCCGCCACCTTGGATTTCACATCTTTTTTCACCATGGCCTTTTTGGGGCCGCACCTTTTTTTTACAGCTTAGCTGTTTTTGATTAGATAATATCACATGTAACATCTCTAGAAGTACTTTATAAGATAACAGTATTATAGCCCTAAATATATGTCACCCAATTTTGGAAAATCACCATATGGGAGTGCGTGAAATAATTAGAATTTTTATGTTTAGGTAGTGGCTATTAACAACAGAGCACAGTCTTAAAATTATTTCAAGATTTTTCTTGTAATTTAATGTGTTGGGAATAGCTTACTACCAGTAACAAGTAAATTTGCATAATAAGGCTGGTTATTTGATCATTAAATATTTTAGATGTCAAATGCGCCAATATGGGTGATTTCCAAAATTCGGTCACATATACTGAAACAGCAGGCCAGTGTTAAATTAGTGCTTATGAATAAAAATCATTCAATGGCCTTTAAAACCCAATGGCAGGTAAAATAATAAGCTCAGCTCGGCAAATGAACTATATGCAATCATGACTACATAGACGGTTTGCTGTCACCTGAGTTCCCGCCAAAACAGGGGTAGTTATAAAATCTGGAATAGAACAAAACCATTCGGTGGGTGCACCAAATAGAAAAATCAATTCTTGCAGATTGTGCATCATTTCCTACAGTCACACAGTAGCTACTGTAGAATGAGTTTGTTTCTGCTTATATGTAAAGTTTATATTTATTACCTACTGGAACAATGCATTATGCTGAGAAAACGATCATATAAGCTGCTAAACTGTACTTTGTAAGTACTGGTATATAGCATACAATTTATGTAGGCCACGTGGCAGGCAATAAACAGAATTTTGAGCGAGAGATTTTTAGCATGCTATATATACACAGAAGCAAACTAACTCTAGCACAATTCTAGCTACTGTGTGACAGTTGGGAATGGTGCACAATCTGCTAAAAGCAATTTTTCTTCTTGGTGTATACCCCAATTGATTCCATTCCATTCTGGGTTTTATAACTACCCCATCTTTATAATATTAATTTATCATTACATTGTATAAAATCTATTTTTTCTTGTTAACTTAGCTATTTGCATTGGCTGTGAAGTGATGAACACTTGTTTCAGCTATGCATGTTTGCCTCTACTGATGGAATAAACGATATTGAAGGATATAAAAGTCAGTAATACCTTGACATTCAGAGCTCCACACTAGCAGGCCTGATATCAACAGCAGCACGATCAGTGGTCTTTTACATAACTCCATTACTAAAAAGCATAAAAAACATCATGATATATCAACATAATTATTTACAAAATATTAATATTATTTTTATGTATGCATCTAGGCCACCATGCATGCATGGCTTAGAAGCCAGCAAGTCTGACAAGTGTGCCTCTAAACAATAGTGATTCTATAGTCTAGCATAACCATTTTAATAAATAGGGTAGCGTTGGGAACTTGCATCAGTTACAAAAGGTATAGAATTACATCACTTGGTGACTAACATACTATAAATGTTTATACGTAATTCAATCAATAGTGCACTATTTCTATGTCCTCCTTTCAATTGCAGTTTGGAAAGTAACAATCATATGATGGGGAACATACGTATTTACAGTGATTCATTATTTTATGTGACTTTAACTTAAAAAACTTGCATAAGTTGAAATTTGTACTCTGCTGTTACTTAGTGTTCCACTGTGCTACTGATTAAAGTTGCCAGCACCCTGAATTATACGATTTCAAATGCAAGACAGTATAAAATTTAATAGTATAGTACAGCATTATTATATTAATCTTAATTGTGAGTATATACACCTGTACTTGAATGAAATTTGTTTCATTGATAGTAGGGTACGTAAGCATACATATTGTACACTAACTATAAGCCCTCTACTGTCAATGAACCAAATCCTATAAATATATACATGCATGCACAGGCATCAGACAGACAAAATGATTTGGTGAGCTTTGCAGCACATTGCACAACCTAACATATTAGATTTGGATAATTGTTCATGAGTTACAGTTTGGTATAATTATCAATATCTATATAACTATAGGACTATTGTAAACTTGCATGAGTGCCCATAATGCTAAACAGACCAGACTTTTTTTATTTTCTGTAAGTGAATTGGTTATACCACACTTAACTTAAAGGGTTTCGTGCATTTGTAGCTTATGCTTGTGGAGTTGATTTGGGTGGAGTTTCAGTTTGCCATGGACTAACGTAGTCTCAGTTTGTCCAGAAAAGGCCACCTAGGTACTGAGGTTGGTAGGCAAGGACTGTCCATCAAGCCCTGGTAAAATACTTCATTTACCTTAAATGAGCATTCAGGTATAGTAGTGCACACTCCCTTATAGGTATTTTCAGCATGCCACACAGTGAGTTTTGAGCAGAATTGTTGCTAAAGTATGTAGTTACTATATGCATCCTCAAAGTTCGCATTAATTCTTTTATCCACTCAGAAACAGCAAAGGCTATGAAAAAATGGTGTAGCCTTAAAAAGCTTGGGTGAAAAAATTGTGAATCAAAGGTGGTGGCCAAGAAATAGCTGAAATAATGTCAATGCTAATAAATTTAACAATGCTGGAATTATACTTGATTTTGTAGTTTATAAGAGCCCAAAACCAGACTATGGCTGAGATGTTACTCACATTTGTTCTTATCTGTATGGATGCAATAATTATTTAAGAGAGAATTGTATCACATGTTTTACTTCAATATTTGTGACCCAATTTTGCAAAATCAACCATCTTGGCCAAAAACTAAAATCCAGATAACACCAGCACGAATTAGCTACACTATCAGGCTAACAATTTTCACACTAAACTTGCCTTCAACTAGTTAGGTCTGCTTTTCCCAGACGATTTTCTGGCGGCCTGTATAACCAGGCCAGACGTGTCTAGAGCTCTGAGAAGACCAGGGACGTGATGGATAGGGTACAAACACTCTGGACAGTCGAGCAGGCAGCTGAAAGTGTGATGTGTGTTTGTTTTGTGAAGTTTTGGTCTATCAGCTACCTCTGGCGGGCTGTTTTGTGGCCTGGTGCCTTCAATTACACTCCTACTCCATTTTGAACTCTATCTCTCGCCCACCCCACCCTCCACCCCCACCCCACCCTCCACCCCCACCCTACACCCCCTTTTGAGGACTCGTGGTACAGCAACACTCGTGAAAAAACCTATCTAAAATGGCGGGAAACTCTATAAGCTTCTACAAGGATTACCTTGGCCACTAGACACTCTCAAAGGTTGTGAATAGCTCCATCTTTGGTGAAAATTCCATACACGTAGCTGCCAGTGCTGGTGAGTTACAATGCTTTAAAATATTAAAATACGTTTTTCTCTGATTCAACAATGCGTCCATACGGGTGATTTTTCAATATTGGTAACATTGTTGTATTACTCCAGTGGAGTGTACATGCATTTTGAGGGCTTCAAATATTACGTATAACATGACTGGCTTTGTGAACCTGTCTTTAAACCTTTCTGATTGTGCAAATTTGACAACTCGTAATCTGACTTACATAATTTGACTTACGAATAAGGTATCAAATTGAAACTTACAAATAAGATATCAAATTGAAACTTACGAATAAGATATCAAATTGAAACTTGGTAGGAGCATAGCCCTTACATACTGTTACTAGCTGGAAAAGGTTCACGCCTATATAGGTCAATAACATTAGGAGTTATGATCGTTCAACTTGGAACTTTGGAAAGGATATTAGATAGGGTTTCATAGAGCCGGTCAGATATACATAGAATGTTCTAGAACTTTCTGTTAGATATACTGCATGGTTTACTTCATATAAATTTTCGTAAAATATTGTAATACTCTAATATAGAGAGCACCGTTTTGAAGACTTCTAACAGAACTTAGAAAATTTTTGCATAATTTCGTTTGATGTCTGAAAGGTTAATGAGGTTACCAAACCCAATAGAACCTGCGGTGGGGTTACTAACTAGTTAGTGACCTGTGATGTGAGTTAGAAACCTGTGGTCTGGCTCGTGGTTGTTTACTACATTCATCAATTGAAAATCGGCAAAGCCATAAACAAAATATGTAGCCTAGTGGACAAGAAACTCGACAGGGAAATATCCTTACTGTTAGCTTAATCAGTTTACTAGACCGTTGGCATTGTACTAATATTGCCGGGTGTGGCCGGCACTACTGCCAACGAGGGGTCACCAACTGATTCAAAATCTTGTACACCTTCAATGAAATCCTGCCTGAAATATGAAATCTTATGCTCTTATCGTGATTCTGATTATCGTGTTACTCATTCTGGTACCATAGCTTACACTCAACTGCTCCTGCACAAAAGTAAGAATAAAACTGATCCAATGTTCCGCTCCGCTTCGGATTTGTGTTAAGCGAGTTGTGGAAGCCGCACAAAACCAGGAGCTGTGGGTAAGAAGCCAAACAAAACCAGAAGACAATCTATGCTAACTGCTCAAAAGTAAGAATGGAATCCGATGTTCCACTCCGCTTCGGATTTGTATTAAGCGAGTTGCGGAAGCCGCACAAAACCAGGAGCTGTGTGAAAGAAGCCATACAAAACCAGGAGATGATCCATGCTAACTGCTGAAAAGTAAGAATGGAATCCGATGTTCCGCTCCGCTTTGGATTTGTATTAAGCGAGTTGTGGAAGCCAAACAAAACCAGGAGCTGTGGGAGAGAAGCCATACAAAACCAGGAGATAATCCATGCAAACTGCTGAAAAGTAAGAATGGAATCCGATGTTCCGCTCCGCTTCGGATTTGTATTAAGCAAGTTGTGGAAGCCAAACAAAGCCAGGAGCTGTGGGAGAGAAGCCATACAAAACCAGGAGATAATCCATGCAAACTGCTGAAAAGTAAGAATAATAATAATAAAAAAGAATGGAATCCGATGTTCCGCTCCGCTTTGGATTTGTATTAAGCAAGTTGTGCATGGAAGCCAAACAAAACCAGGAGCTGTGGGAGAGAAGCCATACAAAACCAGGAGATAATCCATGCTAACTGCTCAAAAGTAAGAATGAAATCCGATGTTCTGTTCCGCTTCGGATTTGTATTAAGCGAATTGTGGAAGCCAACCAGGAGCTGTAGAATAGAAGCAGCACAAAACCAGGAGAGAATCCATGCAAACTGTAAGAATGAAATTCGATGTTCTGCTCCACTTCGGATTTACTTTATAGCAAACTACAAAAACTTAGCAACACAAACTTAGCAAAACTTCATATTCATAAACTTATAGCAACACACAAACTACAAGCATAGCTACAGATGCATGCTCCTGCATGGTTTTGTGGGGTTTCACACCAGATAGGGATTCGACAGTTTGCTCCTGGTTTTGAGGGATTTCTCATGGAATTTCCCCTGAATGATTGGCCTTGTTTCCCGGTTTTATAGGGCTTCAGCAGCAAGTCGCTCCTGGTTTTGTATGGTTTCTTTTAATAGTTATGTCTTTGCTTTGCTCCTGGTTTTATACGGCTTCGTAATTCTTATCAATTTTGTGAGGCTTTGCTCCTGCATGAACTTCTATTTCTTTCTCCCACTATTTTTTGGTGTTTCAGAACTTGTCACTCTACACCAACCTGTAATTTAGAATCAGATTTTGCAGCTCTCGTTTGATTTTTTGAAATCCGTGAAATCTTGAGAAATTTGTTCAAGATTTTGAAATCCGTACTCCTTTTTCGTGAGTTAGTGACCCCTCGACTGCCAAACATTATCAACTACTCTAGACGCGATACTAAAATTAACCGCAGCACTGAGCCAGTTTGTCACTTTCTTTCACTCTATCTTTACCTCCTTTACTCGGGAGAGAATAGCCTTACAGTTTACCGACGAGTTCAGCCATCACTGGCAGTTGGCACAATTCAAAATGGCGCTGACGCTATCAACTGCCGGAAAGGCTAGGAAAATCTTGATACTAGAGTTTCTTTCACTCTTTCTGTAATTCGCTTCGCAGGGAAATTTTCTAAACTATTTAGAACGAGCCAACATCGGTTTCTACACTATTTAGAGCCCCTCGGAAGATGTGGGCTCAGCTACCCACAATTACTTACCTTGGCCTGTGGCCTCGGTAATTAATTTGTGGGTAGCGTTCGCCCACATCATTTTCGGTACTCTAAAACGAGTAGAAACCTTGTCGGCTCATTCTAACTATAACATACATGAAATCTTAATGTACAACAATTGGAAGAGATCTTGCAGTATTTGTGTAATACTAGAGTGGACATTTTTGTGAGGACTTCTAATAGAACATACATTTGATGTGATTTATTATTTACCCTCTTGGTAATCGACAAAAGCCATTCTTCCTACCAGAGCAACTAAATACACAGTGCACTTATAAGCAAAAACAAAACAACAACTACAGTGTAAATGTGACCTGGTCTGCGAAAAGGATTCTTATAGCCTTTCCAATTGACCATGTTTGGCTAATCATAACTTCTGATCTGCTAAAGCTATCACTGTGTAATTACACTCACAAATAGTGAAGAGACCAAACTGTAGGCTTGCACCACATTCACAAGTTAATTTATAAGTTAGCATGTATATGCAATCAAAAAGGCTATAAAGATCCCTTTTCGCAGACCGGGTCACATATACAGGTTGCATGAACTATAAAACTACTACACAACAATTCTATAATTCTAACATGTAAATAGATTTAACATAGTTTGCAAAGAAAGAAGAAGTTAATTGCAGGAAAAGGGCCAATGGAATTCCACACCACAGTGAAAATATGTCATAGATTTGGAAAGGTGATAATTAGAAAAAAGGTTTTGCAAAATGATCACTGCAACGTGTATTGTGTGAATGCTGGTGACCAAAGACAATAGGAGGGTCCAATTGTAGTGCATGTCTTTGCTTGATCATATGCGTCTGTATACCATAGAGAATTGAACTGGTTACTTGTGTCCGACATCGTACAACTGCAATCTGAAACTGCTTTGTTTCACTGTTATCAAATTTCCACAGTGATTTTGTAATGTGGACAGCCCACTGCTGTAAGCGAGTTACATGGTTCTTTTTCAAAGTAGGACCACATATACTGGCAATGCATACTGTCAATGATTCAGTTAACAACTTAAGAATAGAAAATGTTGAGCACATAATAGATGTAGACGCATAGAATGTATAGAACAATCTATTGGTAGATCTATGTAATTATAGCTTATATAAGCAGATTTAAAGTACAATTTTCATTTATATATAAAAAGTAGAAATTAAGTGAAGTGATCAGCCAAGATACCAGTGGTTCAATGTTAAGGATGCTGGTGCTAGGTATGGAGGTCCCTAGCTTGAACTCTGGTAAGGTTTTGGCGACATTTTTGTGTACCTTTTCCACCCCGCAGCGAATATTTACTCCATTGGGGGATTTATAAAGTTGACTTGATTGGATGCCCACATAACTACAAACACATTCTCTTACAAGCTACATGTCTGTGCCTTCTAAATCCAAAAGTTGGTTACAAATATTAATTAAAATGAAAGGTGGTGACCCAGTGCTAGTTGACATCCTTCTATGTAATACAGATATAATATTAAATAACTGTGTGTCACATGAATAATTGGACCTAAAACCGTATTGTTTGTCACTAAGTATCTGGTATGTTGTTAAGTGTTCCTGCCATTGTTGAGTGGTAAAAAGATGTGTTCTAACAGTTTACTACATATATATATCAAGACACACGGTAGTGTGTTGTGCGGCCCAAGAAGCCGGCGCGCAACCCCCCCCCCCCCCCCCCCGTGAGTATATTGACAGGAAGGATCAAGACACACGGTAGTGTGTCGTGCGGCCCAAGAAGCCGGCGCGCAACACCCGTGAGTATATTGACAGGAAGGAAGAAAACGCAATTTTCGCACCTCCGTAGCTCTGTGCTGCCTTGAAGAAACAAGACGAATTTTGCTGTGAACACTCCCTCCACCTTCAGCACTCCACATTCCAAATTTGAGTGAAATCGCTTCAAGCGTTCCCGAGATATGCGACTTCAAAAATTGGCTTAGTTTCTTCGTTTTTTTCTTCTTATTTTTCTTCCTCTTTTCGCACACTTACAAAAACTGCTATAAAACGCGAACGCCATATCCGATTGCCTTGACATTTGGCACACTGAAGCGGGGTATAAAGGCGCATCTCTGTACCAACTTTGGCTAGGATACGATAAACAGAAAAAGAGTTATGATCGATTATTCACGAAAAATAACATCAATATGTTGTCACGCCTACAGGGTAAACCGCGTATGGGAAGAAGCTGAAAATCGGTTGGTGAATAGGTTAACTATTGAACCTCAAACCTTTTGTGGTTTGAAAGAAATCGAGCTAAAAACCAGGAAGATACAACGAAAAAACCAACAGTGTGTAACAATTACGCAATCGAGATTAGCTAATAAAAAAACGATTACTTGCCACGCCTACCAGATAAACCGCTTGGGGTAATGCTTTGAAAATCGCTGTATAGATGGAGTGATCATCTTAGAAAAGCTTTTCAATGGTGTAGAAGAATCAGACTTAAAGCCACGGAGTTATAACACGAAATCCAACTTGGTGCAGCAAGTGCGAGATCGAGATACTCTAATAGAGCAGTCATCCTAATAGAGCAGTCACCCTGAAGAGAATTCAAGAGATCAGCTAGAAACAGGTAACCTGTATAGAGATCAGCTACAAACAATTCACCCTGTAGAGTGATCAGCTACAAACAATTCACCCTGTAGAGAGATCAGCTAGAAGAAGTTACCTCGTAGGGAGTTCATGCAACTATGAAAAGAGATAGTTCAGCTAGAAGAAATCACCTTGTAGAGTTCAGCTACAAAGAAACTACCATGTAGAGAGTTCAACTACAAACAAATCGCCCCTGTAGAGAGATCAATAGAAGAAGTTACCTTGTAGATAGTTCAGCTACAAAGAAACCATCATGTAGAGAAATCAGCTGCAAAAAAAACACCTGTAGAGAGTTCAATTACAAACAAATCTCCCTGTAGAGAGATCAGCTAGAAGAAATTATCTTGTAGAGAGTTCATCTATAAACAAATCACCCTGTAGAAAGATCAGCTAGAAGGAGTCACCTTGTAGAGAGTTCAGTTACAAAGAAACCATCATGTAGAGAGTTCAGCTGCAAACAAATCTCCCTGTAGAGAAATCAGCTAGAAGAAGTTTCCTTGTAGAGAGTTCAGCTACAAACAAATCATCCTGTAGAAAGATCAGCTAGAAGAAGTTACCTTGTAGAGAGTTCAGCTACAAAGAAACCATCATGTAGAGAGTTCAGCTGCAAATAAAACAACATGTAGAAAGATCAGCTAGAAGAAGTCACCTTGTAGAGAGTTCAGTTACAAAGAAACCACCACGTAGAGAAACCACCACGTAGATAGTTCAGCTACAAACTAGTGACCTTGTAGAGACATCAGTTACATTGTAGAGAGTTCAGCTACAAAGAAACCATCATGTAGAGAGTTCAGCTGCAAACAAATCACCTGTAGAGAGTTCAGCTACAAACAAATCACCTTGTAGAAAGATCAGCAAGAAGAAGTCACCTTGTAGAGAGTTCAGCTACAAAGAAACCATCATGTAGAGAGTTCAGCTGCAAACAAATCACCTGTAGAGAGTTCAGCTACAAACAAATCACCCTGTAGAAAGATCAGCAAGAAGAAGTCACCTTGTAGAGAGTTCAGCTACAAAGAAACCATCATGTAGAGAGTTCAGCTGCAAACAAATCACCTGTAGAGAGTTCAGCTACAAACAAATCACCCTGTAGAAAGATCAGCAAGAAGAAGTCACTTTGTAGAGAGTTCAGCTACAAAGAACCATCATGTAGAGAGTTCAGCTGCAAAGAAATCACCTGTAGAGAGTTAAGCTACAAACAAATCTCCCTGTAGAGAGATCAGCTAGAAGAAGTTTCCTTGTATAGAGTTCAGCTACAAACAAATCACCCTGTAGAAAGATCAGCTAGAAGACGTTACCTTGTGGAGAGTTCAGCTACAAAGAAACCATCATGTAGAGAGTTCAGTTGCAAACAAATCACCTGTAGAGAGTTCAGCTACAAACAAATCTCCATGTAGAGAGATCAGCTAGAAGAAATTACCTTGTAGAGAGTTCAGTTACAAAGAAACCATCATGTAGAGAGTTCAGCTACAAACAAATCTCCCTGTAGAAAGATCAGCTAGAAGAAGTCACCTTGTAGAGAGTTCAGCTACAAAGAAAGCATCATGTAGAGAGTTCAGCTGCAAACAAATCACCTGTAGAGAGTCCAGCTACAAACAAATCTCCCTGTAGAGAGATCAGCTAGAAGACATTACCTTGTAGAGAGTTCAGTTACAAAGAAATCATCATGTAGAGAGTTCAGCTACAAACAAATCTCCCTGTAGAAAGATCAGCTAGAAGAAGTCACCTTGTAGAGAGTTCAGCTACAAAGAAAGCATCATGTAGAGAGTTCAGCTGCAAAGAAATCACCTGTAGAGAGGTCAGCTACAAACAAATCTCCCTGTAAAGAGATCAGCTAGAAGAAGTTTCCTTGTATAGAGTTCAGCTACAAACAAATCACCCTCTAGAAAGATCAGCTAGAAGAAGTCACCTTGTAGAGAGTTCAGTTACAAAGAAACCACCATGTAGAGAGTTCAGCTACAAACTAGTGACCTTGTAGAGACATCAGTTACCTTGTAGAGAGTTCAGCTACAAAGAAACCATCATGTAGAGAGTTCAGCTACAAACAAATCACCCTGTAGAGAGAACAGCTAGAAGAAGTTACCTTGTAGAGAGTTCAGCTACAAATTTAAAGAAACCATCATGTGGAGAGTTCAGCTGCAAACAAATCACCTGTAGAGAGTTCAGCTACAAGCAAATCTCCCTGTAGAGAGATCAGCTAGAAGAAATTACCTTGTAGAGAGTTCAGTTACAAAGAAACCATCATGTAGAGAGTTCAGCTGCAAACAAATCACCTGTAGAGAGTTCAGCTACAAACAAATCTCCCTGTAGAGAGATCAGCTAGAATAAGTTTCCTTGTAGAGAGTTCAGCTACAAACAAATCACCCTGTAGAAAGATCAGCTAGAAGAAGTTACCTTGTGGAGAGTTCAGCTATAAAGAAACCATCATGTAGAGAGTTCAGCTGCAAGCAAATCACCTGTAGAGAGTTCAGCTACAAACAAATCTCCCTGTAGAGAGATCAGCTAGAATAAGTTTCCTTGTAGAGAGTTCAGCTACAAACAAATCACCCTCTAGAAAGATCAGCTAGAAGAAGTCACCTTGTAGAGAGTTCAGTTACAAAGAAACCACCATGTAGAGAGTTCAGCTGCAAAGAAATCACCCTGTAGAAAATTCAGCCACAAACAAATTGCCCTGTAGAAAGATCAGTTAGAAGAAGTTACCTTGTAGAGAGTTCAGATACAAAGAAACCATTCTGTAAAGAGCTCAGCTGCAAACAAATCACCTGCACAGAATTCAGCTACAAACAAATCACCCTGTAGAGAGATCAGCTAGAAGAAGTTACCTTGTAAATTATTCAGCTACAAACATTCACCCTGTAGAGAGAGCAGCAAGAAGAAGTCACCTTGTAGAGTGTTCAGTTACAAAGAAACCACCATGGAGAGTTCTATGATAAATATATGTATTATATATATAATTTGTACATTTACTGATAAAATCAGAAATATTTAAAGTACATCTGCTTCACCTTTTCTTCTTCCTGTAGTACAGAAAAAAAGACAGGTTAAAAAAGTCCCAAAGCTGGCCATAGGCTGGCTTTGAGGTATACAAATACAAAAAGAAATGAAATCTAATCCAAAACAGCCAAGCTGTAAAAAAACAGTGCGGCCCTCAAAAAGGCTATGGTGAAAAAAGATGTGAAATCCAAGGTGGCGGCCAAGAAATGGCTGTGATGGTAGGTTAATGGTAAAAATTTTAATAACGGCAATTTAGGTGAATTTTTTTGCCAAGACCAAGTGGCACAAAAATTCACTTGAATTGTCGTTATTAAAATTTTAAAGAAAGAATTTTAAAGCCTCAGTTCTTTAAAAAAGCACTTCCAAATGTCAAACTACTTCCAAATTTCTTTCTAAGGCTTCTTTTGTGGTTGGGTCAGCTTTCTAAGGTGGTGTTTAGGTGAGTGTTCTATTAGGATTTCGGAAAAACAGGCAATCTCTATTATGAACCACTATTGTGGTTCATGATAAACTGTGACTGACCAAGCTTAGCTTACAGTCATTGCAGCTGTAACAAAATTGATATTAACAGCAGTAGGTACCTCAGAATTCAATGACAGGCCAGTAGTTGTGTAGCCTTATGATAAGATTGGTGTCACGTGCCAAACTCTGTTTTTCAAAAGTTGTACATGACCTTGCATGCTATAATGCTGTTCCGCGCAACACTCACTTTCAAACTACACTTGGAATGACGCAGGTGGACATGATGTCTTGAACTTCAGGGTGTTCGTAACGCGGAAAACTGAAGAGTCCTAGATGGGGTGTTAAACCATTTTATGAGACATATTTTCGTCGTGGACTTCCTGAAAACGTCTTTACATCGAAAAACGGATGCTAGATTCGAAATCAGCGAATTTTCTTTGCCTAGGATGACTTCTTTTAGCCTCACAGGTAGGGTCCGCAATGCGAAAAATCGATATTATCCATTCAACTACCTAACTTGTGATGTGTTAGGCTAAGTGTAACTTGAATAACACCAGCGTGGCAGCCAAGTATGTCACTTCCTTCTGGTAGGAAACGATAGAAATGCCTTAAAATCACGTGATTTTATGCTGCAGGATTTCGTAGCGTTCATTATATGCCACGATATTCACTCTCAACATTGTTCAAGTAGCTAGTCTGTTGTCAACTCAAAGTATCAGTGGTTTGATTTTATTGGTCAGTTTCTGGTGGCAGCACGATCTGTGCGGCTTTTTTACGACCAACAAAATGTTTCTTCCTCTGGAGCACAGGACAAGCAGAACTGCGCCGTGGGTCAGTAATGACCAGTACTAGGTAAAGTACCTGCATGCGGAGTATGGTTAAAATTGGAGCTTGTTGGCCATCTGGCTGAGCCATCTATATGCTGAAATTTATTATTTTATTTATTATTTATTTATTTATTAAGGCTTTACAGCACAAGTGCTGAAGGTCTGTAGGACACCTGGTCCTACAGCCTGCTTAAAGTTGTTACAGAAAATGTGTTTGAAAAGGTGGAGAAAGGAGAAAACATCCATGACTGGACCTAGGCAGCCTCGAACCTGCAGCTATCCGATTAACGCTCGAATGCTTACAGGAGTCTGCCAGGCGGTCAGGATGTTTTCTCCTTATCAATTTCATGTATATGTATCCAAGGAACTCTAGATTCGGCCAAAATGACGCGATTTTTGCAAACAAATACCAGAATAGGCGATGAATCAATGAAACAGTCTCCAATAGCAAGGATACGAAGCTTATAAACACCTAACAATACGGATATCTCGTCCAGTAAACGCAGAGAGCCACCCAATGCATGAAATAGACACTCACGTGATCGAAATTCAAATCGGAACAAACACCCATGAAACCACTTTCATTTTGGTAAAGGAACCTTGCAGTGCACTCCTTTTGTAAATATTTGTGTTAACTGTTCACTCAGGTGTGGTTTGGGCTAGCGCAGGTGAGTCTTGTACTGTGATGGCATTATAGGCCGAGTCATAGGCTGCTGGACTATTCGAGGTGCGGAATCTAGTAAATACAAACTTGTTGTCATTTGATTTCAAGTGATTCTAAGGTCATTGGAACGGATTCTTGGTGTATTTGTTCCGATTTGAATTTCGATCACGTGGGTGTCTATTTCATACATGGGATTGCTCTCTGTGTTTAGGCCACTCCAAATTGATTTCCTGTTTCTCGTCCTCCGCCCGCATAGTGTTTTAGCCAAGCCAGATAATTCCATTATTCCGTAAATTGACGTATTCTGTGTACACGAAGCAGGTAAGCATGACGGTTAATCTGACTAATTTACTAGCAACTTTACCCATGTTGAATTGAATTGTCCACCTTGTAGCTATGTAGCAGACATGAAAAAACAGTGTATAATTATGTACATGGGTAGTAGTTAGTATAATGGAATAATGAAATTTTCCGCCCGCCCGCATGGCAAAGTTTGTTTAGCCAGGACGAGAAACGGGAAATCAGTTTGGAGTGGCCTTACTGGATGGGATAGCCGTTTTGTTAGGTGTTTATAAGCTTCGTATCCTTGCTATTGGAGACTGTTTCACTGATTCATCACCCATTCTGGTATTTGCTTGCAAAAAATCGCGTCAATTTGGCTGAATTTCAGCATATAGATGGCTCAGCCAGATGGTACTGGTCATTGCTGACCCACGGCGCAGTTGCTGCTCTGCTTGTCCTGTGCTCCAGAGGAAGAAACATTTTGTTGGTCGTCAAAAAGCCGCACAGATCGTGCTGCCACCAGAAACTGACCAATAAAATCAAACCACTGATACTTTGAATTGATAACAGACTACTTGAACAATGTTGAGAGTGAATATCGTGGCATATAATGAACGCTACGAAATGCTGCAGCATAAAATCACGTGATTTTAAGGCATTTCTATCGTTTTCTACCAGAAGGAAGTGACAAACTTGGCTGCCAGGCTGGTGTTATTCAAGCCTAACACATGACAATAGTTAGGTAGTTGATTGGAGGATATTGATTTTTCGCATTGCGGACCCACTGGAACTTGTGGAAACTTGATCATAACATTTGGAAAAAGTTGGTGCCGTAAAATCCCGGTTTTCCCCAAACATTACGTCTTACAGATGAAGTTTTGGATGGGCTCTCTATGGGGATTTTATTTATCGAACTTTTATTTCGCGTATTTCAGTAAATACTGGCTGACATTTAATTCGGTAAAGTGTATTACCAAGAGTTAATAATAAGAGAGGAGAGTGTCTAACGCTGTATAGTCCTGTAACAGATGATTGCGCAGAAGTTAAACGGATTTTTTCCGCGTAACGTACAGACTGGCTTGTATATTTTCGCATTTAACCACAAAGGCTATCCCAGACACAAGGGCGTGCGTTCAACTCGATGTTCAAGTTCACCACGAATAACATCGCTCTGTTGCGTAAATAAGTGTGGCTGTTAACTTTGAAGATAACTCTGGGGAGAGCGTCTGAGAAACCAATAAACACTGAACCAAAGGCGGAGTGTCGCTTCGAATTCTCACTGCGCCGTCATGTTACCCTACCTTTGAGCACTCTTCAATTGAAGGAGCACTGTTCCCTGTACATACAGCTCAGTTTTTAGTTCAGTCTTCGAATATTCTTGAAGATTCATCACAGTGCGGCTAAACTAATTGCGGTAAGGAAACGAACAAATACTAGAAGCCTATACGTTACACGGAAAGGAAGCCGTTTAACTTCTGCGCAATCATCTATTACAGGCCTACAGCGTTAGACACTCTCCTCTCTTATTATTAACTCTTGGTATTACGAAGTACAAAGCATTGGCTACCACATACTAGAACAACAGCTCGTGAAACGTTTGTTGAAGGGGTGTAATTTGATTACCAAAATATATGTGAAAAATCCGTAGGTCAGAAATCTCTACTTATATACGTCATTCAAGAAGAAACCTATATAAGAAGAATACCCATGCAGTGAAGAAGAAACCAAAGCTGAACCCTAACCTTAGTCTCGCGTGCCAGACGGTTTGTGTGGGGGGCGGTAAATAAACCGTCTGGTCACTGTTGCACACATTCCGGGACCACTGCCGGAATGTTGGCAGAGCCAATCAGATCGCTTCGCGCACTCTGTGACGAAACAACCACTAACAATTCAAATTCTTAGTGTAATAAAGAACTGAATCTCGGCTACAGATCACTTTTTCGAAAGTTTAACAACGCCATGGGCTTAGGATCTTTGTTTCCCTAGTACAGGGCTCTTAAAAGCGTTCGTATAAGAACGATCGTGGTTCGCTACGGATTTGTGAAACGACGGATTTGTGAAACGATAGAATTGTCGAGGAAGACATTCAGCAATGTTTCGAATACGCCACCAGGACATTACCAGTACAATTATTGTCTTAGTCTGCTCAAAGAGGTGATTGGAACGATTATTGCATCATCCTTGGCGCAAAACAATGCCGTGATGTAATCTAATTGTATTCCAGTGAGTTCACGGAAAGTGTGCAACAGTGACCAGACGGTTTATTTGCCGCCCCCACACAAACCGTCTAGCACGCGAGACTACCCTAACCTAACGTGACGTTCGCCTGTTAAGCACAATGATGGCTTTCACTGTCTGTATGAAGTTAAGTTTTTGGGCGAGTTTGAGGCGAGCTATATGGTTGGCCCGGCTTTGCCTGGAAGCTCGCTTAGTTCGCTCCAACCCTAGCTCGCCTCGAACTCACCCAAAAACTTAGCAATACCTTCATACAACTAGTGTGTTTGATATTTGAGTTATGAGTGACACTGCCAGACGAATAGCGCAAAAAAGTAGTGTAGGACGAATAGACACTGCGTAACTAATTTTACCTGTACTCCATAGAAAGAGTGAACAGCCACTCAAAGCGCGGCCCAAATGGTTCAGGCTGCAAAATATGATGGCGAAAAATCGATTCCGGCTATTTCGAGGTGAATTCTTGTACGAAATTTACTTCCACTCTAATGTTTCCCGTACAGATCACCATAGTTTGCAAGTCGCTATCGATTATTAGTTTTGCGGACCCTAATCATTGCATTAAAATCACATAACTGTAGCTAACTAACCTTGCCGCAAGTGGAATCTTACGCGGTAGCTGGGTACTGCCAATCCTTTTCTTTTAAAGCTATATACACTGTATACGCACCGAAACCCTTAGATTTATTAGCTTTTCTTTTTCTCGATCAAAGCTTCCAGTATGGTATAAAACTTATAAAGTCCAGTTTTTATATGCATACTGAAAAAGGCATGCACGCCCCACTCACGTGCGTCATTTCATTTAGTAATTCTGCAGCCTTATTTTTTGATTGTTTTTTCAACAGTGATGACAACGTCAGCCAAGGGCTACCCTTCAGCTGTGCCCTGATAATGCATACACAGTATTAATTTTAATATCCTGGTTTTACAGCTGGGTTGCTGGAGCAATGAGAGTAAAGTTCCTTGCTCAAGGAAACAACACTGAGTGGTGGGTCTCATCCTAGACTGGAACCTTTCGATTTTACAGTCCGATGCCCCATCATTTGAAACTGTCTTATAACATATATATACACAATACATTTACAAGCGATTGTTGAGTTCTGTTGCGGCATCCAGTGCCAGTGGCTGCAAGTAGGTAGGGTCCGAAATCTGAATAATGAACTTGTACGAATCGATCCCCCTACCATTGTGGGATGTTCATCGTAGTATCTCATTGCTAGATCCACCATGAAACCAATAAAAGGGGGATAGAAGCAACACCAACAATTACCGGCCAATTTCACTAATTTCAGTTTGTTGCAAGATATTAGAACATATTATGTATCACCACATTGCAGAGCACCTCAACACCAACAACATATTAATTGACGAGCAATTTGGTTTTAGAGCAGGTCATTCATGTGAGGCTCAGCTCATATCTGTTGTTGAAGACGTACAATTGGCCATGGATAATACTTCCCAAGTAGACATGATTTTCATTGACTTTAGGAAAGCATTTGATACAGTTCCGCATTGTAGACTCTTAAACAAGCTTTCTCACTATGGGATTCAAGGTACAACTTATGACTGGATAAAGATTTGGCTGACTCAGTGAACACAGCGTGTTGTTGTGAATGGACATGATTCAAATTTTGTGCAAGTTCAGTCAGGTGTTCCCCAAGGAACTGTTCTTGGCCCATTGATGTTTTTGCTCTACATTAATGACATCAAGTGTGGTATCTCATCCCATTTGAAACTTTTTGCAGATGATTGCATATTATATCGAACTATCAATAGTCAGCAAGATCAATTATTATTACAACATGACCTCAACATTATATTAAAGTGGACTGAAACTTGGTTAACGGAATTAAACACTTCCAGGTGTGTGGTACTTACCTGTAGTAGACTAACATCCTCCTCTACTTTCAACTATACTATCAGAAATTACTTTTTGCAGCGAGTTACCCAACACCCTTATTTAGGAATTCTCTTAGACTCAAAAATGTCATTTACACCTCATATCAATCAAGTTATCTCTAAAGCAACAAGGATGCTAAACTTTGTTAAACGTAACCTTTATAGATGTTCTGCAGAAACTAAATGTTTAGCCTACACCAGTATAGTGAGACCACTGTTGGAGTATGGATCGGCAGTATGGGACCCCTACTTGCAGAAGGAGATACAAAGTATAGAAATGGTACAACGACGTGCTGCTCGTTGGGTCAAGTCAGACTACCGATATAACAGTAGTGTTACATCTATGTTAGCAGATCTACAATGGCCATCACTTCAACACCGACGATATGTGACTAGATTAAAAGTATTCTACAACATTGTTTACTCCTCATCAGTCTTAACAGTCCCAAATTATTTCACCAACACCACATATCCCACCCGCCACCACCACCCCTTCCATTTTGAGATTCCGTTTGCTAGAACAGATCATTATAAATTCAGCTATTACCCCAAATCTATCCGCGATTGGAACAATTTACCAACTGACACAATAGAATCCCAATCTCTACAAGTATTTTTAGATAAATTATAACTGACTCTCATCTATGTGATTTGTAATGTTTTTTCTTTACCTGAACATATCAGTTTGTAACTGTGTTTTCAGTAATCATAATCATAATCATAAACCGGAGGCATGACTGTTGTCTTCTCAGAAATATCGCTTTTAGTATCTCACGAGATGCAAAATTTATTATTTTAAATTTCGTGCTCTACACAAAGGACCGAACGAAACTTGCTACTTAGCCAGATCTTATCTAGAGTTGTTGTAGTTAAAAAGTACGCACAGCAATAAGCAAATGGTTGGCTGGATTCCCGGGCACAGGGCTGGTTTCTTTAAAAACTCAGGAACGAATTTTTGAATTCAAACTGCCCTACCATCCAAGACAAGAAAAGCCAACTCTTCCTCATAGTGATGTGATAAGATTGGATGCATAGTCTGTCTATGCTGTTAGTCTGGAAAGGATCTGAGACTTCTCACCATCTGGGTGACGAGCGTCAAAATTTTCGTGCTTCATTATGTGAGGGTCTCTCAATGGCTCTATGGTCCTTTCCAGCACTTCTGATACCACAATGGTCATCTGATTTTGTCTAAAATGATGATAAATGATGGTCCAAAACGTTTGGCAGCAGCGGCAGTCATTATTTCTGTGATTTCATATGATGCAGTATTTCAGCAGCTCACCAGGAGCTCCACCTAGCTCGATTCGAAAATGAAAGATTTTGAGCTTTTTCGGAATAGTTTTGGCTATTTTGCAACTTGATGATGCTGAAGGGTGATTTAGTAAAGATTTAAAGCCGCTGTGGAACATGAGGGGTGAAATCAAATTTGGACGATTTAGCTGCTTGTAGTGATGCAGAGCTTTTGACGACGCCTGGAGGTTATGGATGCAATAATAATTAGCAACGGCTGTTGCCAAACGTCCAGTTGTATCTTTTGCCATAATTCTAGGCAATAATCGATGGCCACTGAGCCTGCAAAAGCTCTGGAAATAGCTAGAAAACACGTTATAATTTCTTTATGAAACAGAAAATTTTGACGCTCGTCACCCAGATGGTGAGAAGTCTCAGATCCTTTCCAGTCTAACAGCATAGACAGACTATGCATCCAACCTTATCACATTACTATGAGGAAGAGTTGGCTTTTCTTGTCTTGGATGGTAGGGCAGTTTGAATTCAAAAATTCGTTCCTGAGTTTTTAAAGAAACCAGCCCTGTGCCGGGAATCCTGCCAATCATTTGCTTATTGCTGTGCGTACTTTTTAACTGCAACAACTCTAGATAAGATCTGGCTAAGTAGCAAGTTTCATTCGGCCCTTTGTGTGGAGCACAAATTAAAATAAACAAAATTTCCGTCTCGTGAGATACTAAAATCGATAATTCTGTAAAGACAACAATCGTGCCTCCGGTTTCATGGTGGATCTAGCAATGGGATACTACGATGAACATCCCACAATGGTAGGGGGGTCGATTCTTAAAAGTTCATTTTCCGGATTGCGGACCCTAAAGTAGGTATAGCCTGTAAGTGCTTTCGATTGTGGGTTGTAGCTTGGCCTTTTCGTCTCCTTAACTCATCAACCCTTCCTGGTGATTTTCATTGCAAACTTACTCGTGTGGATACAAAGAACTGACCTCGCGCCGCCTTTGGAGCCGCGAAACACCCGTTGAAGTCGTGGTACCGTGGCAGTGAACGGTACGCCAAAATTTTTTTGGGGACCACTTTTTATTTTTGTGATTTTTTTTTTTTTGTAGGAGGATGGAGCACTCGCCCCTAGGATTAGGAACACCCGCCCATAGGATTAGGAGCATCCGCCCCTAGGATTAGGAGCATCCGCCCCTAGAATTAGGAGCTTCGCCCCTAGGATTAGGAGCTTCGCCTCTAGGCTTAGGGTTAGGGCATGGGTTAGTTATAGGAGCATCGCCCCTAGGGTTATATAGTAGGTATGGGTTAGGAATATGTAGTGTTAACATTAGCTTGTAACATATAAATATGGCAAAAATAAGTAGAGCTGGTAGCTAGCACTGGTGGTACAGTGGTTGGGACTCATGCGTAAGGGTCTGGGGTCCCGGGTTCGAATCCCAGTTCTGACAGGATTCATTTTTATACCTTTTTTTGTATACCTTTTTTGTGTCATACAAAAGTTAAAGAGAAAGTGGGCCCAAAAATAATTCGCAAACGGTACCCCATAAGGCTAGTGGTATTGTGAACTACATCTGTTTTGTATTGTTATTGCTGTTTAGTGCTATGGAGATGTTACAATCACTCGAGCCAGCTGATTCAGCGTCCTCACAAAAGACACCCGCGGGAGTGAAGAGAAAGAAGCCTGATTCAGACGATTCACCGCAAAAGGGAGTGTTAACTAACCTTCCAGGTGATATTTGTGGGCATTGCAATAACTGTTGCACAGAAACTGGAAAACAAGGTCAGGCTGTCCAATGTGATCTTTGTAGTGTGTGGGTGCATGCTGAATGTGATGGGATTAGTGTGGATCAGTACAAAGCACTAGTGTCACTTACTTCAAGTGTTGATAATATAGCTTACCTCTGTAGGCTAAACTCCTGCCAATTACGGTTCAAGCAAATGATTTTCAAATCTGTAAAAGCTATTAACAATCAAAATGAACTTGCATCGAGGCTTGAAAAGGTAGAGGCAAAACTTAATGAAATTGTACAAGAAGTCGGGTCTAAGCTTGAAAACCATAGTAAAACAATCCAATCATTACCAAGCAATGCTTCAGCAGTTGAAACCAAGTTAAACAAAGTGGTCCAGGAGTTTGGTACGAGGCTGGACAACCATTATAAAACAATAGAAGCAATGCCTTCTAGCGTTCCTGATCTCACCACAACAATTGTAAATGTCACCTCGTCCTTGGCTACAGAACAGAGGGAAAGAGAAAGACGACAACTAAATTTAATACTCCATAATGCACCTGAGTCTAAATCCGCTGATCCTCATATTATAAGAAAGAAAGATGATATTGACTTTGCTTCAGCAACCTTTTCAGATGTGTTGGGTACTCCTGTTACTATTACAAATGCAGTGAGACTGGGAAAGAAAGAAAGTCATGACAGGCTTCTTAAGATCAGTGTTGAATCCCTAGAACAGAAGAAAGTTGTTCTTCGAAACAAACTTAAACTAAGGGATCAGGAAAACCCAGATCATATCCATAAGCTTTTTATAACACCTGATCTAACTCCCACAGAGCAAAAGGAAAACAAAGATTTAAGGCCTAAGCTAGCACAAATGAATAAGAGTCAAAAGAAATATAAAATAAAAAACCGACAGATAGTGCAGAAGGAGGACTAGATCTTCCCTCATGCACTGATAATAACCGTACCACTCCATCAAATGATTCTTTTTTCCCAACCCCTAGTAATCACATAAATCAGTCATTGACTAATAATAATTGTAACTCTAATCATGGTACTTACACTACTGAAATGAGTAATGTGAATATCCTTAGCCTAAATTGTCGTAGTATACGTAGTGTATCCAAACAAGGAAAATTACTAGCACTTATAGAGGAGCACAATATTGATATAATAATTGGTTGTGAATCACACATTGACCAATCATTCCTTTCTACAGAAATATTTCCTCCTAATTTTACAGTTCATCGAAAAGATAGATCAATTGGTGGTGGTGGTGTTTTTCTACAGTATGTATCAGTAATTCTCTAGATGTGATGGAACAACCTGATTTACAAGTGGATGTAGAGATGGTCTGGGCAAAAATTCATTTTAAAGGAAGGCAACCTGTGTATATATGCTCATTTTATAGACCTCCAGATGATTCCCTAAATCCCCTCATTCAGTTACGTCAATCGCTAAACCAACTTGGCAGTGAAGTGACCTTTCCTTTCATAATTTTAGCTGGTGACTTCAATTTCCCCAATATTACATGGAATAATGGACATGGTCTTATTAACCCCAGTCCAGCTTATGGAGTTGATATAAATACACATTTTTTAGATATCATAAATGATCACGGCTTGGAGCAACTGGTAGATGACCCTACTAGAAATAATCACATACTTGACTTAGTTTTTACTACTCAACCTGAAATCCTCAAGGATATTTCTGTTGTTCCCAGAATGTCTGATCATGAAGCTGTTACTTTTTCATTAAACTATTCAAATTCTCAGCCTACTAAACCTGCTCACAAAGTATATTTATTTCATAAAGGAAACATAGAGGCTATCAAAGATGAAATAATTGAGTTTCAGGAATCATTTATTCATTCAGATCCTTATGACAAGTCTGTAGAAGAAAACTGGTCATCCTTTAAGTCATTCATTTTGCAAGTTACTCATATGTACATCCCGCAGAAATCCGTGAAACAGTGAAAAAACTTATCATGGCTTACCCGAGATATTAGACGAGATATGCGTCATAGAAAGTGATTGTATAACCGTGCTAAACAAACAAATTCTCCAACACATTGGGATGCTTATCGTAAAATTAGGAACCTTATTAATAAAAACCTTGGGAAAGCTCATACCGAATACCAAAGCCGTCTATTTGATAACTCATTTGCAGGAAACCGAAGGCAATTTTGGAAATATATTTGATCCAAACGTAAAGAATAATGTGGCATGCCATCCCTATCTGTTGATGGAACCCAATACAGCAGCCCAAAAGAAAAAGCTTCCGTTCTAAATAATTACTTTAAATCAGTATTTACAAATGAAGATTGTCTACAATTCCTAATGTGCAAAATCGTGGTATCCCTACTATGTCTCCAATTTCACTGTCCACTTCTGGAATAGAATCACTTCTATCCAATCTTGATAGTACGAAAGCTGCAGGACCAGATCATGTTCCTTCCTACATATTGAACATTGTGCTCACGAAATAGCTCCAATACTTGAGGTTATCTTTATTCAATCTTTGTGCACTGGTAATCTTCCTACAGACTGGTTAACCGCAAACATAACTCCTGTATTCAAGAAAGATGCACATAATAACCCCTCTAACTATAGGCCTATATTGTTAACATCAATCTGTTGTAAAACCCTTGAACATATTATATTTCATTCTATCATGGAACATCTCAACAGTATAACAATATTATAATTGATAACCAGCATGGATTTAGATCCAGTCACTCATGTCAAACACAGCTAGTTTCACTGGTTGAGGATATCACATATGCTTTGGACAATCATCTCCAGGTTGATGTAATATTATTGGATTTCGCTAAGGCCTTTGATAGAGTGCCTCATAGAAGACTCTTACAAAAACTGTCATCATATGGAATTGATTGCTATACTTATCAATGGATAGAAACATGGTTAACTCAGAGAACACAGCAGGTTGTAATGGATGGTGATAGTTCTCTACCAGCTACTGTCTTGTCAGGTGTTCCGCAAGGAACGGTATTGGGGCCATTGATATTTCTCATTTATATTAATTATATCTCAGAACAGGTATCATCTCAAATACGTCTCTTTGCTGACGACTGTTTACTTTACAGAGTAATTCGTACAGAAGCTGATACACAACAACTACAATCAGATCTAGACTGTTTAGCTCAATGGGCACAAGTATGGCAAATGTCAATCAATGTCAATAAATGTGTAGTCATGCATTGCAGCAAGTCACAATCCATGCATCATATACTGTAACTATAGACTAAATGAGCACGTACTGGAAATTAGAACCGAGCATACTTACCTGGGAATCATCTTGTGTAACACTATGTCATGGGCCTCCCATATAAATAGCATTACTAATACAGCATCCAAGGTACTAAATTTCTTGAAACGTAATTTATCAAGTTGTTCTGTAAAAGTCAAGGAATCAGCATATATTACAATTGTTTGCCCTATACTAGAATATGCATCCATCATTTGGGACCCATACCAACAAGTACATATCAATTCACTGGAAAAAATACAAAGGAGAAGTGCAAGATGGATGTGTAACGATTACAGTACATCTAGTAGTGTTACTGCTATGTTAGAACAATTGAACTGGGTCACTTTAAGAGAGCGTCGTAAAGTTGCAAGACTGTCATTTCTTCATGACGTAATATACGGATCTAGCGTAGTAGATATACCCCAACATTTCTTGAAAACAACCAGACACACTCACCACCACCATCCACTTCATGCGCAAACACCACAGCATATCAAAATAGCTATTTCCCAAGAACTATCAGTGATTGGAATTTATTATTGATTTCAATAATTGAGATGACTGACAAGAAACTATTTTTAGATAATATCTGTAGTTAGCTAATCATTTGAAACTAATAATGTGTACGTAGTGTTGTAAATTTTCCCTCCCTTGTAATTTCCCCTTTCTCCTGGGCATAATCAGTAATTACTGCCTGCCCAGTAATAATAATAAATAAATAAATAGCCATAATTATGTCAGCTGAATCGTTTAAAGCAAGGGTTACAGGTGATCAAGTTGGGGGCCACTTTAATGATATATAAATGGAGGAATCAGAGTGGCTCCACCCCCATGAAAGCTTCGGAACTTTCCTAGTGTGTCACTATTACTCCTCACTATAGCACCCTTGGTGTTACACATTTTGCAATGATGTTCGATGCCAACACTTTGTATCAATACCATAAGATGCCACTGTAACACCATAAAAGTGCTACCATTACCACCTACAAAATGTTACAGGACACTGTGGAGAGTTATTTGGTAACACCACAGGATGCTATTTTTAAACAGTGGAGTGAGCACCCTATAAAAGTGTTACAATTACACTCCAATTTTAACAGTGTATAAAGCTTTGCATAAAAATTTAATTTTGGCTTCTTTCCAAGAAACCTCAAAATCACTTGCTCATTCTGTAGTATTGTAACGTGATATATTACTTCAAAGCACACATTAATGTGTAAAGTGTTATTCCAGGAGCTATTATTGCATCTTTTCTACACCACTTTAGTGATATTACAGATTTGACTTTAAGTGTCATGTCAGGAGCTATGACTACATCTTTTCTATACCACTTTAATGATATATAAATGGAGGAATCAGAGTGGCTCCACCCCATGAAAGCTTCAGAACTTTCCTAGTGTGTCACTATTACTCCTCACCATACATATAGCACCCTTGGTGTTCCACATTTTGCAATGACGTTCGATGCTAACACTTTATTTCAATACCATAAGGTGCCACTGTAACACCATAAAAGTGCTACCATTACCACCTACAAAGTGTTACAGGACACTGTGGAGAGTTATTTGGTAACACCACAGGATGCTATTTTTAAACAGTGGAGTGAGCACCCTATAAAAGTGTTACAATTACACTCCAATTTAATTTTGGCTTCTTTCCAAGAAACCTCAAAATCACCTGCTCATTCTGTAGTATTGTAACGTGATATATTACTTCAAAGCACACATTAATGTGTAAAGTGTTATTCCAGGAGCTATTATTGCATCTTTTCTACACCACTTTAATGATATTACAGATTTGACTTTAAGTGTCATGTCAGGAGCTATGACTACATCTTTTCTATACCACTTTAATGATATATAAATGGAGGAATCAGAGTGGCTCCACCCCATGAAAGCTTCAGAACTTTCCTAGTGTGTCACTATTACTCCTCACCATACATATAGCACCCTTGGTGTTCCACATTTTGCAATGACGTTCGATGCTAACACTTTATTTCAATACCATAAGGTGCCACTGTAACACCATAAAAGTGCTACCATTACCACCTACAAAGTGTTACAGGACACTGTGGAGAGTTATTTGGTAACACCACAGGATGCTATTTTTAAACAGTGGAGCATTTAAGGAGTACAACACCTCCGACTGATGCAACACTTTGTGTATATTAAGTCTGACAACACTCCTCACTTAACTCTGGAGTCTATTAATGTCTATGACAAAACCTATACATAATTATATACTTACGGTGTTGCTGCTATACACTGTCAGTTATCAATGCCTCCACTTAGTAGACAACACATGCATCCCAGAGAATGAATCAATGCTGGGTATCTTCAGTACAGTGTTACTTTGAGTATGGAACTGTATCTATATAGTTCTCTCAAAATTGAGGGGTGCTATTGCAGCCCCCATATAGACAACTTACTGTAAGTTATAGTCACCCATTGAGTGTAACTTTTTCTAACACCCTTGATGGTATTTCGGTAATGCTTTCACGAATTAAACCCACAATTAAAAGTTCCTTTGGTGCTTAGATTATAATTTTAGCAACTTACATAAAGTGCAGAAGGACAAGCAAGTAAGTGTATTTGTAATGCTGTTGAATTACTGTATTTCACAGGTCAGTTGTGCTTTCTAAACAACCATTATATAATTGGAGGGAATCAAAGTGGCTTCACCCCCATGAAAGCTTCGGTATACTGAAATGATTTCTAATGGCATGTCGCCATTACACCTCACCACAACTATACAGCACGTGTGGTGTTTAACAATTTGCAAGGCCACTAGATGTAGATGTAATACTAGCACTTTATTTTGACACCATATAAGGTGCTACTACAACACCACAAAGGTTCAAAGTGTTACGGAGACATTGTAGAGAGTTATACCAGCACCTTTCAGGGTGCTATTTCTAAACAGTGGATTGAACAATCTATAAAAGTGCTATAATTATTATTGTACAACCAAATTTTAACAGAGTATGCTCTCACAATAGCTTGGTAGTTCTTTATAAATGGGCCATTGGTCAAGCATAAACTGAGGTAAATACCTAAAAATACTCCTATATGTTAGAATAAATGATTTGTACGTTGAAGCAGCATGTTCACGTTTAAAGGATTTAAATGACCAGTTTCTGTAGCTCCCTGACACAAGATGCTACGAACTAAAGGGAGTGCTGCAACATAGGATTTTGGGGGTGTTACATGCACATGCATGAGTGTAGCTGTTACAATCTGTGTTTGAAAAGGATTACGTATACTTTATATGATAATGTGGTATGAAAAGTCCTTATTTTTGCATCTATGAAACAAATGTCAAGGTGAGCATCATTTATGGGGTGTTTAAGGCAGTAATTGGATGCCATGTGCTCATACACAGTCACCACAAAATGGAAGTACAGGTAGTGATTTTACCATGCTAATTAAAACTGTATGCTACATGTAGATAGTGACTTCACCAGGTTATGTTTACAGTGTTTACTAGCACCATGTTGTTATGACAGTGTATAATATTGGCTGGTATAAGTTGACATTTATTTTGCAGTATAATTATTATTATGTGCTTGCAGAGACTTTACTAGATTACAGTTTACATATTGTAAAATACAACCTGGTAAAGCATTACATACAATTTACATACATGTAGACTTTATACATTTTTACATATAGTTTACATACAGTATTTTTACATACAGTTTTTATTCATGTGACTTCCGGATGAACATGCACACCCACACCCATGCACACACACACACACACACACACACACACACACACACACACACACACACACACACACGCACACACACACACACACACGCACACACACACACACACAAACACACACACACACACATGCACACGCACACGCACACACATGCAAACACAGAGAGCAAAATATAGCCATTGATAATTATCACTAGCAGTCAAGTCTACCCAGTGAACCGGCACTAGTGCATCTGTGAAATGCCAGGTACTTTGTGTCAGTACCAGTAAATCCTCCTGGGTCAGGACTAGTAGCCTGCAGGGGGCTGTACCATGTCTCACACATGAAAGTGTGGTCACCCAGTATCTCACAAGGACCTTCACCCACTATGAGAAACAGAAAATTGACTTTTGGACCCCCAACTACCCACTAAAGTTACATCTGGGTGAGCTAATTCACCAGGTGACATTAGTCCACAGGTATACCCATTTAAACAGCTGCATGGATAAGCTGGAGCAATATGAATATAATACAGTTTCTTGCTCAAAAAACAAACAGGTGTTTAATTATAAGCACACTATATCCAGTCGCGCATCTAGACATTTTACTTTACCCGGGCAATGAGTGGGCATGCCATTCAACCAAGCAACACTGACACATACACATGCCTATCTTCAGTATGGACATCAGACATGATGTCTAAAATATGTTGTGCATCACTATCTATGTGCTATACCTACATTACCTCCATGCAGAATAACTAATACCACCCTACTTGATACAAACGCTAGGGCTACTATCGTTTTCTTCACACAGAATACACTGGAGGAAACTTTGATTTTGCACAGCCACGTCACAAAATGTCTCAAAACTTGTTCTTGTCTGTCCACATCCTGAATTTTGACTATATCTTCATCTTCAATGGACACTATTTACCATACTATTAACATTCGTTAGATCCCTGTCGTGATGTTGCTATTGGTAGTCATGTGATTTTCCTTCTATTATAAATGCCTTACATTGGCAACACCACAATCGAAACCATTGCAAGATCGCTGTTCTCCTTTGGGAAGAAAGGCTGGAGTTGACATGCATGGATTATAATTATGTAAGTTGTGCTAGTTATTCTTTAAAATCATTATTGCTATATTTATGGTTATTCAACATTGATGCCAATAGCATTAACCCAGGCACCAGTCAATTAACTAGGACCCAGGCCCTGGTAGGCCCTAGTGTAGATACGCCACTGTCTATATCTAATGATAAGGTACCATGAAAGTCCCTAAGTTTGCATTTATGAAACAAATGTTAAGGTGAGCATCACTTGTGGGATGTTGAAGGCAGTAATTGGATGTCATGTGTTCATACAGTCACCACAAAATGGAATTACTAGGTAGTGATGTTACCATGCTAAAGTGTATACTACAAGTAGATAGTGATTTCATCAGGTTATTTTTACAGTGTGTACTAGGTAGTGACTTCACCGTGTTGTTTAGGCAGTGCATAATACTAGGTACCAACTTCACTTTATAGGTTGATATTGCAGATGTGCTGCAGAGATATATCAAGACTCACGGTAGTGAGTCGCGCGGCCAGTAAAGCAGAAACGCGCGCCGCAGACAATAAATGACGCGACCACTACGTGAGGATTTTACAGGAACGAACGTTGTCAAATTCGGCCTTCCTGTAACTCACCCGCCACTTACGCTATCCCTCTGAAACTCTAGAGTTGAACTCATCGTGTTACTAGTAACTACCACACAAGCAGTGAAGCAAATCCATGACGATTGTTTCGTGATCGAGATTGCCAACATCAAAGGGGAAGTTTAATTTTTTTTATTTTTTATCGCATGCGGTTAGACGCAACCGCAGGTGTATGCGTTGCGTTCCTTTCACCATACATGATTACCCTACAGTCGTAATTTCAGCACCAAACGAAGTTTCAGTCGTCCTAGAGGCCAAATACAAATCCCAGATTGTTGTTTTCCGCAATACTCGCTTGGCATGTAGGGCAATGTATCTTTAAACTGTTCTAAAAGTTTCGTTCAGATTGAAACATATATGTTTTCGAGAATGGCTAGTTTGAAATTTGAATTTAGTCGCCCCCACGTAATTTGCTCTCTAAGAATTTTACTCGTAATTTAAAGAATGTCGCAGAGTACAACTGCGGTCACTGGGTATTGATGAACTGGCGCTCTATGTAGTTAATCAGTGCATATAGCCACAATGAAGTGTGCTGCCATAGATTATAGTCCACAGATATAATCTATGGTGCTGCATATCATCGTTCGTTTTTAAATCTGAATTTAGTCGCCCCCACCGTGACGTAATTTGTCCTCTAAGGGCGCGGCTTAAAGAATGACACAGAGGTTACCAGTTGTTGACACAAGCTGCGAGTAATTAGCACATGTAGCTAGCCAATTGTCACCATGCATTATTGCATTTTATAGCACTCCCACACAAAAATTACACAATGTCATGTAATTACAACATACAGAGGACACATGAATACCAAACACTTTTCACAACAATAATGTAAGAATTGTACAATAATGACTGTAATATAACTGCTATGAAAATGTTTTCCAGTGGCCCGCCATGGTAGCAAGTCTCACATGACAGCATGTATATTCATCCAAGCACAATGGGAGTAACAAGTAAGTACGATGACAAGTTGATATGACTCCATTTGTAGAATCCAGATGAGTGGGTGTTACTCCAGTATGTCTAAACAGTTAACAAACATTCCTGTTATAAATACAAGCTAGAGTTGCAATATAATAGTATAGTATTTAAATGCAACAATACATAGTCTCCATTGCATCACTATCAAACGACACTAAGTGGAGGATATTGTTGCATCTCTAGTATGTCTTAATGGCCACCAGTATAGAAAGACAACCTCTCTTGAAAAGCCAATTCCAATTGAGAATTTATACACTGTTACTTGTTTATTGAGTGAAGGTGGCAATAAACAAGTTCCACTGTAATTTATACACGTGATCTGATCCTGTATATTCTGTCAGTGGATGAGATCCACTTGGCTAGGACAAAATGTAACTCAAATGTCCTGGATGATCCATACTCAACCCACTTATGACCCAGTGGCACAATGGAACTGAGTATAGAGAATACAATTATATTTATTTCTAAGATGTGTGGATGTGTGGACACATTACAACACATTACATGTACATACAAGGCATGATAGGTACTGTTTTAGCATTTCAAGTCACCACATTATGTACAGACCAGTCAACAATGCTTCATAGTGCCCATCAGTAAACCTGAAGTAAAGTTACGAAAAATAAAATTCACATAAGTACAATGAAACCTCATTAATATAGCCAGCTGTGGAACCAAAAAATTTGGCCTGAATAACAAGGTGGCCTTATTAATGAGGTCATAAAGTACTGCTTAGCTATATTTGGGATCTACTAGAGGTGGCTAAGTGAGGTTTCACTGTACATACAGTTCACAATCACAATGGTGAACAATATTAATTGTTAACAATATACACTGAAACCTGCAGGTCACTTCTTGTGGAAGATTGCTCTCTACACTAAATGACACATTCAGAGATTGTATTTAGATGGATGATACAGTAACACATTGTGACTTCAATACTCGTGATGTGTCAATGCTAGGCAGCAACCATATACACGGCACAGGCCCGTAGCCAGGGATTTTGAAAGGGGGGTTCTTTTTGACCAAAAGTGGACCTTTAGAATATTGTGACTGTTCTATTAGAGTGGTTGACTGCTCTATTAGAGTATCTCGAACTTGCATTGCATTTAATCCATGCAATGAATGAGTTACTCGAAGCGCTTAATTTAGTTTCTTATTAGTGGTATCTAGTAAACTGTAGCTAATTGACTTTTGTTCCTGAAAATTTGGACTTGTATACCAAAAATTGTGGACCTTTTTCCAAGAGGGCGGTTCTTCAGAACCCCCCGAACCCCCCCTGGCTACGGGCCTGCAGCACTGCCAATGCACAACATCACACTTGCTCGCACACACAATTTTGCTCAAGATTTTACAAATTGATAATTAAGAGGTGTGGAAACTAGCTGTTCGCTCAAAAGACTGTGTGGCAGCTGTTTCCTTCCGTACAAGTGGCCACCAAGACAGGTCCACTGTGGATGAAAGCCAGGCATTAGATATTTGGTATTTCATGTGTTGAAGGCATTCCAGGGCTTCCGGTAGTCTCAAATCTCACCACAGTTTACCTCAGGCAGTATTGTGGTCACCACTAAACCACCGGAATGCTGTGCTATGTTCATCTTATGCTTGGCTACTGTACTGTAGAACTGAAATGGATACTATATCCTATGGATAATGACTTCATCACTTTCTTCATCAGGAGCTTATAAGGACCAATAGTGAAACTTTTTACACTTTGGGCTGACAGCCAACTGCCTAAGTCTGAAGCAGTGCCTTTGATGCTCTAACAGATTTGCTGCCCCCTTGCTGCCAGCACTCACTGTCTCATACGCTGTCACACACTAAATCCATCTCTATAGCTAGTTAGAACAGCATGCTTCTTACCTTTTTTAAGGCCGCAAAATGCAGCCACCTCTTTAAAAAGCTAGGTCAGAAAATTTTTGTCCCTACGGCCTGAATAATGACCAGATTTCCCTGTACTATTAGCGATTAGTGATCATGGAGGATTATTTATTAAGATACTAAGATACACAAACGCTACAACCTCTAAATATAGCAGTAAATTTTTTACCCTGGTCCAATGTCTCATAATAATCGTGAGAGACTCTATTGTGACAAATACATGTTTATCATGATATGTGCTAATCGCCTTTTTACAATTAAGTTTTACAACACAAATACATGTATAGTTAAAGTCACCAATTGTGACTAAATCCCTTCAACACGAAAAGACAAGTAATGAGACAACCTTGGAGACAACAGCCTCACAAGCCTATTCTGGTGCGCTTATTTAGTAGTAATATAAATTTTAAAGGCGTTTATTTACAACAGGACATAATTACGCGCCCTTCTATTGTCTCTGTACATACTTGCCTTTTCTTTACTATTCTCATTTCATTTCACAAGACCTTTTGGCAGGGGCGTAGCTTCTTCACTTGAATTAGTCAATGCTTGAAGTAGATCGAGATACTCCAATAGAACAGTCACATTTCTACAAGTGCCATATTTTTATATTGTAAAGTCTGTAAGTAGCTAGTAATTTAAACTATACAATCCGATGCTAAGCAGAAGTTGTAACTATGCTAAATATTGATTGCTGTGTTACAGCTGTTTTGTGACTGCTCTAATAGAGTATCTTGATCGTTAATGCATACAAGATGAAAGGCAAAGTGTTATTAAGGGTTTACTAGTTAAAATGGGTGGTAGTTGACTGCAGTTGCATGCCACTAACAGGACCGTCCAGAGAAATTAAAGAGCCTAGGGAAAAGAGTTAAAGAGGGGCCCAGGGGCAAGGAAGGGTCTATATCCTGACTGCTCTATTAGAGTATATCGATCTTTCTTTAAACAGGTATTCAAGGGGCCCCTTTCGGTCGGGAAAAATACCCCAGTTACCCCCCCCCCCCCCCCCCCCCCCATGTGGGCGGCCCTGGCCACTAAAATTACTGTTATATTTTAATATTCTGTCACTGTAATCTGGGGTTTCTGTCAAAACCATGGAAACTCACCTACTGTTATCAACAGTGCATTGCTTATTCTAACAAAAGTATTGAAATCTCATCCAAAAACAGCTTATAGCTGTAAAAAAAGTGCGCGTCCAAGTAAAGCAGAGTTAACTGCGACAAAAAGTAATGATATCATAATGCGGCCATGTGCGAGGTGTGCAAGTTGTAAAATTAATATTAGCTAATCAGATAATACAATGTTATTGTTAAAGTGTTAATGAGAACTATGTGATGCTGCTATTTTTAAGTGTGTGAGCATCTTCATAAATGCCACACAAATTTAATTCTCAATAAAGCAATGTGTATAGATTCTCTGATAGCAATAAATAGTTTGAGTTTGGCCACCTTTCCTTTGTTCGTAGCATTGCCGTATACAGGAAAGACAGCCAAACTCAAACTATTTATTGCTATCAGAGAATCTATACACATTGCTTTATTGAGAATTAAATTTGTGTGGCATTTATGAAGATGCTCACACACTTAAAAATAGCAGCATCACATAGTTCTCATTAACACTTTAACAATAACATTGTATTATCTGATTAGCTAATATTAATTTTACAACTTGCACACCTTGCACATGGCCACATTATGATATCATTACTTTTTGTCGCAGTTAACTCTGCTTTACTTGGACACGCACTTTTTTTACAGCTACAAGCTGTTTTTGGATGGGATAGTACTATATTGTAAAAGACAACTTGGTCAAGTCACTACCACTGCGAAAACATTATCTGACCAGAACATGACAAGAAACCACCAATGATCTGGGGGTAGTCTGTGGTCATTTGCAAAAGTATTCTGTGTCTGGTCAACCAGAATGCCACAGGAGAAGTGCACTTGGCTATTCTGAAATGATCTGAAACAGAATTACTTTTAGACTATTAAATGTTTTGAAATTCCAGGATACTATACCATATAGTGACAGATTAACCTACAATATCAAAACCCCATAATAGTGATACTATTTTTAATTCTCAATCGTTTTAATAACCTTCATAATAAAATATTCAATTTTACACACTGTACATATGTATATAACAACACTTTAATGGTTAATATTTGACAAAATGTTCACTAGGTCCCAGGTGAAGTGCTACTGTGCTACATCACATTCCATTTCATCCCTGAAGAGTAATGACATGAGAATTTGATCGTATCACACAATGTAAAGCAAAGCAAAAGGACAGTCGAATACTTACAGTCAAGCACTGAGTAAGCGTACATGTCTGCTGAGCACTGCCTCTTCCGTTAGCATATCTAGATGAAGATATGTAATTGATACCACTTAAATTGGATACTGCACATACGTACGTACCTTATACCGTATGGCAAGTTCACAGAGAAAACTCCAACAGTGCAACTGCATGTAGTCCAAAATCAATCATTGCTCCTGCCGAAGTAACAATTCTACGGACATGAATGCAACAACTGTATAGCTATACTTACAGATTCATCCCAAGTCACAAAAATATATCATCAGCCTTGGTGGAATCCTTTACCTGCAAACACACAGACATCATAAAACACTGACTATACCACCATACAGACATACCTTGAATTTTGCAGTTTTGTCTTGTCCCACTGCCTGTTGCCTAAAATTAATAATTTTACAAATTTTCAATTACCTTGATAGTAAGATAAACACTGACCTCTCACTGAAAACCTCCGTCTGATGAAGTGACCATTGTGAATGTGATACACCGCACAGCGTTTCAGGTGCCTTGGTGAATCTGGCAAAGTGACAGCTCGGACGAGTCACTCAGGGCATAGATATTCTACTTACTATGCTCAAGGCACGGCTGTCTTTGATGACTAGCTTGACGGCATTGCCATTATTTAACCCTTAATCTCCCAAGTGTTGCACAATCGGGAATATTTCAGTACTGTCTAGTTACCAATTGAGAACATTGGTGTGATCATAGAATTATCCATATGGGATTGTGATAGACTTAAAAGTAAAAAATATTTTCATATTTTTTACCAACAGTATGGTAGTTTTTATTGGCAATCGTTAGTGTTTGGTTGGATAGCCACAGCATTCAGGAACAAGCAGAAAAAAATTGGAGCAGAATTGGATATTCTATAATGATTTTATGACAGGAATAAGATTATTCATTGGCGCATGAAAGAATAGGAATATAAATGGCAATGTATAATAAACAAGATCCTTATATGGAAATTTACACTTCCAGCTATTGCTAATAGGTCACTAAACTGATAAAACGTAGTGGTTTAGACAGAGGACCTTCCATCAAGCTACAAAAAGTAATTCAAGTAGTTGCAAAAAATGTATGGGAATTAAGATGCTGGGAGATTAAAGGTTAATACAGTGTAGCTGTTGCCGCTAGTCAGCAAGAGTAGGTTAAAATATGGGTTTATCTCGGGGATTATCAAGGGCAGCCCCAGGATTTTTGGTGACTGGTTTCCAAACCTCCTGTTGCATACACACTGAAATCTGGGGGGTGCTTCCCCAGAAAATTTAGGAAATTATGCATTCTGAAATTGAATCTGGTAGCAATTTCCACCAAAAACATGTTAAAAGCACTAAAGAAACGTTGTTTGAATTATTGTTATAGGCTGCTCTTGCTTGCTTCTGCTGGTATAGTAGAAGCAGGCAAAAGAGTAAAGAGGTGGAGTTAGAAGTATACAGTGCCATTGTGGGGGCATGCTTCCAGGAAAACGTTCAGGTTTTGAACACTCTGAGATCAGATTTTAGACTATTTTTACTGTGTTGGTACAGCTTTTAAGAGATACAAAAGGTGACCGTTCTATTAGAGTGATTGGTTGCTCTATTAGAGTATTTTGATCTAAACGTTTTTTACCTTTGTAAATACTTGACCAGTTTCTGGAAACCTCAGAAATCCCCCTAGATCCGCCCCTGATTATGCCAGATGTATGCTCACCTCAATCCGGCAAACCTTTAGCCGGAAAACGATAGTAACCATTAGGGAAAGCACATTAGCATACCGTAAATTATCCCGTAATCTATATCACGTGATTAGTCTGGTCTTCCTGGCCACGAGGTAATGATGAAATGCCTCGCGGAATACAGTACGGATGTTCATACGACTGGTTAGTCTTTTATTTAGTCTATAGATTAGAATGGTAGTGAAGGAACACTTTCCTGAGCCTCTTTCGTCTCAAGGTTAGAGAACTGACTAGCTTTAATGTCACATCGGGTAGTAAAAGTTAGGTTAGGGTTAGGGTAAGAGTTAGGCAATCATTTATAATCTGCTAGGTTAGGGTTAGGGTAAGAGTTAGGCAATCATTTATAATCTGCTAGGTTAGGGTTAGGGTAAGAGTTAGGCAATCATTTATAATCTGCTAGGTAGGGTTAGGGTAAGAGTGTTAGACTTTTATAGCTAGAATTAGTAAATATTATACAAGTCACAGTAGCGAAGCGGTAGTGCATGAGGCTTGAAATCAAGTGGTTGAAGGTTCGATTCCCGCTGTAGTTCACTTTTTTGTTCGCTCGAGACTTTTCAGTTTTCTTCTAAGTTCAGTAGTCTGAAAACGTTGTTTATAGATACCCACCATCGATTTCAGCTAGGAGGGGTATAAAAGCGATGCACTGAAATTCATACTTGATGTAGCCTTGGAGCTGCAAGTCCGGAGTGAATGCACCCGGACGATGACGTATCACACAACGTGGGCTTGTGTGACGTCGTGAGATCACGTGAGATTTATTTTCACGGAGTGCCAATGTGCTCTCCCTAACGCCTAGTGAAAACGATCGTCGTGGCTATGCAGTCAGAGTCGCCTCGGTAGGACTGAACGGTGCTGTTGTCTTGGGTTTCGTTTAGTGATTCAACGCATACTTCTCAGTCTTCTGTGAAGGCCCGTATCTTCTACAATCTGTGACACAAAGGTTAAAGGAAGGAATGCATCAGAGAAACCGTATAACATTACGATGCACGTCACGGATGCATTCACGGTAGTGTGTCATGCGGCCCAAGAAGCCGGCGCGCCACACCAGTGGGTATTTTACAGGAAGAACAATAACGCGATTTTCACGAATCTGTATATATAGCTCCGTGATGCCTTTGTGAATCACTACAAGTTGTAGAGGTTCCCTCCACTGTCAGTACTCCACATACCAAATTAGAAGTCAATCGCGCCTGGCGTTTCCGGGCTGCTGTTTCTATTGGTGTCCCTCAAGGATCCATCTTGGGTCCCTTGCTTTTTGCTTTATACATAAATGATTTGCCCTCGGTTGTAAGTCACTGCTTACTGGATCTTTATGCTGATGATGCTGAATTACATTTTTGTGGCTCGGATTTAAGGGTAGTGGAAAATGGTTTACAATCAGATCTGAATTCTGTGGCTACATGGTTAGGGAGCTCACGTTTGTGTTTAAATGTTGATAAGTCTAGTTGTATGCTCATTGGTAGCCGTCAGAGGGTGACAGGTCAGACCCTTTCTGTCTCAATTGGTGGTAGTGTGTTGTCTCGGGTGCATTCTGTTCGGTATCTTGGAGTATTAATTGACTCTGCGTTGTCTTGGAACTTGCATATTTGTAATATGTTGTCTAGAGTTAGATCAAGACTTGCTTCAATTATTCGGTTTGGGTCTCTGCCACCTGCAGTGTTGTGTGTATTATATTCAGCATTTGTGATGCCACTTTTTGATTACTGTGATGTTATCTGGACTCCATCTACGGCAAAACAGACTTGTATGACTGAAAGGATTCATTCCAAATTTATGCATAAGCTGCCGTCATCTTTCAGTTCCAAGTTTCAATTTACATTGACTGAACGTCGCCGTTTTCATACGGCTATTCAGATTTTTAAATCTTTACATCGAATTTCTCCTCCTTATTTACATGATATATTTCAGTTTTCGAAGGATGTTACTGGTCATCTTAGTCGTAATGTTAAACGTTTATTTGTTCCTAGAGTGTTTACCAACTATGGCAAACGAACTTTTTTCTACCGAGGAACTGTTTTATGGAACAACCTTAAGTCCACTGTTACTGAGGCTGCCACTTTGTCGTCATTTCGTAATTATTATCTTAATTCTTAATTCCTGTGTAATTTTGTCTATGTATCCTTAGTTGTGTATGTATGTTTGTTTGTTTTTTTTGTATATTATTAGTTATTGTATGTGTCTATTGTATGTTTGTTCAGGGCTCCACTGAAAATCAGTTTTACTGAGTGGACTCCCTGCTTAAAAATTACAATTACAATTACAATATGAGCCTTCAAATATTGACTCATTTTCTTTTTCTTTTTTCTCCTCTTCGCACACTTACAAAATCAATCATAAAACGCAAACGCGTTTTCCGATTGCCTTCACATTTGGTACACAGAAGCGGAATATAAGGGCGCATCTTGGTACCAAAATTGGTTGGAATACGATAAACAGAGGCAAAGGTATTAACGATTATTCACGAAAAATAACACGAATATATTGTCACGCCCACAGGGTAAACCGCTTACCGGAAGAAGCGTGCGTATAAGTTAACTATAATATTATATTGAACCTCAAACCTTTTGTGGTTTGAAAGAAATTGAGGTAAAGACCATGAAGATACAGCACAAATAGCAAGGGTGTGCAACAAATACGAGATCGAGATTGGTTAAACAAAATCGATTACCTGCTACGCCTACAAGACGAACCGCTAAGAGGAATGAGCTGGAAATCGGTGTATTGGTGGATTAATCATGTTAGAAAGGCCATGCAGTGGGTTAGAAGAATCGGATTAAAACTCAGTGAGTTATATTACGAAAACTAACTACGAACCGGTGTGCTGGTTCCCGATTGGATCGCCCGGGTGATGTTTTTCACCCTGACTTTGTGCATGGGAAGCCTGCGTACTTCGATGTTACTGTGCGTTGTCCATTACAAGAATCTCTGTTGGGTCGGTCTGCAGTTTCAGCAGGTGTGGCTGCTGCTAAGGGAGAAGAAGATAAGGATGCTCACCATGATGAGCTTGTACAGGCTGCTGGAGGTGTTTTTGTCCCCCTGGTGGTTGAGTCCTTGGGTTTGTGGTCTGCTGCTAGTCGTCCTGTCTTGCAGGATATTGCTTTGAGGACAACCACCAGGAGTGGCATTTCTCGTGGCCTAGCATACCGCCATCTGCTAGAGCAACTCTCTGTTTGTCTGTGGCGCCACAATGCCCGGACATTTTTACATCTATTTAGCCTGTTGCCTGGTAGTCCTTTGTGGGAGTTGAACTCTGTTTCATGCTCCCACTCCCTGCAGTTTGGTCTGTAGTCTGCAGGGCTTTCTTGTTAAGGCCCCTGTCCGGGGGTTTTGCTGTGTGTATGCTGGCGGTCCATGCGGTGTTTTTGTAGGCCTGTGTAGGCTCTATAGGTTTAGCTGCTTTTTCTTTCTTCTGCTTTTTGTCATTTATAAATTAAATTAGGTTTAACTTCTAGCTAGAGATTGGGGAGGATGGGAGTGCCATTAGGGCCGGAATAAAAAAACTAACTACGTGTATATAACAAGTGCGCGATATCGAGATACTCTAATAGTGCAGTCACACTAATAGAGCAGTCAGCTTAAGCATTCAGCTATATGCTTAATAACGAGTTCAGCTACAAAGATATCAACCTGTAGAGAGTTCAGCTACAATCTAATCACCCTATAGAGAATTCAGCCAAGTTAAAGGTCACCCTGTAGAAAGTTCGGTTAAGTCACAAGTGAAAGTTTGCAAACTTAACAATGACCCTGTAGAAAGTTCAGCCAAGTTAAATATCACCCTGTAAAAAGTTCAGTTAAGGTACAAGTGAGAGTTCAGCAAAGTTAACAATGACCTTGTAGAAAGTTCACGAAAGTTAAAAATCACCCTGAAGCAGTTGGCAAAGTTACATCACCTTGTAGAAAGTTCAGCCAAGTTAAAATCATCCTGCAGAAAGTTGAGTTAAGTTACAAGTCCATCCTATAGAAAGTTCAGCCAAGTTAAAAATCACATTGCAGAAAGTTCAGTCAAGTTACTAGTGAAACTTCAGCTAAGTTAACAATCACCCTGTAGAAAGTGCAGTTAATATAAGTTAAAACTCACCCTGTAGATTGTTCAGCCAAGTTAAAAATCGCCTTGTAGTAAGATCAGCCAAGTTAAAAATCACCCTGTAGAAAGTTCAGCCAAGTTAAAAATCACCCTGTAGAAAGTTCAGCCAAGTTAAAAAATTACCCTGCATGTAGAAAGTTCAGCCAAGATAACAATGATCCTGTGGAAATTTTAGCCAAGTTAAAAATCACCCAGTAGAAAGTTCAGTTAGCGATGTTACAAGTGAAAGTTTAAAAATCATCTTGTAGAAATTCGGCCAAGTCAAAAATCAACCTATAGAAAGTTCAGACAATTTAAAAGTCAACCTGTAGAAAGTTCAGCCAAGTTAAAAATCACCCTGTAGAAAGTTCAGACAAGTTAAAAATCAACCTTTAGAAAGTTCAGACAAGTTAAAAATCACCACTACAATAATGAAATAGATTTCCAGACTGTGGAAATGCAGTGTAAATGCCAGATTTCCACCAAAATTCCTTAACTTTCCTTACATCTGGAAATATTGTGTTTTCACAACTTTCCTGGAGAGATTCAGCCGTTTTTCCATAGCTTTCAATTCTGTGGAAAGGTAATGAATGGCAGTATTTCCAACAGGAAATGCTTGTTTACACATTCTACTACTATAGTATGTTCACGTTGAGCTGAATCCTGAAAAACAGCTAAAATTTAAATGTGGATTTTTTCTCAACGGAGTTAACATTTCATCTAACCAGATGATTATTGGTAACAGCAAAAGTGTCAACAACAGACTTGTACGGTTTGGCTCCATTACAAGTTCGGGAAAGGGCTGTAATGGACACTGTACTTATATGGCTTCCCCATAGGAAATGTATTGTGAAAATTTTGATTGGCCGTAAATATTATGTCAAACATTTGAACAAAAAGATTTCAAAATATTTTTAGCGGATCAAGCAGTACTACAAATGAGCCAAATTTCAAGATCATGTGTAATTGCATCCATGAGTTATTAAATGTTTTTGAGGATTCAGCTCAACGTGAATGTACTATACGTACCCACCCATTGTCCCAATTTCACTGCATAAGTGTCACCTTAATATTCACAATGTACAGAATAAATAAATGAATCATCCAAATTACAATAAATCATATATAATGTCATTGTTTCTCTGCCCATCCAGAAACTCTGAAATTTGCAGTGTCTGTTATTGACCCTCTGATCTACACTCTATCATGTACCTGACAACATCGTAGCAATGGTAATAGTCAGCTATAGCTACCAATGAAGTCTATGTAAAAATATACATATGAAATAACACAAAGAAAAAACTATATACCTGTAACTGTCCAGCAATTGTGTACCTCTAGATATATACCTAAAGGAAAGCACACCCATCAACAAAATTTTAAACCACTGTCAGACAACTTACCAGGAACTATTTAGAATGGATCACGATCAGGTCAATAAATGCACCAAATCTGTACTGAATATGGTAATGAACATTAACACAACAGAACACTAACTCATTATGAACACCACACATTGACTATACACACATCATTAATTAGGGTAACTATTTATCGATATTCTGATAACCTATCAGTCAAACAGTACAGTGGTACTGTTTAGTAGGGATCCCCCTGAAAGTAGTGCTCCCCAAAACGTACATCCATAAAAAGCAACTTTACTGAATAGTCTTACACCCCATTCACACTATCCCGGATTACCTGCAACGTGGGGGAAAACCAGGGTTGTTGAACTCAGGTCAGCCCTTGTTCACACTATTGCAGCAGCATCTGGTGCAAGTTTGGTAGTGTGAGCGCCGAATAATAATTATGAAGAAAAGTGCACAAGCTTTTGATTATTCAGGCGCTCAAGAAAAAAGGAACCAGGATTGAAATGAGTAAGCATAGAACCAGCTGAAATAAGTCCTAAAATGTTATGAGATGCCATGTTTAAGCTATTGGGTGCTCATTTCGCCAGGAATATTGACGCGTCATTCGAGTGCAACTGTTGCAAAGTCTACCATAGAACTACGGTACGTCATAGCCATTTTGAAGTACAGATTTAGAGCATAGAATATACTCGCTGTGTAGCCAACAGAAGCAAGTTATATTGTTAACCTGAGTTGGCAAGCTTGAAATTAGTGTTCCACCGATAATCGGATCGGTATCGTATCGGAGCCGATATTGGGCTTTTCGTATCGATCGGTATCGGTTATTCAGGTATTCCGATACCGATTAATAGCCACTCGCGCCAATCGTCATAACCATAACTATCATCATAAATCCTATGCTAGCAAAACGTGAGGTATAACAAGTTGGAAATAGTGTTGAGTATTATTCTAGCATAAAAGGTGCAGGAATTGCTTTGCTAAACATCAAGCAACTGCTACTTACTATGTTTGCATGAAAAAGATCGAAATACTCTAATAGAACAGTCACTGCACAATAATATATTCTACTAGAACAGTCACACATAGCCAGCTTGAGATGATTGTAAATTGTATAGCAATTATCGGTATCGGTATCTGTATCGGTGAAAATTTGCTTCTAGGTATCGGTATCGGATCGGTAGTTATTTTTCTGTATCGGTGGAACCCTACTTGAAATGCATCCACACTCTATCCTATCCCGGGCCAACCCGTGCCAGCCCACCTCTCCTTGTCATGCCGTGCTGGGTCTGGTTTGGAATGGTTTGATTGATTCACACTGCAATTTGTTCCAAGCCGTGCCATGCTCTACCAGGGCTAGAAGGTAGTGTGAATGGGGTGTTAGTGTTACCAAAGCCAGATATAGCATTTAAAACAATTAAACAGTTACAAAATACCAAATACAGAATTTAAAAACCACAGCCGTGTAAAAAAACGCAAGCACAGAAAACGCATAGTCCAGAAAACTGGATTGCATGCATGCCCTTTGAAACAACACGAAGGCTGTTTAAAAAGCTGTTGAAAAACTACACCATTTTACTCACCATTAAATTTTGGTTTAAACAGTCCAATCCTTCATCGCATCCTTCGAGCCTAGAACTTCACGCTGTGCCTTGACAGTACAAGCATTTCATCTTCTTCCTTCGCATATTGATAGACAAAAGGCTATATCTCAGCCATACTTCATCCTATCAACTTTCTCTAAACATCATCCTACTCGCCATGTCATGGCAATTCAGTTGGTATATAGGTATTAAGTGATTCATAAAATCGCTGCCTAGAAACGTGACTGTGTAGTGATTTAATGTGCACATAGTTACTCACAGACATTTTTTGCATACGTATAAGTATAATTTTAAATAACAGCTACTTATTTTTGGCATAGAAAATAACAAAGAGAGCTCAAAGCCTCATTATTTACAACACTGAGCAGTGAATACAACAACGGTTGTGAATGCTAAACAAATGTAGTCACTGTACACATTTAATAAACATCAGAAATGTCTTACAGATGTTAACATCCTAAGAATTTAACCACACCATATACTGGCCTGTTTACTACAAAAGTTTCAATATATTATTACGTAGTATGACTATTAAGATTCAGGCCTATGTATGTGCCACTACAAAAAAAAGATCAGCTATTAAAAGACTGGTGGTAACAAATCCTGCAGGAAAAATAATCTGCCATACCAAATACAGAAAACATAAGCACTTCTCACACTCATACAGGTTAGCAGTCATTACATTAACATTGCATGACCACTAACCTGAAGCTTTAAAAGTTCTCAATTGTGGTCAGGCCATTGTATTTGCATTGTTTATCACACTTGTGGACCACTAAAGAAATAACGAGTGCAAACAATCTGTAACACACGCACAACCTACTTGAAGATGCTGCTCAACACTCCAAGCTTCGTCATCACGAATCGTATCTCTCCACTCACTACTGTATAAACGCCTATTAAACAAACTGTAGTACTGGTACAAGAATTTATTTATTTTATTTATTTATTTATGACTTAACAGCATACAGAATTACAATACTATACATGGTTACAACAGGTTAATGGTTACAAGTATGCTGAAGGTCCACTGGCAACCTGTGCCAGTGGCCAAAAATAATTACAATTGATTAGTTATAGTTATATAATGATTAGTTGGGGAAAAGAAATTACGTAAATTACAAAAGTGATTGTTATTATATATACAAGGGCTACAGTGCTTCAAAATTAGGTGGTTTGGGGGACGTGTTACAATGGCTACAGGGGCATAAAAACGAATACGTACATACATTATTAGAGTCAAAATTTATTACAAAATGATTCCATAGGTAGTTAGTCAGTTTTATCTTTGTTGTTGCTATACTAAGATCACAATTGATGATGGGTAGTGCATTCCAGATCCGCGGTAGTCGATTGAAGTAAAAGTTGCTAGTTAATACACTGGGGCTTCTAATATGTTGTAACTTGTGACTTGTACCTAGACGTGTATTTCCTGATGCAAAACTAATAAAGTTGCTAATATTAAAAGAATTATGAATTATTTGGCAACTTTAAACACTTTATCAGAAACATAACGTCTAAGATGTCCAGAAAATACATAAGTGGCAAAATCTTGAGAGCCGTTAAACGATGTTTATAATCACTAGTGTATTGTATTGTATTGTATTAATGCTTTACAGTGACCAGCACTGAAGGTCTGCAGCACATGTTGCTGCAGCCTTAGGATTACCTAACCTAATTTCAAGGACTTAGACTTAGTGACTTATAGCTGAAAAGGTGTAACAGAAAAGGGGCCAAAGTAAGGAAAAAAATCCCTCCAGCCCCAGGAATCGAACTGCAGGTCACCCAATGTCTAGTCGGGGCCACACTCAGTCTCCTCCAGGAGGGATGGACTTTCTTCCTTAATCCTAAAGTATTTATTGTATTAATGCTTTACAGTGACCAGCACTGAAGGTCTGCAGCACATGTTGCTGCAGCCTTAGGATTACCTAACCTAATTTCAAGGACTTAGACTTAGTGACTTATAGCTGAAAAGGTGTAACAGAAAAGGGGCCAAAGTAAGGAAAAAAATCCCTCCAGCCCCAGGAATCGAACTGCAGGTCACCCAATGTCTAGTCGGGGCCACACTCAGTCTCCTCCAGGAGGGATGGACTTTCTTCCTTAATCCTAAAGTATTTATTGTATTAATGCTTTACAGTGACCAGCACTGAAGGTCTGCAGCACATGTTGCTGCAGCCTTAGGATTACCTAACCTAATTTCAAGGACTTAGACTTAGTGACTTATAGCTGAAAAGGTGTAACAGAAAAGGGGCCAAAGTAAGGAAAAAAATCCCTCCAGCCCCAGGAATCGAACTGCAGGTCACCCAATGTCTAGTCGGGGCCACACTCAGTCTCCTCCAGGAGGGATGGACTTTCTTCCTTAATCCTAAAGTATGTAGTCATTCAAAATATATCTTGTTGCTCTACGTTGAAGTCGCTCCAATGTTTTGATATCTTTCAATAAGTTGGGTTTCCACAATACAGAACCAAATACAGGTAAACTGACGCTTGCCTTTGTACTTGGAACGTCGTAAGGCTCTAAGCAACTTGAGCGATACTGAAAGGCCTTTCTTTTACCGTCACCAACGCCGGTGTCACAGTGATATATGTTTCCCCGGGTAACGTGTTTCCCACACACATATCCCTAGGGATCCGTGTTTCCCCGCACATATATCACTAGGGATCCGTGTTTCCCCGGCACCAAAAGCTGTCAGTGATATGCGTTTCCCGTAGCGATTTTTTTAATATTTCACCGCACACACATATCCCTAGGGATTCGTGTTTCCCCGCACGTATATCACCAGGGATCCATGTTTCCCACCTAAGATATAGCCATCGTGCAGTAACTCCAAGGTCCTATGGCTAGTTGCAAACAGTACGCGATCCAACCATTCAGTATATATATTGCTATCTAGCTAATAGACACAGGGGCGGATCCAGAGTTTGGAAAGAGGGGGGCACCTTTCTAAAAAGCAGTTGAAGACCAAAAAAACTTGCTGAAAACCAGTTGAAGACCAAAAAAAAAAAAAAAAAAAAGGTCATGACAATAATACCTAGTTATCCTTACCAACTATATCACGTCTGTTATGTAAAATAAAATCCTATTTATAGCTTCATAGGTAAGCTACACTGCCTCATGAACATTGTGACTGCTTTATTAGAGTAATTGACTGCTCTATTAGAGTATCTCGATCTTGTATGCAATTCCTTGAAGGGGGGGGGGGGGCATTTGCCCCAAATGCCCCATCCTGGATCCGCCACTGTAGACACCCATGCATATTGCATGTATATAGCTATAGTTAGCTAACTAGCTATATAGCTACTATATATATAAGCTAATACAATAATTATACTAGCTAGCTATACTAATAATCAGAACTATAGTCATTCAAAATAAACTTTGTTGTTCTTCTCTGGACCTGCTCAATAAGTGTGATGTCCTTGACAGGGGCGGATCTAGGATTTATAAAGGGGGGGGGGGGGGGCTAACTCAAGGTACTAATCTCTTAGGTAGAAGTGTGCAACGCACACTTCCCAGCATGCTGGAACTAGAGGGGCCTAAGAGCATGCCCCCCCCCCCCCCCCCCCCCCCCCCCAGGAAATTTTGAAAAATAGATGCTAAAATACTGCAATTTGGAGACATTCCCACATAAAATTCATAATATTTTCTGCCTGTAGATTATATATACAGCCTTTAGATTATAGGTATGGCTCTCTGAAGCATTTTACTAATGGAAAAGTTTGGATAGGTACAGACAACTAAGTACATGATGCACCCTCTCACAATTGCACAACACTGAATAGGTGCATGTTAGAACAATAATGTTGAAAGTGGAAAATTTTGAAATTTGAACAATACAAGATTGAATCTGAGAGAATTTTCAATGGAAATTGTGTACCTGAATTAAGTATTGCCATACAAATTAACTACACATGCAAGTGGATGAATGAAACCCTTTAAACAGACCAATACACTTCATTGTATGTATAGGTGCAGGTAGATTTGGAAAAATTTCATAACAGAACCAACTACATGTTTCCAGTGAATGTTCTATTAGAGTAGTTAGCTGACTGCTCTATTAGAGTATCTCGATCTTGTACACCTCCAATGCTGATCCGGGTCCTTGTTACATAAACTTTAGCATGAATCCACTGATAATACCTTGGAAAGATGTTTATTAGGTGGTTTTATGAGTATTTGTATTGATCATATAATTATGCTAAGACAAAATTTCATTATAATTCTCAGCATATTGATCAAGTAAAGCCTAAATATGAAGGAGGGGCTTCAGCCCCCAAAGCTCCCCCCTCCCCCCCTGGATCCGCCCCTGCTTGATATGGTTAGGTTTCCAAATCACTGAACAGTATATAACTTGCGATCTCACTAAGGAAATATACAAAGTTCTCTTGGCTGTCACTGTTTGATGCTTGCTAAAGCTGCGATGGAGCAGTCCTAGCATTCTGTAGGTCTTAGGGATTATGTTTTTGTAGTGTTAATCCCAAGATAGGTCTGATGATATTATAATTCCGAGATTTTTATGTGAACTATTTGTTAAAACCTGTGTGTCAGCTATTTTGTAATTAGTGATGACTTTTGCATTAATATAGGTGGACACTCTTTTTTGGATTAAAGAACATATTATATCTCATACTCCACAAAGTTGCTGAGTCTAAACCATTTTGAAACAGTGAAATATCTCCAGGACTACAAACAGTATTGTAAATCTTGATGTCGTCAATGAACAGTAAAGTTTTACTGACGGTAACACAAGATGGTAAATCATTCATGTAAATAATGAAGAGTAGGGGTCCCAAAATACTCCCTTGGGGAACCCCAGATAGAACCGGCAAGGGGGTAGATAATGACTGACTGCATGCCAAAGCTGTAGCTACATTGATTAGTTATACATAGCTGCAATCACATGATTTACTCTATATAGCTAGAGATAGTATTTTATTGTGTATACATGTACTTGTGAGAGAGAACCATCACTAATAATTGATGAGAAAACATGCATGATTACAAACAAATTATATATTATGTGTTATGTGTCCTCGGACAACATGCGACCACACGTCTGACCAACAGTGGACAGCAGTGGGCATGGCAAGGAAAAAAAAAATTAGCTACTGTTTTATTAAACTGATGCTATAGCTACATAGCCAAATTACAGCACAGTTTAGCAGTTATAGTTGAATGCCAGTGAATGGCTTGATTTCCTCCATCAACATGTATAAATATAGTATTAGTTGTATAGGTATGGCTAGCTATGATTATTAAAAGTGCATACGCGCCTATATGCTATAACACTACGTACGTACGTTGCACATGACTTTATAAAGGGGACACATATTACCCGGGGAAACACATATCACTGTGACTTGTAGGTCGCTAGCGAGTTAGTGATATGTGTGCGGGGAAACACGGATCTCTAGGGATATGTGTGCGGGAAACACGTTACCCGGGGAAACATATATCACTGTGACACCGGCCACAAGATTTGGGTTGCCGATCGAGTTGCACTCCTCGACAACATTTTCCGCTCTGTGTTGTGTTCGCGCCTTCGCGTCAAACAGCGGCCACCACCTCAATGAACGAGTGGCTCCATTAAAGTTCAAACTGTAGTACTTCGACATCAATCAATGCTTCTTTGTCAATCTACAACTTCCCGTGTAAATGTGACAGAGGTGTAGCCAAGTTTCTTTTTTAACTTCCGACGTCACAAGCTTACCAGTAACTGACACGCATCCCAAATGACTAGATTTCTTGATAGTTTGTGCGCTACTACGCACGGTATCACCAAGTGCAAATAACATTCAACTAGTTCGTGTTCATAGATAGCATGGGGCGCGCGGCTTTATTCTTCACCGAACTAAAATATTAGAGACACTTCTATTTTTAGCCTTCACTACTCACGTGATAGCACATTTTAGCACCTGAAGACTACAGTATTTTGCAAGACGGTTGTCAGTTACAATTTCTTTCACTGGTGATATCACATGAAAAACAACCAATCGGATACTTCGTAAGAATTTGAAAAAATCTGGATTCCTATCATTGGTTGGAATGACTGACAACCGACATGCAAAATACTGTAGTGAGCTCGCAAGGCGGAAGTAGTCTGGCGCAGCCGACTCTATTTTAGGCGCCTCTAAGCACCCCGTTAAAATAGGGTCTGGTCTGTCTAGCATAATGGACTTGTTTCCGTTACTGAAAACTGGTGCGTCCAATGAAATCGCAGTATTGCCAATTATAGCATAGTTGCCGCAAGACGTGAGTGGGTAACTAAGACTACGAGGTTGAAACGGAAGTCGCTTTGTATTAAGGTTACAGAATCAGCGTGTAATAAACACCTTACCAGCGGACATATTATTGTCTCACAACTTTAACTCGACCTTAAACATAGATCGCCCATAGAAAATAAGCCTGTGACATCTCTAAAACATTATTGCCATGATTTGATTCGTCAGTATTCGCGAGTTTATGGTTTTAACGTTACCAATTAGCGGGAGCCGCAGCGTACTAAGTCGGAAGCAAGAGTCACAACTCACAAGTGATAAAGGAGACCAGTGATATGGATGACGCTACGAACTTACTGTCTACGAGGTGATAGCGTTATGTGTACCAGCTTCAATGGAAGTAGTTTCGTCGAGCATCGATCGTCGCACGTGCTACAACCGGACTCCAACAAATTCGTCCACGCCCCAAGTAGAACTGTATTTTAGTACAAATACTATGTATCACAGCTACTTACGTTAGCCACAGCCTGTGCTACAGTCCTAGGACACAGGCATAGTATGATAAGTTCACCCTGCTTCCTGCCCGCTTCAACCGGTGAAACTCCACGTATTGCACGAAATCCCAGCCTACACTCTCCTCTTGCTAGCAGAACATACAACCTTACAACGTATTGGCCTGAACTTATGACTGACAATAAAACCGCCATGCCACTACACTGTTCCGAAGTGAGATCGACTTGATAAATAATGACTGCATTCAGTAATGAAGTAGCTAGTTATGTGAGCTGTAATAATACGACACCGTATGTTGGTTAGCCCATCATTGGGTCATTAGCCTTTTGTGTGATTATGAACGATTTTGAATGTTTCGTGGGGCATGCCTGCCCCCCACCACCACCTGGCTAGCTACGCCGCTGGCTACGTATACGTCTCACATATACGTACCGTAAGGCAGACTCCCACTACGAACGATGTCCACGAAAGAGTTCGCTATGTTGGACCACGTCTTCACTCTGTCAGAGTCTTCTTTCACTTCCAAGCTGACTTGGCGAGTGGGTGATGAGTTAGCCATTCTCAGCCAACGTGAAGTTGAGTACTCGAGAAAGTAGTCGTGCAGCTGTTTCTTGTGCTGACAAGCATAACTCTAGTAGTTCAGTTAACTTGTTGTCAGGTGCGCCCCAGGGCTCTGTCCTGGGACCTCTTTTGTTCTTGCTGTATATCAACGATCTCCCTTGCACTGTTTCATCTCATGTTAAGCTGTACGCAGATGACACTTTAATATACAGAATCATCCACACACCCGAAGACATAACAATATTAAAAAGAGATCTGGACACCCTATCTGAATGGGCAAAGAAATAGCTAATGCAGGGGCGGATCCAGAGTTTCGAAAGAGGGGGGGCACCTTTCTGAAAAAAAAACAGTTGAAGACCAAAAAAACTTGCTGAAAACCAGTTGAAGACCAAAAAAAAAAAAAAAAAAAAAAAAAAGGTCACAACAATAATAGCTAGTTATCCTTACCAACTATATCACGTCTGTTATGTAAAATAAAATCCTATTTGTAGCTTCATAGGTAAGCTACACTGCCTCATGAACATTGTGACTGCTTTATTATATAGAGTAATTGACTGCTCTATTAGAGTATCTCGATCTTGAAGGGGGGGGCATTTGCCCCAAATGCCCCATCCTGGATCCGCCACTGTAATGAGTTTTAATCCTTCTAAATGTATGTATCTATCACCCACAAGACCCATCCTTTACCATCAAGTTACTCAATCTGTGACTCAGTTATTCAACAAACCAACAGTGCCAAATACCTAGGAGTAACTATTACAAGTAATCTCTCATGGTCTGAACACATCAACAAGACAACCAACAAAGCCAATTCCACCAGAGCTTTCTTGCAAAGGAATCTTAAGCAGTGCCAAGCATCTGTCAAATCAGCTTGTTACACAACTTATATCCGTCCTATGCTTGAGTATGCTTCAACTGTCTGGTCTCCCCATCTAGTTGGAGATACAAATAGAATTGAAATGGTCCAACGTCACTCCACGAGATTTGTACATAACAACTTTAACAGAACAGCAAGCGTCACAACAATGTTAAACCAACTGAACTGGTGTACTTTAGAGCTTAGAAGAAACCAAGCCAAGCTAAATATGTTTTACAAAATTATTAATAACCTCATATCAGTACCACATTACCATCTTACCCAGTCATCTACAACCACCCGGGGTCACAACATGATTGAGATATATTCAGCTGGCAGCTAGAACAAACACATCTGTACTCCTTCTTCTCATCCGCCATCAAACTTTGGAACTCCCTACCTGAGGAAATTGTACTCTCACCAAACTTTGATCAATTTAAAACACTTTTAGACACTCATCTCTTTAATTAGTCTTAATCATTACATGTACGATATACTCAACTCTGAGTACTGTACATTATAAATAAATAAATAAAACTCCAGCACTGACACTTGACCAGTAAGTGAAATATTGCAACTACTACCACTGTTACCAGCTAGCACATTGACAACTATTTCACACAACACGAGAAGATCATACAGCAACAACACCCTCATCTTTGAAGCATTTCATTCATTAAGGTTATTAAGCGCCGGCAGATTTAATTAATGAAACCGAGAACTTCCCCAATCACATTCCTATCATCACGTGATGTATATGCAATTCCACTTATATCATGAATTAAAATTTTAATATGCTTTTCTCCGAGCAAGATGGCTTACTCCACACGGGCTATACAGTAGTTAATAGTACAGGGCGTAGCTGAAAAACAGCTTTGCTGATGGTACCTCCCTGTTTAAATAACTATTAAAAAGAAGTTTTGTTTGGTCATCCCAACAAAAATGTACTTAGCTAGTTTCTGTAGTAAAGTATCAGCACCATGATTGACTGTGACACATTAGACATGTAGAATTTAGATATTTATTTTAGTAGAAGCTAACAAATTAATATAATCTGTACATGTGATCTGTCTACTGTACTGAGCTATATTGTGCCTGAGCGAAGTTTAACAGTATCTTAGAACAACACCATGACAATTGGCCATTGGTAATAAAACTACAATAAGGGGGGAGAAGGTACTAGTAAAGCATGCAAGTATAGGTTAATTGTTGTGACTAGTCTATATAGCTGCTTGCCATCATTAATTTGACAATCAATAATCAGTACATCACAGTGTAGCTATATTACAGTGATAAAAAATATCATTGAGGACTCTTAAATTATTAGTCTTTGAGCATGAGCCACCTCAGCAAGACATTACCACTGCAGCCCCCAGTGTGAAAATCCCAAAGTAGAAATGTAGCTATGTGCATTTAAGCACTTTGCAATTGACCACTTATATTTGTATAAAGGAAAAGGTGGCAATCATCGACGCTCATTGACAACCTATACATGTATAGCTAAACATGATGTAACTTAGTACAGTTAAATCAAGCAACTCTGATACCAAATGGTGGAGGTGATAGCAATGCTGCTGCATGAGATTGAATAAAGCTTACTATTATAATGTACTAATTGTGTATACCACAGTATTGAGCCATGTACAAGCCTTATGTCCTTTGCATAGCATGGATGGTGCACAGAATATCAGTTTACCCTGTCTCTGCTGTCACATGTACATATTATTCCTGTATCCAGCTTGTGTCTACATCAGAACCTGTGTCTACAACACTTTGGGACTCATCAAGTGTCCCTATTATCAAGGCGTCTGGATTTACCAGGTCAGTTTACATGCTGTCTGAACCAGGAGCAATACCATTACCATAGGGCTGTGAAAAACCTAACGATACATGTAGGCATCAATGCAAATTGCAATCATCATTATTGTGGTAGTTGTCATTATTGTGATAATAGTACTGTAACTTTCAGCGTACTGCAGAACATAATCTACAATATAATAACACTTATTTATCACCCTTTCCTTTTTAGGTAACTTTTTATGTAGATTTCCATTATTTTAGTGTGGTTTAGATTAAATTTGTAAAGAGTATTGTAGTTCATGTAAGTATCATTGTAATTGGATAATCAGTATAGCATTTTTGAGATACCAGATATTTTATTATCACACAGTATTTGTGTCCCTATTCTCAATTGTCATGATTAACAGGTTCTACTGTTCAGGATGTCATGCACACTGCTTGGTAGTTTGTAGGCACAAGGAGAGGGCGATGTGTATATAGTAGCTATATGAGTCAGGGCTGGATGCAAGATTTATAAAAGGGGGAGAGGCTAATTTGAAGCATATGTCTTGCAGTGTACAGAGCATGCTGAAGGTAGGGGGTCTGGGGGCATGCCCCCCAGCTAGGAAAATTTTGAAAAATTGATTCCAAAATACTGCTATTTGGTAACATTGCAGCATAAAATCCTTACTGTTTTCAGTGTCCTTTTAAATTATATCATTATCCTATTTATACCTGTACCAATATTGTCAAAATTTTGGACTTTGTAAGAGGGTACATTTCCTGGGGGCATGGCCTTTAGGAAAATTTTGAAACATTAATGCCAAAATTGGTAACATTTTGGGAAGGAAATCCTTACTGTTTGAGTGAATTATGTCATTACCTTTTAGCTATACAGCTGAAATTTTCGACAATGCAATAGGGTACATCAAAATGCTGCAGGACAATACCGTTTCCTTTATCTGCCCTATAGTCTTGTATATAACTGAAATAGACTTGGCTGGTACTCCAAGGTAGGGTAAGTGAGGTCATCTAGAAAATTATAGTATTAGAGCCAATTAGGTGACCATAATTTAGAAGTATTTATAGTCATTAACTGCACTGAGATGGAAAATTTAAGATTTGAACGGTTTGAGATTGGACATTGCCAACAATGCAATACATTTTTTGTCATACAAGTGTATTATTGCAGTTTCACACAATAGCTACTATTATACAGGGGCCCATAATCAGAGGAGGCCGGACAACCCCCGTTTGCAGTGGAGGGTCCAAGGGTGGAACGTTCTAATAGAAACACTCTAATAGAGCAGTCACTCTAATAGAGCATTCACCCGTTTGCATTTTGCAGGGAATACATTTGCACACTCACTTCACACTCATTTTACACACAAAGGTTAACCAGATTTTGATACAGTAAACCTATGAATTTTTGACTGGTAGTCAGTTTTAAGTGCATTAAATTCATTTGCCAGCACTAGATCACTGAATATTTAGCTATTAAGTGATGCTACGCACTACTAATGGTTATTTGACTATAGACTATGTGCGATCTAGGGCGTGGCACTTATTACATCATTAAAAAATCACGTGAAAAACGCATCCGCCATTTTTTGAGGGCAAAAAGGAACAAGTGATGCTGTTGAGTGCCGAAATCGTTGTAAAGCGGGAAAAGTTACATTGTACACCTTCCCTAAGAATCTGGTGCGAAGAAGACAGTGGATACAAGCTATTCACCGTGAAGCTTGGGAACTAACTCAGCATTCTCTGGTCTGTGGAAGGCATTTCATTTCAGGTAGACACGGGATGAAAGTGTGTAATAGTTATACTGTAAATAATCAGAATGCTGCTTGGTTAAGTGTAATATTTTGTGAATGCACTACAACCACTACTGAAGTTTTTCTGTATTTTACAGGAAGACCTTGCAGGTTGAAATGGGATCCTGACTATGTTCCATCAATATTCTCATTTAAAGAGAGAAATGAAGAAGCAGATAAAGATAAGTTGGCTAGAAGTCATAGATTGCAGAACAGGAGAAGGGGCTATGCATCAAGTACATGCTTGAGTACACGTAAGGCATCACGAAAGTGCAAATCAACTACTACTCGTGATCAGGTGCCACAAGTTTAAAATGCCGAGGAGTTGATGTCGACAGAAAATGATATAACTGATAGCACTGGAACAATGGATAATGAAATTTTAAGTAGTGCTGTTGAGACCATGGAGATTGACCATGGGCAGCATTGTGATGGTCCTGACGATTCTTCTGTGTTACATTAGCCCCGAATGCTTTCACATCTAGCAGAAGAATGTCTTAAGGGATACATACCTTCACTTGTAATGATCATTCATAAGCAGCAGCAGATTATTCAGCAACGACATCACGTTATTGATGCACTTAATGATAAAAAGGTGTCACTGGAAAAATGTCTAGATGGACAAAAAGAGTTAACTGAAATGGTGAAAGAAGAGCTGCAGACCGCATCTGTATTACTCAGCCCCTATCTCCGAATGAAGGATGATGATGAACAAACTTATTTTTATTCTGGTTTGCCATCATATTCTGCATTTACCACACTACTTGCTTTGCTTTCTACTGTTTTACCTCCTTATGAGCACAGAGGAATAAGTCATAGTGACCAGCTTCTGATGGTCTTGATGAAACTGAGACGGGCAACAACGAATCAGGATCTAGCTTATCAATTCAGAATTGATGTAACCAGAGTGTCTAAAATTTTCATCAGTGGATTGATACAATGGCCTTTCAGCTAAAGCCTCTAGTAAAATGGCCAGAAAGAGGAATGATCCGGACCACTATCCCTGACTGTTTTAAGCCAAAGTATGTCCGTACAACATGTATTATTGATTGTTCAGAAATCTTTATTCAACGCCCATCTTCATTAACAGCAAGAGCCGAGACATATTCTAATTACAAAAGTCATAACACTGTGAAGTTTCTAATTGCTATTAGCCCCACGGGTGCAATTATCTTTGTTTCTAAGTGTTGGGGAGGACGTGCCAGTGACAAACACATTACTGCACACAGTGGGTTTTTGGACAAGCTGATGCACGGTGACTTGGTTTTAGCTGATAGAGGTTTTGATATAACCGAACCTTTAGCTCTTCGTGGTGCTTCACTAGCAATTCCTCCTTTCACAAAGGGAAAACCCCAACTCTCACAGAGGGAAGTGGAGACAGCTAGAGAATTGTCTAGGGTGAGGATCCATGTGGAACGAGCCATTGGAAGGCTCAAAAACTTCAGAATTTTACAGTCAACTCTACCAATCACCCTGGTGAAATCTGCTACTGATGAAGAATTTTGTACCATTGATAAGATCTTATTTGTATGTGCTGCATTATGTAACTTGCAACCACCTTTGGTTTAAAATTATGTGAAGAAATTATATACGCCACAACATTTTAGTTCATCAGTATGTTATAAAGAATTCACAAATCTAAAACTGAACTATGATGCAGAATATAAAATGGGACAGTACATAATCACATATTAAGAAAATCAAATATTACAGTTAGGACAGAACCAATCTCCTCTAGGGGCTCGCTTTATGCCAACACATTTGAAGTGAAACCATGAAATCTTACACTCAGAATTATCACAGCAAATCATCTTTCCATGCTCACCTTCTTGACAAAAACAGTATGTAACTTCTTCATTGCTGGTGGCTGCTACAGTAGTGGAGCTGGACAACTCACTTGCAACTAATACATTGCGAGTTAGGATTTCTGGTAACATAATTTCTACATAAAACTTTGTTAGCTTTCTAATCAAACTTTCAGTGAAGTTAGAATTTACTTCCATTCGCTCTATTAGAATTCCCTCGGGTGTCCATACAACAAAATCACAGTACTGTTTGCAGCTAACTACAAGCTGTCCCTGTACCTGTGTATAATATTTGTGATTCTGACGAAGCCCAGTTTCATTTTAAAATGAATGTTTCAACCTGTGAAGCTGTGATGGGTGAGTACCTTTACCCGAAAATGGGCACTTAATCTCCACAATTCCTTGTCCACCACAGCAACTACATTCTACCAATGCATCTGGGCTTGCACCCAAAAAAGGATATTGGGGGTTAACAACCAACCCAGTCAATGTACACCGGAATCCTTGATGTAATGATGACATTTTGGCAATGTATTCTCTCCTTGCTGTGTCTTCTTTTTCAACTCCCCATTTAATGGCCGGAATGTGACTGATGTCCACATTACATAGCAACCTCTTTAAAAGACTATCAGGACTATTTTTTCCTTGAAAGTGAAGACATCGTGGAACAAAGAAGCAGTAATACGACCTTGTCGTTGACTATACCAGTCACTGCTTAGCCTTTGGGTGCGTGTTGCTAATTCAATGGCCATAGCTTGCTCATCAGTAACAGACAAGCTTACAAACACTTCTTTTGACAACTGAAGCAACATTTCCTTACTCAGTTTTTTGTGTTTGGGATCAAATAATTCAAGCAAAGGCTTTGGGATATTGGGTACTACTTGTGTAGTCACCAAGGAAGAAATTGATGCATCAGCACTGGATGTTGTTGATTCCATCACGGGTGTTGTGACCATTGATGTATCAGGACTCACTGATGATTCCACCACGGGTGTTGTGACCATTGATGTATCGGGACTCAATGATGATTCCACCATGGGTGTAGTGGCCGTTGATGTATCAGGACTCACTGATGATTCCATCACGGGTGTTGTGACAATTGATGAATCAACACTTGAGGATATCATTCCTGAGTCAGTTACAGAATCTACAATTGGTATACCAACACTCGATGTCACTTTGGATAGCTGAGAATCGTCATCAGGTTTTGGAACAATAGTAAAGACAGAAGCATGGGGCAAACAATTATTGATTGCACTGTAGAGTGTTTCTGGTGGTATTTGTGACAAATTTCTTTGCTGCTTTTTAGCTGAAGAAGTAAACTCACTGCAAGTCTGTTTTCTTTTAGAACTGTGTTTAGGCTTTACAAAATTAATATTTCTGACTTCAGCAGGATTTATCTGTAGAAAGATAAAAATTTATAAACACTATTACCTAATTCGTAAATACAGCAGTATGATAACTCACATTTTCTTTATACCAGTTGTTCCAATTACAGCTTGTGGAGGTGCACGATGGCTTAGTAAGACCCAATCGAACAGCAGTTTCAACCTTGAAAAGTATAGCCGCTATGTGACTGCACACTTCACCCAGGCTACATATTAAACCAAGAATGACAATATATCTGTACTACCATGTAGAACTTACCCGGCTTTGTAAGTACAATGTGCTGTTATAACTTCAGCATCAGCCTTCTGCAATATGACCCAGGCCTTATGGGCTTGATCTGGAGTCTTTTGACTGGGGTTCACCAAAGCTTTTAGGATGACATGATTCCTATGCCCATAGCAGTAGACAGTGCGGACATGACCGTTGCAAAAATAGTTGTACGCGTCCAGAGACTTGTGGGCTTTCAACTTTTCCTTGGTATAAGGCCCTTTGGTTTCGATTAAATATGAATATAAATCACCATACACCAGATCTGGCCACTGTGTCGTATCATCCGTCCACGATTCCTCGCCAATAGAGTATGGATCAGGTAGTACTTCATCACGTATTGTGAGCTTTTCAACATAGCGTCTTTGTGCTAAATAATCTAACGATTTAAAATACTCAGAAGTCATAATTTCAACATTCGCTTTTGCCCTCAAAAAATGGCGGATGCGTTTTTCACGTGATTTTTTAATGATGTAATAAGTGCCACGCCCTAGATCGCACATAGTCTATAGTTAGACGTTATCGCGAAGTTGGAAATTGCGTTTTGTAATAGTCCAATTACAAATGTATGCACGGCCGGCCTTAGCAATCTGGAGGCCCTAGGTAAAGCCAAAGTTAGAGGCCCCCCTAACAGTCAAAGTATTGCCCATTTCAGGCCCGTAGGCAGAGGGGTTCGGACGAACCGCCCTCTTTTTGTAAGGTCCACAATTCAATGGTGCATGCACTACACTCAAAAAGATCGATATACTCTAATAGAGCAGTCAAGTATTCTAATAGAGCAGTCAAACACTCTAATATAGCAATCAGTTACTCTAAACACCTAACAATTCAACAATTCTGTGCTAAATATCACTAAATTACAGTATTTTGGCACATATTTTTAGAAATTGTGTCTGGGGGGTATGCCCCCAGACCCCCTAGCTTGCATGCTATGACATGTTTCAAGCACCAACACAATACCAGACCGAAAAAGGTCCAGTTTTTCTCTGAAAAGAATCCTGGTTACGGGCCTGAATTTGTAGGACTTTTGTACATTTATAAGCTTGTTATGCAAAACAGCATGGACTGCACGGCTCTATGTAGCTATGCTAACTACACATGTATGTATGGTTGCTGTTTTTGCAGCTTTATTTCTATCCTAGAAGTGTCTGTGTAACTTATCACAGGAAAAGTCACTGATGAATAATATGCAAGATTCCACAGCAAATATGACTGTCCACATACCCTGTGGAATTGGTGGCCAATTGAATACACTATAGCAAGTAAAATCATCTATGGAATCTATTGCAATACTTACTGTAAAATTGTTTATAGAATCTGTAATGTATTTTTCTGTGACTCGTATCACAAATTATCTGACAAATTATTTATTGAATTCTCTATAAAATTGCTGAAGAACTCCCCAATAGCATTTCCACTGTTAAAAAATTTTTTTTTCATGATAAGAAACTTTACAAAACTAAAAATAGTAGTAGTACAAGTCCTGCGTCAGTACTGTAGCTAGTCCTGCTAGTAGTAGTAATCTGTAATCAACAACACTTCTGCAGTCTGTTACATCAACAAACATTCTGTCTGTTACAAATGTTCATCTGTTTAGTATTCATCAACAAACATTCCATCTGTTTAACAAATGTTTTGTTTATTTAACAAATGCTGTCTGTTTAGTAATCAACAAACATTCCAGCTGTTTAACAAATGTTTTGTTTATGTAACAAATGTTGTCTGTTTAGTATTCATCAACAAACATTCTGTCTTTTAAACAAATGTTCCGTTTATTTAACAAATGCTGTCTGTTTAGTAATCATCAACAAACATTCCGTGTGTTTAACAAATGTTCCGTTTATTTAACAATTGTTGCTGTTTAGTAATCATCAACAAATGTTCTGACTGTTTAACAAACGTTCCTTCCGTTTAGTAAACATCAACAACTGTTCCGTCTGTTTAGTAATCATCAACAACTGTCCTGCCTGGATCATCCAAAGAATACTTCACATACGAATCATGATTGTTACAAACGTGTGGCTCATCTCCATACATACTCTGTTTCCTGCAATGTAATATTATAATCAGCATAATAGATATTATTTAATATTAACTCACGAAGTATAGACGATTGAAATCCTTCTTTGTTCTAGCTTGTTTATTCAAGAGTATTAATTAGTTCTCATTTGGGCTATTATAAATAGACAGAGACTCTTGCTTGTATTCTTTAATGGAACAGCTGACGTTCTGATACCTTCAACAACTGATTTGTACACTGCAGATTAAAGCATCTTTTCTTGACATTTTGTATATAGACTACACCGAACAGATCTTGTTTGACTGACTATAATAATGACATACGTATACTATGCACACACAATAATATGAACTGACGTGCTTTCTTACCAGAGGAAGTGGATCCTTAAGTGGGTTAGCACTACGACCTGAAAATTTTATATTGTGACAACCATAAGTCAGGTATTAGTACCCACCTGTTGTTGTTTTTTTGCTTCAATGGCAGACATCCACTACTTCATGAAACAGCAAAGTTACCACGGGTCTCCAGAAACACTGTCAATTCTTTATAGCCAAAGCCAATAGCAGGATTACCATCAAACAATTGGCAAGACTATTCACACTCACAACACGTGCCAGTTTATCTCGCTCGGTTCACTGATATAAGAAAAACCTGTGAAGTCTCCCTCACACAATCGAAAATTACGCGTACGTGGCAAACTTGAAGAACACTCTCGTTAAAACCAAACAGCTGAAATCTTCTCTCAAACATCCACGTCTTCATTAGGCCAGGCAAGGTAGATTCCTTGTTTCCCATCAGCGCCCGCTTGTACTGAAACACTGCCGCCTCAACTTTCATTAGGAGTCCCTCTTTTCACCGTATCTCATGTCCCCCTTATGTAATCACCGGAAGTGACATCAGTAAACGTCACTTGGTGATCACGTGACTATCTTGGGGTGTTGCGCAATGCGCTACACTCTCCCAAGGGTACCAGGTAAGTTCATTTACTTCGTTTTATATGATGGGATGCTACATTCGATCGTGGTACTCTATAACTAACATTTGCATGACGCTTGTTAAAAAAGTGAACTTAGAAATATATTCAAAGTCGAAAAAAAAAAGTTGACTAAGCTGGGAATCGAACCCACGGCCTTACCAACCCTAACGTTTTCTAACCACTCAACCACGAGTGCTATATACTTCTGTTCATAACAAAACTTAAGAACTATTTAAGCTGAATCCTGGCCTAACCCTAACCTAATGATCTACTACATGAATCCCATTCGCTTCAGCTACTACCCGAATCCCCTAATCCCAAATTCACTTCAGCTACTACCCAAATCCCTAACCTAATCCCAAATTCGCTTCAACTACCTAGCCTCTTACCTGATCGAGAATAATCTGTTGATTGGTTTGATGCCACTTCCTTATATTACGTAATGGGTCATGAAAGGTGGTGAAAAGAATATTTCCCAACTTTCATTATTGCGCTCTCTACGTAACACGCCCTTTTATTTACACGTGATGCTCAAGTTTTACTAGGAAAAACGGTTTTCCGTCTTTATAAGAAGCTCCAGCTGAACTATTTCAGCATAATGAATAATGAATAACGACCGTCCGCCCGCATTAAAATTGAGAAAGTGGCTGATGGGAAACAAGGAACCTACTTTGCCTGGCCTTAGTTTGAACTAAGTTCCCGCCATTTCTATCACGTGGTTACTGCCATGGTAACGATCACATGAATTGCTACGACGCCTGAAGTTTCTGTGGTTCTGGGAGCCTTTATTCATGTGGTGGTGGTTTATGCAAAGAGCAAGAAGACGTTTTCATATTCTTCAGTCTGTGCAGAGACATTTCAGAGTATTTAGAAATGGAAGCAGGGAGATGTTTCACAGGAATGCTCTGTGCGCATGCGTATAACCTAATTATAAGACTGGTGTGCATCCAGATATAAAGGAAATGTTACTACAGTACTGAGACAGAAAGCCAATGCAACACTGAGAAATTACTTTTACACGAATCTTTATTTATAACGACAGTTTGGACAACCGAGCAATGAACCATACAATGTTGTCAGTCGGCATGCATACTTGATGACAGTGTTAAAAATTTGACTATGGTGTGGAGGAAAGTCAACAAGTAGCTGATATTGATGGTAACTGATCAAGCTATTTTGTGATGTGAGCAAAATATTGAGCAAAGTAAGTAAGAAAAAAAGAATTGCTGGAAAAAAAAATAGGTGGAAAAAAAGCAAAATAGGCTCAGCCCTACTAGCACATTATTTATAAAAGTTTCTAGTGGATTGAAGCCCAGTATATATTAAATGTGCTAACTAAGCCTGTGCCTATTATGCTTTTGAGCAATGCAATGCTCCAAAATTTCCTCTATTATGCTCCAAATATGTTCAGGTGTGCCCCATTATGCCTAAAATATGCTCTTGCAAAATTGCATTTGACTGCTCTATTAGAGTATCTAATACATCTGTGAACTTGCAGTGACTGTTCTATTAGAGTATATCGATCTTTAGCCACTTTTATGTTCACAAGTAGCTCTAACTCCGATTTTTACTGTTTTAATACACTATCCCAATCTGGATCATGCAAAATATGCTGAGTTTCAGTTTCTCTGATAGCTAATGCACGAAAATTTGCCTATTATGCTGGCATTATGCTCAATGCTTTTACCTACCTATTATGCCCAAAATTATGCTAGCATAATCGGCGCAGGCCTAGTACTAACATGGCAGCTGGTTAAGTGTGTACATGTGCTCATATTTCATCATCAATTGCATTGTAAAAACAAACTTGGTAATTAGTGTAATAATTATAAACTTCAGTAATTTTCTGTGGACCAATCTGCTAAATGCTAATTACGGAGTTCTAGTGTTATGTTGGACCAGCTATATCCTTAGGGTTGCAACAAACTGCTGGTGCCTGCATTAATGATTGTCATTTGTACAATACTTGTACTTTATTAATTAAGCTTTGAAGTTTCATAAAGTACAGTTGTGTCTGATATTTAACTGTTAGGTATGCATGGGGGTTTGTAACGCTTGTGTTTCACTATTACGGTTATAAGTATATACGTATATTTATTGTACAAAGATATTAATTGCATAGTTCATGGAAGTTACTATAATCTAATCCAAAACAGCCAAGCTGTAAAAAAAGAGTGCGGCCCTGAGAAAGGCTATGGTGAAAAAAAGATGTGAAATCCAAGGTGGCGGCCAAGAAATGGCTGTGATGGTAGGTTAATGGTAAAAATTTTAATAATGACAATTCAGGTAAATTTTGTGAAGCGGCACAAAAATTCAACTGAATTGTCGTTATTAAAATTTTTACCATTAACCTACCATTACAGCCATTTCTAGGCCGCCACCTTGGATTTCACATTCTTTTTCACCATAGCCTTTCTGAGGGCTGCACGCCTTTTTTACAGCTTGGCTGTTTGGGATTAGATTTCATTTCTTTTTGTATTTGTATACCCCAAAGCCGGCCTATGGCCAGCTTTGGGACTTTTTTAACCTATGTTTTTTTTTTACTACAGGAAGAAGAAAAGATGAAGCAGATGTACTTTAAATATTTTATCAGTAAATGTACAAATTATATATATATAACACATATGTGACCGGATTTGCGAAAAGGGGCCTTCCACACACATCCAATTTGCCAACTTTGACAATTGATAACTTCAGATTGGAAAGAGCTATTGCCTTGAAATTTGGGCAGTGGTGATTTCTTTGCAGCTGAACACTCTACATGATGGTTTCTTTGTAGCTGAACTCTCTACAAGGTAATTTCTTCTAGCTGATCTCTCTACAGGGAGATTTGTTTGTAACTGAACTATCTACAAGGTAATTTCTTCTAGCTGATCTCTCTACAGGGAGATTTGTTTGTAACTGAACTATCTACAAGGTAACTTCTTCTAGCTGATCTCTCTACAGGGTGATTTGTTCGTAGCTGAATTCTGTACAGGTGATTTGTTTGAAGCTGAGCTCTTTACAAAATGGTTTCTTTGTAGCTGAACTCTCTACAAAGTAACTTCTTCTAACTGATCTTTCTACAGGGTGATTTGTTTGTAGCTGAACTATCTACAAGGTAATTTCTTCTAGCTGATCTCTCTACAGGGTGATTTGTTTGTAGCTGAATTCTGTACAGGTGATTTGTTTGCAGCTGAGCTCTTTACAGAATGGTTTCTTTGTAGCTGAACTCTCTACAAGGTAACTTTTCTAGCTGATGTCTCTACAAGGTGACTAGTTTGTAGCTGAACTCTCTACATGGTGGTTTCTTTGTAACTGAACTTTCTACAAGGTGACTTCTTCTAGCTGATCTTTCAATAGGGTGATTCGTTTGTAGCTTCACTCTCTACAAGGTAACTTCTTCTAGCTGATCTCTCTACAGGGAGATTTGTTTGTAGCTGAACTCTCTACAGGTGATTTGTTTGCAGCTGAATTCTGTACAGGTGATTTGTTTGCAGCTGAGCTCTTTACAGAATGGTTTCTTTGTAGCTGAACTCTCTAAAAGGTAACTTCTTCTAACTGATCTCTCTACAGGGTGATTTGTTTGTAGCTGAATTCTGTAACGGTGATTTGTTTGCAGCTGAGCTCTTTACAGAATGGTTTCTTTGTAGCTGAACTCTCTACAAGGTAACTTCTTCTAGCTGATCTCTCTACAGGGAAATTTGTTTGTAGCTGAACTATCTACAAGGTAACTTCTTCTAGCTGATCTCTCTACAGGGTGATTTGTTCGTAGCTGAATTCTGTACAGGTGATTTGTTTGCAGCTGAGCTCTTTACAAAATGGTTTCTTTGTAGCTGAACTCTCTACAAAGTAACTTCTTCTAACTGATCTTTCTACAGGGTGATTTGTTTGTAGCTGAACTATCTACAAGGTAATTTCTTCTAGCTGATCTCTCTACAGGGTGATTTGTTTGTAGCTGAATTCTGTACAGGTGATTTGTTTGCAGCTGAGCTCTTTACAGAATGGTTTCTTTGTAGCTGAACTCTCTACAAGGTAACTTTTCTAGCTGATGTCTCTACAAGGTGGCTAGTTTGTAGCTGAACTCTCTACATGGTGGTTTCTTTGTAACTGAACTTTCTACAAGGTGACTTCTTCTAGCTGATCTTTCAATAGGGTGATTTGTTTGTAGCTGAACGATCTACAAGGTAACTTCTTCTAGCTGATCTCTCTACAGGTTGGTTTCTTTGTAGCTGAACTCTCTACATGGTGGTTTCTTTGTAGCTGAACTCTCTACAAGGTAATTTCTTCTAGCTGATCTCTCTACAGGGAGATTTGTTTGTAGCTGAACTATCTACAAGGTAACTTCTTCTAGCTGATCTTTCTACAGGGTGATTTGTTCGTAGCTGAATTCTGTACAGGTGATTTGTTTGCAGCTGAGCTCTTTACAAAATGGTTTCTTGGTAGCTGAACTCTCTACAAGGTAACTTTTCTAGCTGATGTCTCTACAAGGTGGCTAGTTTGTAGCTGAACTCTCTACATGGTGGTTTCTTTGTAACTGAACTTTCTACAAGGTGACTTCTTCTAGCTGATCTTTCAATAGGGTGATTTGTTTGTAGCTGAACGATCTACAAGGTAACTTCTTCTAGCTGATCTCTCTACAGGTTGGTTTCTTTGTAGCTGAACTCTCTACATGGTGGTTTCTTTGTAGCTGAACTCTCTACAAGGTAACTTCTTCTAGCTGATCTCACTACAGGGTGGTTTCTTTGTAGCTGACCTCTCTAAACGGTAACTTCTTCTAACTGATCTTTCTACAGGGAAATTTGTTTGTGGCTGAATTTTCTACAGGGTGATTTCTTTGCAGCTGAACTCTCTACTTGGTGGTTTCTTTGTAGCTGAACTATGTACAAGGTAATTTCTTCTAGCTGACCTCTCAACAGGGTGATTTGTTTGTAGCTGAATTCTGTACAGGTGATTTGTTTGCAGCTGAGCTCGTTACAGAATGGTTTCTTTGTAGCTGAACTCTCTACAAGGTAACTTTTCTAGCTGATGTCTCTACAAGGTGACTAGTTTGTAGCTGATCTCTCTACAGGGTGACTTGTTTCTAGCTGAACTCTCTACAGGTGATTTCTTTGCAGCTGAACTCTCTACATGGTGGTTTCTTTGTAACTGAACTTTCTACAAGGTGACTTCTTCTAGCTGATCTTTCTACAGGGTGATTTGTTTGTAGCTGAACTCTCTACAAGGTAGCTTCTTCTAGCTGATCTCTCTACAGGGAGATTTGTTTGTAGCTGAACTCTCTACAGGTGATTTGTAAGAAGTTGAACTCTCTAAATGATGGTTTCTTTGTAGCTGAACTTTCTACAAGTTAACTTCTTGTAGCTGATCTCTCTACATGGTGATTTGTTTGTAGCTGAATTCTGTATACGTGATTTGTTTGCAGCTGAGCTCTTTAAATAATGGTTTCTTTGTAGCTGAACTCTCTCAAGGTAACTTCTTCTAGCTGATGTCTTTACAGGGGCACTAGTTTGTAGCTGAATTCTCTACATGGTGGTTTCTTTGTAACTGAACTCTCTACAAGGTAACTTTTTCTAGCTCATCTTTCTACAGGGTGATTTATTTGTAGCTGAATTCTGTACAGGTGTTTTGTTTGCAGCTGAGCTCTTTAAAGGATGGTTTCTTTGTAGCTGGACTCTCTACAAGGTAACTTCTTCTAGCTGATGTCTCTACAAGGTCACTAGTTTGTAGCTGAGCTCTCTGCATGGTGGTTTCTTTGTAACTGAACTCTCTACAAGGTGACCTCTTCTAGCTGATCTTTCTACAGGGTGATTTGTTTGAAGCTGAACTCTCTACAAGGTAACTTCTTCTAGCTGATCTCTCTACAGGGTGACTTGTGTATAGCTGATCTCTATACAGGTTTCTTATTTCTAGCTGATCTCTTGAATTCTCTTCAGGGTGACTGCTCTATTAGGATGACTGCTCTATTAGAGTATCTCGATCTCGCACTTGCTGCACCAAGTTGGATTTCGGTTTTCTGTTGACCATTCCCATTTCTCCTCTCCATTTCCTTCCCATTCTAACTTACCTAGAATTACAAACAGTACCACTGACACTACCATACAAGTACAGACAAATGATGGAGACAAACAGACAATACAATACCTTATTTGACTGGTGGGATCATCAATAGCAGACAACATAACATATCAAGTGACCCATCCATCAAACTGATCTTGTTGATACTCCTTCAGCTCTTCCTTCAGCTCACTAACATTATGTTTGAATGATGCAAACCCTCCCAGATCCTCCAGCAGTAACGCAGCAGTCACTAAACTCTCTGTAACCTACAGGGAGAACAGAGAGACATGTGTGTGAAAAGTACAGGGGAAGAACATACATTAAACATTTATTTTGACAATATGATACACACTGCATTGAGTTTACTTGAAAACAATGTATGTGGGATGCAGTACAATCACAGAAAAAATTCTCAAAGCTGCTTTCTACATATGTATGTATACAGCAGGTATGTAATTCAGCTGCAAAACCACAATAATCACGCATTCTATGGACTCACACACAGACAAACAAAAACAAACACGCACTCACTTTCACTTCTAATTCTCTGCCCCACACAACGTTATTCCCAACCTCAGGCAGATTCGTGCCAGTGGAAGGGGCTGCTTTGTCTGCAGCATGCCTACCACTGGCAGTACAGCTTGTAAACTCCTCCTTCAGGGACTTGACAAAACTCAACAACTGACCCAACAAGGTCTCCCTGTTTATCCAAACAATACAAAATTATTCATACAAGGAAAGACGACACCAGCTCCTTGCTAACGGATGGTCTCTTAATCAATTCCTTGTGCCTCTGGAACTCTCTCAGCAACTATAGAAAACACAGTACTATGCTAGAGTACTTCAACCCCCTGATTGTAGAGCAATTATTAGAATGAAAGCCAGAGATCATTTTGATGTCTGGAGTCTCTTTGTAGTGAAGGAGCTTGGAGGCAGGTAGGTAGAGACTTGTGGCTAGCCACCAGCAAATCACACCCACTATTCTCTGGGATATTAAGACACTGAAAGCTTTATGGTCTTTGAAGTATGAACCGCTTCACAGTAGTGTTTATTCTTCAAAGACATTTGCTTCCAGTAATGAAGTAAGTGATCATGAGATTTATGATGTAATGTTTTGCACAAACACACTGTGTTAAGTTCACCTCTAATCAAATTTTGTAATATTTTCACTGGCCAAAAAACCCTTTGCATCATAAAAAACAGAGTTACATGTTGATACTGTACTTTATGCTTGGTGACATTTTTTTCCAATTGTAGAAGATATGTATAATTACAATATCTGTAACATTACATTGAATTCACAATATTATTACTATCAAGAGTTTAGTTGACTGTGAAAGTTATTACATGCCTCTGAGGCCGTACACAATGGCATGTATTTTGATTAGCAGTATGGACAGTAGAATCCATGCTGTAACACTGTCTTTGGAAGGAACTATATACTTAGAATTAGCTATCAGCCATAATTTACAGGTGCCTTATGGCTGCAATTATTAGCAGAAAGCCTTCATATGCAGCAGTTTAAAGGCCATAGAGTTCTAATTTGGTAGAATAATAATGATGACATCAAATGATGCAACAATGTATCAGAGTGGGAGGCATGAATATAGTTTCCACTTGAAGGTATGTATGTCGCTTAAAGTAAATTTTTAAAAGGTGTGAATGTATACATCAAAAATCATTATATGTATGCATGTATACAGTGAAACCTCTCTTAACAATAATAAAACTAACAAATTTGTAATAAGCTTAATTGATTATGGCTCCTCATTTATCCACGATGACATAACTAGTTTGTTTTGCAAGTCAAATTTGTGACCCAACTAGGGAATGGAAAACTCATTGTGTAGCACACATAACTCATTGTGTGGCACACACAACACGCTGGGTGATATGGTAAGTGTTTGCTACATGTGTAACTCTCTATATGATCACATCTTCACATTTGTCTGTGGTTTAGTTCCTGGAAGGATATTCAAAATCAGGTCTGCTTACAACAGATGCTTGTACACATAGGACTTTAGGTAGACACATGTATTGCTGCACAGGATGTGCATCAGTCCCAGTAATATTGACAGTACTCTATTCCAAGTACTATCATCTTACATAGTGTCACTTACTGCATATTTGCCTTACATGTATATGTACACCTGTATGCATATAATGTTACTGCATACAACATTGTGTGTTCACATGTTACATCATAACACAGTTAGTGTGTAGTTATTCAGAATCAGACAAACTCATACAAGAGGTACACAAATGCTACAAATGATCTGAATGTGTGATGATAGCGTCATTAGATGGCCACCGAATGCACAACATGAACTAGCATAACTCGATAATGTCTAAGGATATGGGCTTGATTTTTCACTGTTTGATGTCGCTCCAGCCCGACAGGTGCCTTTTGGCATACTGCAGTACATACAATGCATGCTATGGTTTCACTACATTTGATGGGAATTACCGATTGTGATTGCAGAGGTCCTTTTCCTAGTGTTCTTCATTTTTGATGCTGTGTCAGTGTAACATAGCTGAAAATGGATATATAATGGCCACTTCACTAATTCAGTAATTGATAGTTAGGTCAGACGAAAACAATAAGCCTAGCACCATTCCTGCTGTTCTAATGCGGTATGTGTGGGTTCACCAGTCATATGTAGTACAAACAAGTGTAATACAAAATTAATAATTGTAAGTTCAATAAGGGATCAGAAAAAAAGTAGTGAAACTAGGGAGGTCACTTACACCTGAATTAGGGATTGGATGTCCACTAGTATTATGATCCCTAATCGAACTTAAAAATTCTTAATTTTTCACTTTACTTGGGTATATAGGGTACATGTATAAAAAATCCACCTCCCTTGCTTTATAAATATACATATATATATATAAACTAAATGTTAGTGCTGCCTAGGTTAACAAATTACTAATGGAAACTTTCTATCTGTCCACAAACGGCATCATGTACAAGTTTAATGTAGGCTTTAATTTATAATGAACAGCACAAACTTCCACATCCTTCTGTTTATTGCACAGAGTTGCTCTAGACATCTAGGAGGTTGTCCTGAGTACAAGGACATAAACTAAGCAGCTGTGTGTAGATTAATAGATAGAAACGTAAGACCATAAATTATCAAGTGTCTATTTATTTAAAAGGCTCAATTCAAATAACTGTTTACCACAGTATTTCAGCAGTGCATGCAACTCTGTGCGTTTTCCTACAAAGAAGAGTCCCCAATTTGATACTTAAAGTTCCACTGTATACATATACAGGTAGCTACAGGTTCATAAACATTAGACAAACAAAGTACCACCATACTGTGTCATATGGGTTAGCTACAGCAGATAAAAATATATTATTATTTATGTAAGCACAGTACAGGTACACAAGTGCACTTCCTAATCAAATTGATAGGTAACCAAGTGAATCCGGTCTAATGGACTTTACATGTAACACAGAACCCATAGCAATGCTACAGATATGTGGAAGTGAAACTTGATCCCACAACACAATCACTCAATATAAAAGAGCAGCAGATTGCAGTGTCCTCAAGTTTGTGCTACTGTAACAATTTTAGGAGAGTGAAGATGGCAAAGAGTTTCATGATGTTGATGGTGTTGATTGGAATTATAAGCTGTGTGATCTATCAGACTGAAGCTCTTCCAGTAGCAACTAGTCCAGGTGTGTGTGTGTGTGTGTGTGTGTGTGTGTGTGTGTGTGTGTGTGTGTGTGTGTATGTGTATGCGCGCATGTTTGTGTGTGCGCAACTGCGTGTGTGTGTGTGTGTGTGATGTCTAGTGTAAGTTTGTGTCTGTAGTGTGTGTGCATCATGCGTTCATGTATGTGTGCATTTGTCTGTGTGCTTGTAACCAAAGTGCTACCACAAATGTACAAATGGCTCGTCTTACTCATTCTTCAGATGTAGTCAGCACAACTACACTATCACCAGATGGACCAACTGACCCACCCATGTATTTTAACACAAGTAAGTAAATGACAGATACACATGTATAAGCTGTAAACCAGCAAAGATAAAACACACACACATAAGCATAATACAGTATTGCTTTGTAAGTGAAATTCAAAAAGTGTATCCTAGGTATGTTACACCTACTACAAAATTAATGCACATTTATGACTTTCTCTTTTCCTTTGCATTACAGAAGCAGACACATCAGATGATGACTATGAATTACCACCCAAAAAGACAACAGGTTAGTACCTGACTTATGCATGTACTCAAGTACAGTAGTGTACAGTAGTGCACAGTAGTGTAGCAAGTGTACTACACTGCTGTTAACTAAAAGACAAGATGGCCGCATGTAAATTTATAGCATTTAAAGTTCAGCAAATAAGGTATTCAAAACTATTCTATATTGGTCAGGAGAGAGTTGTCATGTCGTACATGCAAATTACTATGCACTGTTTCAATTGCTGTACCCACAGTGATACATGTCATGTACAGAGGAAGTATGACACACTCATGTGAGCTCCTAGGATTTGTAGAGCAATTAAAAATCAACTTTAGGAGGGTTTCATTGAAAATTAGGAGCCAATCGAGAGCTTTTCAATGGCATGATGAACCCCACTGATTTGATATTAATATATAGGATGATTGAAGATGTCACACGATGAAGAGCTTACCACATGAAATGGAGGGCAAACACCAATAATAGAAGAGAATAGCACTGGAAATTGTATTCAAGGTCTCTATAATCCTATAATTTAGGCATAAAGTTAGATTAAGCATCAGTTTTGAAGTCAAAACATGCAATTTACATGAATTCTTTTTGATAGCGATTAACGTATGTTGTACCTCCTCTGTGTCATGTACACATATACTACGGTTCATTCTGTTTACATTTATACATACATATAGGATCTCCAAACTTCATGAGGCTTGGTTAGACCATGTGAACTGGATCAACAAGTTGAGATCATTATCAACAAGCCACAATGTATCAACTCAAACTTCACATATACACTATATGAATATGTATATACATGTTAAATAAAATTATGAACAAAAGTGTACTGCACTTGTCTTATTATACTAGATGAATAAAAAATTGAATATTTTAAAAGGGGAATAGGGATCGCTGAAAAAACCATGAAACAAGAAGGGATCACTGGGGTGGTAATGTAAACCACAAATCCCTATTTTTTCTATGTCTTTAGTTACATGCTCTGTCATTTTGAGATGAATCAAAATAGGAATTTGTGGTTTACATTACCACCCCAGTGTTCCCTACATGTTTCATGACTTTTTTCAGCAATCGCTTCTTGTTTCATGTTTTTTTTCAGTGATCCCTATTCCCCTTCTAAATATTCAATTTCTATTCATCTAGTTTGTGTACTTTTTATTAATCTAGCAATGGATTTGGTTCAGAGGCTCCATGACTGCTCTATTAGAGTATTTAATCTTGGTAACCCACCCACATACAATAATCACGGAGTGAAAAACCACAAAGTTTTCAGCACGGATTAAGCTTTCTGGCCTATATAAAGATAGATTCTATTAGCAGCAAGCAGCGCACACCAGAAAACCTAACTCTGAATGCAATCTTGTAAAGCTTCTCATGATGCATAATGATGTTTTGGCAAGGAGAAACGGCCCGGTTTGGACTGTTTCCATCCAAAAACGAAATCAAAAATAAGTCATGGACACGCACATTGATCCATTCAGCAAGCCTTGCTACTTTTTATCCCAGGATTCTCCTTGTAAACTTTGCTATACAGGGTACCTGTGAAAGAAGAATAATATTGTGAACACTAATGCCATATTTAATAGTTATACCATGGCCAAGAGGGATTTTCCTGATATATATGCCCAAGCCTGAGGGCCGCAGGCCCAAGGGCGCGGGCATATATATCAGGCAAATCCAGAGTGGCCATGGTATAAGTAATATATACCACTCTGGCATGCTCACCTAATAGGTGAAGGAAGACAAACCTGCATTCACCACATTACTTTTATACAGAGGTTTGCAAAAATCGATTGTGGGTTTAAATTGTGGGCACAAAAAAGAAATGATTGTGGGTTTCACTGGTTGTAGTGATACCATTTTAAACCAAATAATCACTTTGTGGATGAATAAAGTTACCTAAGGTGCTAAAATAAACACTTAGACATATAGGTTGTGAATGTTTGAGGCATCTTTTCGTACAGTTGAAAGTACTCTGTTGAAAAACAATCCACATTGCAAAAATGATTATTTGGTGATGCTTAGTAACTGAACTATGCAATGCTGACTCATTCATTTCTTTTTACTTCACAACAATGCCCCTGACTAAATCAACATGTTTAATTCAAACCCACAATGCAAAACTTTAAGCATCTCTATATAAATACTCAAAGGGAACTGATGCTTTGTAGCTGCCTCAGCATCAAAGGCAGTTGTGGTCAGGGCTATATCATGATATTGCCCTAACCACAGGGCAATATCTAGATATTGCCCTGTGGTCAGGGAAATATGTGATATATACCCCTGTGATTTCCTTTGATCTGAGGTGTCAAAGTGGTATATAAACAAATGGGCAAATTTCAGTTTTGTCTAAAATGCATGTACTGTTTCCTTTTCACTCGATACTTACTAGTGGACCTATATTCATTGCAAAGAACCATTAGAGGGTTGTTTTGAGTTGAAGAATGCAAAAACATGGGCGATCCCTATTATGAACCCACTATCGTGGTTCATGATATATATTCCTGTGTTTTTGCTTAAGTATACATATTAGTGGGAACAAACTATGTTTGTACGTCTTTGAAAATTTATGCATCTAATACTGTGGAATTTGATATTTATAACAAAGATTTCAGAGAGTTGTCATTTCAAAACACAATATGTACTGTTCTAAAGACCTGTTCAATGAATAAAGAATATTGATATTTATTGACAGCAATATCAGTAATTTAGAAGTAACAAAAAATAGTCAATTTAATCCAATCTTCTGCTAGCTGCTGTATCTTCAGTAGGGCTCAAACGAATATTCTACTATTCGAATATTCGGAGAATATTCGAATATTTGAATACCATTTCTGGTATTCGAATATTCGTTTCAAAGGGAATACGTAACATCAGTGTGTAAATACTTGGAATTCTTGATCCTACATAAGCATATCTATGACATAAATGATCAAATCATGTTGATTCTGAATTGTATTAAAGAGACATCTTGTACAACAGGATTATTGATATCTCGTCCATATATCAATGGTGAAAAAGACTATTCGAATATTCGGTAGTTGTGAATAAAGAATATTCGAATAGTAAAAACCACTATTTGTTTGAGCCCTAATCTTCAGCCTGGCTGTACTGAGTCCTATCCTCTAATCGCTATTCACTGGCTATAGACAGACTGAATTCCTATCAAAAGGTCCTTTATTCTATCTTTTGACCTGTCCTATAACATCACTTTTGTAGATTCTAGGTCATTGTATAAGTTTCATCTACACATGTTGATGACTCAGTTTCTGTAAACAACTTTTAAGGTTATCCTTTTCTTCATGTACGTACTTCTACCAATTCAGAGACCCAACTTATGCAAAAAAAAGGCATTGCTACATAAACATGAAAACCAAGAAACTTAAATGTACAGTGAAAATTTATTGATGGGACCACCTACTGATCTCAATGATGAGATGCCCCTATTAATGAGGACAATGGACCTTATCCGCAATGGCGTCATAATTGACAAAATGGCCGTGTTTAGTGTGGGTACTTCGTATGTAATCACTAAAATGAGGTTTGTTTGCAGATTTCATGACATGGAACTATTGGATAATAAAGATAAGGGGCTAGTTAGCATTATGTGGCGATGCAAAATAGTTCCACCAAGACTTAAGTTTTGGTATCAACACAAAACCACACGCATTTGTCTTGTAATTAAGTATGTATGCCTCACCTTGCCCCTTGCTGCAGTATGTAAACATTAACATAGTGAACCGCCATCTCTCCCAATACTCTCTGTACAAAAGTACCCACACTATTGGCCACCATTTTGTGCTTTGACGTCATTGTGGATAAGGTCCATAGCAGTGTTATTAGATCATATGTACTAGTTGTGGTCACTACAAGGAACTTAAAGGAAGAGGTCGTATTAATGAGGTGGCTGCTAAGTGAATGCATTCACTTAACCGCAACATGACCAGCTACATATACCCAGTGGGCCACCACAAAAACCTTTACCAGAAATACTTATGTATGTATGAACGTACACTGTAAACAATGCAGACATATCTCACCTGCTGTGGATGAGCATCAAGTTTGCTCAACTTTTGCTGTAATTTTCCTTCTCCGCTGGCCCCATGCCTTGTGTGCACTGTGCCACAGCTGCAATCCAAAGTGGTTGTGTGTATAAGTTATGATGGAGTGGGTTGAGGCAAGCAAAAGGAGTGAATGCGGACACCAACTGTAATTCTTGCTGCTCCTCAGAAGATAACAATCGAAGAAGTTGCTCATGTAGTGTACGAAGGGATAACACCTGCATCAACATAACAAGAATAATGAAAGTGGGTTTAAAAACAATTATGACATGACAAATGAAACATTGAGTCATACAAAATAGTAAAACATTTTAATACATACCAGTGTAATAAGCGTGATGAATACACACGTTACTTATGTATACAGTACATATACATACGTAGATCTCTATGCACTATGTAATAAAGTGCATGTGTTATGGTCATTTCAAAGCAATGGTGACTGGTTTAGCCACAGCTGATCAGTGTATACAGAACCTATACAGTTCTAAAATGCCTCTTCTAGTCTGTCAATTAGCTGCTGCAGATTAGGGCTGCTGAAGTTCTTCCCCTTCCAAGGATGACTGGAGTAGTTCTTCCAATACTGTAGTGTCAACATCTCTGCTGCTGATGACCACTTCTCACACACATGTACTCCATCCTAGTAGAAGTGACACTCAATAATTGTAACTGTACAGTACAGCACAAACACAATGTCATCTCGCAAGAGTGTGAACAATTAAAAAACTCACTAAGTAAAGGGGCATGGCACCCATTTCACTCACGAGCATTCATAACACAATGAAACGGGATGAACACCCATGAGTGAAACATGTGCCATGCCCTTTAATTAGTGAGTTATCTATATCTAATTGCTCACATTCTCACAAGACGACGTTGCGTTTGAGTGGTACTGTACATGTATATCAACTTGGATCTGACCTGGATGTGACCCACTTCAATCACAAGCATCAAGAGCCATGTGTACATTTTGGATGTTCCACTAGTATTTAATATAAAAGCCAGGGCTGAAACAAATACTACAAATACTCAGATACTCGCTAACGATTTTGGTACTCAGATCGTTAAATTGGTACTCGAGTACTTGTTAAGATCATGTGACCCTGATCATGTGACCCTGATCATGTGACCCTGATCATGTGATGTATTTGTCATCAAGTGACACTGTGAAGGCTGTGGAGGTCACTACATGCATGCATGCATGCATGCACACACACACACGCACGCACGCATGCACGCACACACACACACACTACATACATATGTACATACACACACTACACTACACACACAAATTTAAAAAAGAACTCACTTGTAGGTTATTTCTAATTTTAGTTAAAAGCTAAATTCCACACATCCAGAACACCTAGCTTTCTCTGGATAAACCGTCCAACAGAATCACTCATAACTTCCGACATGTGTTTCATACGCTTTTCAGGATAAACTGGTTCATGTTCAACCTGTTTCCACAGATCATCCAGTGCATCCTGTGTGACTTCAACAAGCTCTAGTGCTTCCACAAATGACAGAGAATCAATGTTAGTAAAGCTGTTAGCAACAGGCTGAAGTAACTCCTGAAAGTACTGCCCACGTTCTTTTATTTACAGCCTAGTGCCTGATGACAGCACCAACATCACTCCAGAATTTGTATTCATCCATTGGGGTGAGTATTCCAGCCAGACTGGCATCTTCAAGTGATTGGGTTGATGCAGACGCATCAAGTGCAATAAACTGGTTGTGTTTTCTAAGTGTGCTGCCTAAGCCTGCTTCTAGTTCAACCAACAAGCTTTGTAGCTTAGGATCAATGGTTTTGTTCCAGTGAGAATCTTTCAGTAAAACAGGCCCAAACACTTTCTGCACAGAATGATACAGTGTGTCAATGGGAAAGTCAAGCATTGAAGAAACTATGACATTAGAATGAAGGTTGTCTGGATTAATAGTTGTGGGTCTGAGTTTAAAGAAAATCAGCCAGTTATAACCACCAGAAGCATTGACAACATTTGCAGCATTGTTACTTGGTTTAAAACTGTTGTAGACTTGAATGAAGCAGACATCTTGGGTGAACTCAAGGCGGGCTGCAAGCACGGAGCAATTTCCATCATCAAGAAAGGCACTCAACTCAACAGAATCAAATATGTGTTTAATCATGCTATCACCGGGTGCTGATGCTGAAGAAATTACAAATGGTGGCCAAGACGAAATCTTTCCTGGAGTCACCTGACATTTTTCACTATAACCAAAGATGATACAACTGGTTACTAATGAAACACAACACACTTATGCATACCCAAATGTACACAAGCATACATACTGTACTTACACATGCATGTTCGCACGCCCACACATACTTACTACACACACGTACACAAAAAGCAAAGCCTTTGGCTACTACAGTCACACCTACCTAGTGAACCGCCATTGGGACATATGCACACTACTCAGGTGTTGAGTTTGCAGCAAATCAAAGGCAGGACTAGTAACCTGCAGGAGGCTGTACCATGTCACACAGGTGAAGGCTGAAGTCTCACTTGGACCTTCACCTGTTATGTGAAACATGGTCAGTTGGCATTTGCTTACCCAGTTAACACCAGGTTCCCATCTAAATAGCTGGGTAGGCTGGAGTATATAGTCAGACCCTTTCTCCTCCCAGAGTGGCAGGTACATGACACCAAGTGCATATCACTTGGCTTATAGAACTTGTACAGGCCACACCTATGGACTCCAGTGTATTATAAGTGACACTAGTCAAAATAACAAATAAAATATGATGCTACAGAAGAAAAATGTATCAGAAAGGTGGATTATATCTAGGAATCAGCCAATGTAAGCACAAAACTAGTATCCCAGTGAGTGTGAAATTTAACACTTGAGATTGGGTGATGCCCGGTAGTAAAGGAATTGTAAAGTACATGTGAAGCCGTAAATGTGGACCAATTCTACCCAATAGAGGTCAGACATGTCCAAATTCACCATTAGTTGATTTGGTTAACCCTTGTTAGAGCCAGCTGCAGGATAAGAAAGAAGAAGAAAAAAAAAGGAAAAAATAAGCTAAAATATACAGTTTGAGCGGTATGGGACTTTTAAAGCCTTACACATGAAAATGATAGGACCAATTCCACACAACAGTGACCCGACATGTCCACACTCACCATTGGATAACCCTTGTTAGTCCCAGCAAAAGTAAGAGAAAATAAAGGAGCTAAAATATTATGCAGTTTAGCTAAAATATACAGTGTGAGCGGTATGGGACTTTTGAAGCCTTACACATGAAAATGATAGGACGAATTCCACACAACAGTGACCTGACATGTCCAAACTCTCCATTGGTTAACCCTTTACTAATTGTTATTCACAGAGAAAAGTTATACTCAGGCAATCGCATCTCCAATAAAGCACACCATGTCCGAGTGAAATGACTTACTAGTGTAACGTACAACAAAGCTTTTTACCTGTCTCCTGAGCTCAAAAACAATTTCTCATGGCCGTAATATCCCTGTGAGTGAGTTTTGTTTATTCCCGCGAAGTTGTCATTAGAAACTGACCTGTGCTCGAAAATGGAATAGAAAGGGGTGGAGACGGTGTCGCCTATGATGGTAGGTATACTACCATTACTAATGGAGTGTTTGAGTTTTAGCAAGGTGCATGGGCGTAGGTACGTGATGGGGAATCTAGCGTCTCGCTTGTGTAAAAAAGTAAATGGCGGGCGGCGCCAAGGCTATAGTAGTGGGTCTGAGGTGTATCCCTTGATCGCAATGCATTTTTGAGAAAATGAGGCATATAGCCTTAGGCAGTACTGTAATGTATGTGTACCTATCTCTGATGTTCATGAAATTGCCTCTGATACATCATGGCCAATCATAAAGCTGCTTCAGATTCCTGCACTCTGAGATTCCTGTGTGGTTTTCTGCCATGCATCACATGCAAAAATGATCACATGATCCACCACAGTAAGGCAAAATTGGATACTAATTGTGCATACGATAGTACAGGAATGCCAGTGTTTAGCTACTAGAACATGACGAAACTTATGACTTCTAATTTTTAACATTGCACTGAAAAAGGGACTTTGGTCTTTGCTTAAAGTAATGAAGCACTTGACCTTCCCTACAAGATCACCATAGATCAGTGAATCCATTATTAGCATTTTACCTCATGTTTGAAATGAACTTGATCATACCTACATGTCTTGTTACCTTGCCCACTGTCTTGTTAAGAACGTGTAGGGTGCTTTGAAAACTGTACTGGAAGAGGGTCATGGCCAATATAATATTACAACGCCATTTCAAAATTTAAAAAAAAAAAAAAACATTTTTGCTGCTATATCAACATCTTATTCATGCAGCAATACTAAAACAGGGAAAACTTGTTGGAAGAATTAGAACAATAAAAATTCTATACTCCACATTCATAAAGACCATCAGTGATTTGGCATAAATGTCATAACTCAAAGTGGAAGTCTGGCAAGATAAATGATTTTTACCAAGATGCTGTTAGACATTACAATTTTGCTTTTTGTGCTGTAGCATAGAATATTTTGCATCCACGTGTGTGCTATGTATTGTATGCAGTGCTTAGTTGTGCAGATTAATGCAATGCAATGCACACACACACACACACAAAACACACACGCACACACTACATACATACATACACACACACACACACACACACACACACACACACACACACACACACACACACACACACACACACACACTATTCTCATACTCTTTGCAAACAGTTATATTACACTATGAACATCACACAGACTACACACATACCACACAGCAATGCTATTTCAGATGTCTAATACAATACAAAATACATTGTAAGATATGACACTGTGTGTTTGAAGCTTTGTGTCAGTAGGCATAGGTGTATCTTATAACATACTTCACAATCACTGCTATTTTTAAAATCATATTGCTGTTAAACTGATAGAAAAGTTGATGGGTTGGCTTACTCTACTCTTCATTGTTATCCTTACTACAGGCAGTAAGGTAACATTACTTCACTGTTCTGATCAACAACTACCAGCTAGTGGTGGTGATGACTTCCAACAAATCACTTCCCTACAATATTGCCTGGTTGATGACTGTACCATCATGATGATCGATACTGGAGAGAAACTGGACATTTTCTACATTACTGATAGTCTCATTGTTACTACCCCAACAGATGGCCACACCTCCGTGGTGATTGCTAAACAAGAAAAGGAGTTGCCTTGTGCTAAACCCAACGGTAGGGCAATAAATTACCACTTTATTCTGGTAGTGCTGTTTTCAATACTAATAGTAGTAACCAGTGGTTACATTGCATTCGTTCATATGCTGTTCAAAGAGCTGCGTAATCTATTTGGAAAGTTATTAATGCTTTACAGTATTACCAGTGCGTGTACATTTGCTGCCATTGTAGCCATGCAGCTTTTGCGCTACCAAGTGGCATTTGACTCACAAGAACTGTGCTATGTCACAATTCTTACATTCATGATAGCCAGCGTCAGCCTCGAGGTGTTCGCTACATGCATCATCAATCACACTGTATATGTCATGCATTGCACCTACAAGTTAAAGCCAGCAATATCAAAGGAGAAGTCAAAGCACCATTTTAGAGCCTATATGATTTATGAGCTTGTAACGATGGTGATTGTCGTGGTCCTTGTTATAACTTATGATGTGGCTACTGGCAATTACAAGGAAACAATCCTACCAGATGGTCACTGCATTTTGCATCTGTATGACATCCAGGTCTACGATACGTTTCAAATAGTTGCTCTATCTACCAGCATCAACAAGGTGATTCAGATTGTCCAATACGTGGCGTATTTCTACTACAAGTATCAAGTGAGCAAGGATCTTAAGGATGCTTCAATCCACAACAAACAGCAACAATGTCTTTTTCATAGGGTTACTGTTGCCATGGGTGCAACGATTGGTTTGTCGTTTTTTGTGTTCGTGGTTCAGCCCATATTCAGTTTGACAATGCCAACCGTAAATGTGTCAATTTCAGCCATATTTTTCATGCAGCAGAGCATGATAATGGTCACTCTTATGGTCACAGAAAAAATGCATCAGCTGTATGGAAAGTGCCTTTCAAAAGAATAGCCTGAACTAAGACGAACTTGATTACAGTATGTAAATATACAAAAATAATATCACTGTACAGTCTGCATGTAATTCACCTATTAGTATGTATCTCTATTGTTTGCACTGTCGAGTTTTGTATTAGCTTTTAATGCACTGCTGATTATCAGGGTTATAATAAGTACTTTTTGTGACACTATATTATAATTATATTGCAATACCATATAGTTGTACATACTCACGCATGTGTAGTTGCATAAGTTTCTCCCGTACATATATAGCTAGTTGTACAACATAGTCCAAATGTGTATAGAATTCCTTGGTTGAAGAAAAGCTGTCATTACACTGGGATAGATTTCATGAGATCCTTTTGTGAATTGGGTTAGGATTAAGTGATACTGACTAAAGTGCATAATAATTTGTATTGCGTATGCGTAGCTGGATTTTAAATGGCATTGTACCGTATTGCAAGCATTGCAGCTTTATCATGAACTCAACATTACGATATATGTAAAATTTCCATTTCTTCAACACTATTATATTACAAAATTTTATCACGATACAAACAATGCATTGCCCAGCCCTAACATTACATGATGCTTAATATAGTATATATAAAGATGCTAAGTTGCTAACATGTCAAATGGGGTGTGTGCGTGCAGATGACTGCAGATACTGTAGAGTTTGCAAGATAGTATTCATTAGCACTCATTCATTAACACTACTAGCTAGAATACTCAAGTCAAATTATTTCGGTCATAAAGAATGTGCCTAAAAGCTTCTGTAGATTAGAAATTCATTTCTCAGTGGTAGCAGAAATGTTTATATATGATGAATGGCATTTTCTTTATTCTTTCTGTTTTGCACAACTATATAATTTTAATTTCAATCATTTCAATCACTTATTAATGTAATATAGTTTTTAAAACATGCCTTCCTTATAATAATTATTATAGAGGTGCAAATACTGTATAAATTGTATACATTATATTCATCTGCTTACTATCCATGATGCCTAGCTACACCTAGCTGAGTAGCATAGAGTCAAGTATTGATTGGCACTGTTGGCTTAAGCATTTTTAACTTAAGTACTCATGACAAAACTGAGAAATGGGAAAGTTAAACTAGCACTAGCACAATAGGCTGTCTTTGCTGACAATGCAAACAGCATACATATAATGGATACAATAATAATGCTGAGCTAATTTAAAAGCCTACTAGTGCTTCCTTAGCCTGCAAGCATAGCAGTTAGATTAATGCAAGCGACGATAATGCATTGAAGCGAGCACTCTTTGAAATATCAATTTATATAGTGTCAAACACATGTGCATGCTTGTACTGTATATAGCTAGCTAATCACAAGTTTCAGTACTTAACACAATTAGCTCTGTACTTGGGTTTGAGCCAATTATGCTTTCTATTGTACTTTTTAGCAGTGCTCAAATATCCAGCCTATTATGCTAAAAATGTTTTCAAAATCCTCTAGAGTTGAAAGTTTTATCAGGGTATATCAGCCTTTTCTGACTGCTGTATTAAAGTATAAGTGACTGCTGTATTTGAGTATCTTGATCTTATTTCCAAAAAGTGTAATGTGTAACCAAGAAATAAAAGTGTAACATTGCACATTAATTTTTCTTGATAATACTGAAATGCAGTGTTAAGAGTGTGTTCATCTTTTGCTGTATTTTTGGCAAGCGCATTTAATTTAAAATCTTGAAAATTGTTATGTTATGCTGGCATAGCTATAGGTGCTTGATGTTTTTGCTAGCCTATTTTGCTCAAAATTATGCCGGCATAATTGGTGCAAGCCTATCTGTACTATAATATTATGATTGCATGTACAGTTGTATAGGTACACATTAATTTTACAGATAACATCTGCAAAATACAAAATGTGACTGCTCTATTAAGAGTACTTCAATCTGAGCCTTTGCAAATCAATACCTGAATATATACCTGACTAGTTTCTGGAAACCTCAGAAACCTGTATTATATATACAGTGTTTACATTTTGTTTAAGGTATTCAAATTAGAGTATGTGTGGACCTTGATTAAGTAACAGTGCATTCACCAGATGTACTCTATACAGCTAGCCAGCCCTGGTAACTTAATGGATGCTTAAAAATGCACTAGTATAAATGTTTTAGGGAAGCATTTCTACCCAAGCATAAAATTTGTAGCTACATATCTCTATACAGCTTAAAAATAATATCTCAGTACTATTATGTATACTTAACTTCAGATTTCAGAATATAGTAATGAATTTGTATAGCAAGCTAATTGTTTGGCACAATGGTGAGATAACAGCATACAGGTCAATTAGAGATAATAAGAGATTCACATACTGGTCTTTCTTCCTTATAATTTAGAAGGATTTTAATGGTAAATTCTCTATTTGAGTAGTTGACTGTTCTATTGGAGTTTTAGCAGATTCAATTTAATATCTATCTCTCTTGTTGATTCCTAGAAGAGATTAGCCCTTGCCCCTTGTTCTTCTCATATTTTCATTGTTCATTTATTCTTAATATGCAATTACACCTGTTCTGCGACTTCCAAGCTACCACATACAAAAATTTTAGAGGGGGAAGGGTGCTTCAACACCCTCTGCATCCCCCTAAATCTGCCCTTGTACATTACAGCAAAATACAGGCCTGGATACTAAAGTCTCCATTGTAGAGAGATTCCACTGTAGGTTGTAGCTTTGAGATCTTAATGAGTGTGAGGGTGGATATAGATTTCATAAAGGGAACAGAGTACCAAAATTTAATTATTTGGTGTAGCACATTCAGGGTTCAAGTGGTAGGGGATACAGTCATTACAGTGATCACATTTGATAGCCACGTGATTGTTTCCCACAGCCATATAATACAGTAAGAAAAGGATTTTTGATAATGCATGTGAATCATAATCAAGACACATATAGTGTGTCGTGCTGTCAAGTAAGCCAGCACGCCACACTGCAGGTATATTATATTCACAGAAAGAAAAAAAAGGCATTTTCATGCATGCATAGTTTCATCACCCCTTGTCCAAAGTACACCATTTTTGCATTATAGCTGCCCACCAGGTAGGGTAGACTGCATAGAAAATTAAGTTAAATTCACACCAGCCTTTTGCGAGATATGAATGTACAAATTTTCATTATTTTCTTTTCAAGCTGTAGGGGTCTATAGGGGCTTCAATTTCTTTTCACACACTTTGCAAAAAATGCAAATGTACACCTTCTACATTTATAACTTCATAGATCTACCAGGTTGTTCTAGAACATTGCATGTATGTGCATTCTATTAGAAGTCTTCAAAAATGTGCACTCTATAAGAGTACTGTATATACAATAATAATTAACAAATTAATACTGAACAAAACATGCAATAAAGTACATTTTACAAGTTTTCTTCAGTAATTATCATTGTGTCTGTGTAGATAAGAAGTGTGAGTAAAAACAAACCTCCCAAAGTCAGCCATAGGCTGGTTTTTGGGCTTATCAAGGTACAAAAAGAATCAAAATCCACACAAAAACAGCAAAAAAATGGTGCAGCCTTCATACGCTTGGGTGAAAATCAAAAGAAATGGTTGCTATGATGTTAATTTTAATATTGGCTGTAGCTATGCATTATTAAAATTAACATCATAGCCATTTCTTGGCTGCCACCTTTGATTTCACAACCTTTTCACCAAAGCTGCACTATTTCTTTACAGCTTGGCTGTTTTTGTACGATCCCTAATATGTAGTTATTTTCCTTTGTTCTTCAACAGTTTGCCTCTCATAGTCCGTAGCCAAACTATTACAATGTTGTTCCACCAGTGTGTCCATGTCAATGGAGCCCAACACAACCAAGTCATCAAATCTGCCACTTGCAACCTGATAACTCTTCAGCCTAGGTTAGAATGTATATCAGACCTTGTGATAACACATGCTATAACATACACACACCAAATATTATTATGTAGATACATTTGCACTTAAACTTGCACATACAACAGATCTATACAATGACATTATACTACATACATGCACACACTTGCACACACGCAAACACACACATACCTTTGCTTGTCTGGAGACCATCATCTCTCTTGAAATCATCATCTCCATCCTAACCCTCCATGGAAGGTACACACTCACCCAGCCAGGGGATGCTGAATAATCCATTTACAAGCTGTTAAATTTAGGCTAGCAGAGAGAACTCAACTAGCTGGGGGATGCTGATTAACCTACAGTGTATTTACAAGCTTTTGAAATTTAGGTCAGACACCCAGGAGGGTGGATAGGCCATAGACAATTGCAGCAACCTGAGTTAGAGACTTGTTCTGCCTTGTGCAAAATATGGTGTATGCATATTGTAGAGCCCTCTTGTTGGCTTGCAACTGTTGCAAGGCCAATGCAAGGGAGTCCACTGACTCTGCCTGGTCTCCACCACACGGCAGAGCCAGGTACACTCACACACCCACCCACACAGACACACAGGGGTCATCTGATGTTAAATAAGTTTGCAAGTGTGGAACTGGTATATAAAGTTAAAGTCTTATATTGAAATTTGGATTATCATATAATTGAGATTTAGATAATTGACGTGTATACTGTGATATAGTATATTTCTCTATACAATGACCTTAAGTGTTTGACTTGCAAGAGCTTACCTCCTTCCACTTTAATCTCTGGCAGGTTCTCATTGAGTGCCTCAAGGCCTAACTGGTAGTGACTTGTATAACTGGTGGTCCCATTGTTTTTGCCATGGATGCATGCTACCAGCATTGAGCCCTGAGTGATACTATAAGGAATAAGTAACAACTAGAATTAATTTAAGAGAGCTTTTATCTGAAATCTAACACTGAATTATATATAAGGTATTATTCAAATAAAACATACAAGATCAGCTGAAAGAGCCAATGTATATTTGAGTAAGTATTACATATATAAAATATGTACCACTCTGCGTGGGCAGTTCAAAGGCACCGCCAGTGCCAATAATTTGTATATTGCATTGCTGCAGATCGCAGCGAGTGCATTATAACTTATAACACACTGGTTGCGATTTTTTTAGACCGCAACGAGTGCATTATAAGTTATAATGCACCGACCGCAGTGCAATAATTTTATACAGATATTGCACTGGCTGCGGTTTTGTGCAGCATAGCACAAGTGCCGGTTGCCAAGACCACTACGACACCTCACCTAATAGGTGGAAAGACACTTCAGAGATCACTCGAATTCTTTTATAGCCTGACATGTAAAGGTCGATTGTGGGTCATAACGTCACCAATACATATAATGTTTTATTTTTCAGCCTTATAATAGGGTCCGCAACGTGAAAAATGAAGCTGCAAGAAACAAATCCCCGACTATTATGGTGTAGTATTTGTGTCAAAATATACGATATATTTTTATGGTATAGAGAGTAGTTTTTTCTGAAGGTGATGTGGGTGAAGTCAGGTGCTGAAATTATAATGAGTTGCTCAATAATTTTTTTTGATAAGGGTGGCAGAATATTTATGAGGGCGGTGAAATATTTATGAGGGCGGCATAAAATAAATTAAAACTGCACACTGCTTATTTTTGATAGGGTGATGAATATTTGTGAGGGTGGTCTAATGAATTAAAAGGTTGCACAATTAACTTTTGATCAGGTCCATTCAATATTGAGGGCTGTTAACTTTGGTCCCATGAGTCTGGTATAGCTAATATCTGGCATGCAAAAAGTAACTGAAGTAGCCTGTAGTGATTGCTTTGTTAGAGAGTTTTGCACTGAATGAATTTAGTATCCAGCACATTTGCCACATGACGTACATGTCTGGATACATGTACTATAGCTATGGCAAGTCTAGCAGATTAACGTGCATGGCAGCTGCACATGTAACCATTCTCACATATGACAGTGTATTTACTGGTATTTGGTTTCCTTACTTACGCAGTAACTATACTCAGCATGCTATCTTGTGAATCATAGGTTCTCAGTTCTGGTCATTCCTTTAAGTGTCATGTTCCAACTTCAGTTGACCTAATGCTGCAGTCTCATTGTTTATTTATAGGTTCTGTATATAAATTTGTAGATGCAGGATTTATATAAACTATAAAGGATATTTGGTGCAGTTATCGATCTAAACAAAGTTATACATCCACACAGTTGCTTCAGCTAGGTGGCTTACATATTGTTAATTTTTTCCAGTGGATCATGCCACTATATTGCATATGGCTATGGCTATCACAAGTATCTTTCTGTTACTGCTGCTGCTGCTGTGTATAGCTATAACTAAACTGAGTAATAGCTACAACCATAACAGAGTAGCTATATGTATAGCAATATTACTGCTTTGACTGTCTGCAATCCTTCAATACTATAATAAAGGAGAGATGATACATAATGACTTGCCCTTTACACTAATATAGACCATAATATTATTTGCTTGCATTTCAAGGATTTAAAGAAACATGTTTTCACACATGCTTCTGTTCTACACTCGTATGACCCATGCATGCATGCAGTTGTGTCTGGCTATTATTTCAACTTGATATATCATTGAATATGTATTACAATGTAGCAAATTAATACAGTATCTCTGTCATCTTCCACTGGGAAGTCATTACAGTGATCTCCAATTATTTGGCTATGTTTCATCTTTAATCAATAATTATACTACATAATAATGTGTGTTGTTCAGAAATTCATGTTAAACATGCAATGAAGTGTATGCACATAGCCAAAGTCAGCAATCTTCTTAAACAGTAGTCCATGACAACAGCTGCTAGCTAATGAAACGCCATTTAAGTTGTTTGTGGTTGCTTAGCAACCACTACTATGGTGTCATACAATCTCAATGGGAGCCATAGATTTTGGATGTTGTTGGATTATTAAGTAAGTAACGCCTGTGATCCAACACTGTACAATATCTAGTATCATGTCAGATTATGCAATGAATTACAAGTAAAATGAAACACAAAACATTTTCTAATTTTTGATATTATAGCTTTCTGTTATTGTATGCTTTCATTGCTTAAAATTATTTGTTTAATGCTATTATTCTCTGTTAGATTACAAAGGTAAAAAAACAAAGCATTACTAAATTTAGGGGATTGACTGTTGCAGATTACAGAGTACAGAGGTGTCAAATTACAGAGGTTGTTTTCTATACAAAAGTGTTGGTATATGACAACTTGGTTGGATTAGAGAGGATTCTAGCTAGCGATGGTGTCAGATTAGAGAAATTTTACCTTAATAATTTTGGCTTACGGCAAGAGTTACCAATAGCAACATTCACTAGGCAAGCTATGTAACATACAGTAGCTAACCAAATGTTAAATGTTTCCAAAAAAAAGTTAGCTATATACTATATGCTGGTATTAGAGATTTTGTACAGGATGTGATTGAAGTAGGCTGTGTGATTAATATTGATTACACAATTAATTACTTGCAACACTACTTAGAACAAACCTGTAACATATGTAATGCTATAGCCTCATGTCATGAAATAAAGACTGACTGTCAAACCTTTCTAAATGAAGGTATTCAGCTCAGAATATACACAGAATGTAATTAATTGCATAATCATGATTACTGGGCATTACAATCACTTGCAATTGCAATTGTAGTCACAATCCATGCAGGTCATCAAGAAAATGTGCCTGTATGTATAGCTAGTGGCCAAATAATTACATACACTGTTTTTTTTTTGTAGAAGAACCCACTGAAAAAAAGTTTAATGGCATACTTAGGCTAATTTTTAATACACTCATAGGATATGACTTTGTTTAAAATAGAAATGATGTCATAATATTTAGACATATTGTGACGGGGCCTATACTCAGGGGTACCAAATTATAATTACTGAGCTCTAGCAAGACATAAAACAAACATATACATACAACATACAAATACACAGACACAAAACAACAGAAATATAAAGATTAGTCCAATAGATTGACAATAATGTCTCACATGATGCTGACAATCTAGCATTAAAACAGGATACTGCAACTTTAGCCGCTTGTTTAAGATAATTGAGCGGACAGACCTTTTGATAGATGGCAAATTTCACTTAACTTTGATATCGTTGCTTGCCTAATCATCCAAATCACAAGTTCAGCAGATAGCATAGTACGTTAAGGGTTTTGCAACAAAGGCCTATGGCTAGCAGCTGTAAAATGGTGCTTAGTATTAGAAACCACTGAGAGTTTTCTGATTGAATCAGAGAAAACTAAAACCAAGTCATATCTGCTTAATGATGATAAGAGAGGAAGGGTACTTGGTGCAGAGAGATAGCCAGGAAGATCAGCATAAAATTTAGGTTAAAGCTTTCTGAAGATAGCGAACAAATACCTGCAAAACTGAATCATGATCAAGAGCCATGGATCAACCAGTTGAAAGGTCAATTAGTTGTTGGCTGGGTTGATAGTTGCTTATCTGGTAGTCCATACATCAAAAACCTTTTCCATATAGCACAAGCCTGCTCATGAAGCCAGGAATTTATTCTGCACAGTCAATAATACAAGCCTGGAATTACAATAACTTACACGGGATGACTGCAAATTGTTGCCTGCAACCTTGGCAAAAGTCACAGTGTGATTCTTAGATAAGCTTTTATTAGCAACAGATAGTAGAACATCGCAAACAGCCTCAGAGAATCAGGGGACAAAAGGGAATGCTGCAATTCTGCAGAACAATAGCCACAATGTACCAACAACTTTCTTTATATAGCTTTACAGCTGAGATTCCAGGCTGCAGTGTAAAGTGCGTTTGAAAAAGTGCAGCAAGAATAAAAGAATCCATGACTCTACGAGAACAGCCTGTTTTACCCTTGAATGCTTACAAGAGTCTGCCAGGCCATCAGGATGTTTTCTCCCTGTTTATTTCATGTATCTATGGATATAGGAACTCTAGAGAGTGACTTATATTCTCAAAGTACTTCTTGTGGAACCAAAACATTGCTTTACTTACATTGCTTTACAGAACAAGTGCTGAAGGTCTGAAGGACTCCTGGTCCTACAGCCTGTGTAAAATTTGTGTGGACTACATAGAATAGGGAGATTAAATACACTACAATGATACTCTAATAGAGCAGTCAATTACTGCAAGGTTGTAACTTAAAGATTAACTGAAAAATACATATAACAATAATATTGTACATTTAGTGATAAAAGCACCAAATTTATCACAGAGGTAGAGGATCACCTTACAAACAAATCTGGATATTGGGCCAATGCAGACCACACCCCTTTGATAGATTCTGCCCACTCAACCACACTAACAAAATATTAATGTTTAATTACACAATAAACAAAGAAAATGACAAACTGAACATGGACTCTCTACCATAATTATGATATAGAATTACACTAATTTACCTATTTTGGTATAGCAGACATGGCCAAAACACACTCTGTGTGTAGTATGTCTACCGAGAACACTGTTGTGGCAGTATAACTATTAGCAACTGAATTATCTTAGACTCTCATCATTTGTGAACTTATCTGATGTTTTATGCAATCATGTAGTTCTCTCATATATGCTTTAATTTATTTAAGAAGTTTTAAAGGTAAGAACACATACTGTACATCCCAGGATCAAGCACAATGTTGTGTATTTTAAGTGCATACTTCTTGTGCACAGCAGTGACTTGGGTAGACCATATTGACAAAACCTGATGAAAATTTTTCACAAAGGGATCTGCATATCTCATCAATCAAGGCCTCTCTAGAATAACAGAGAGAGTCAGGGAGGCCATGTTATGAGAGCAGCCAATGCTAGCAATTCCTGAATCATGGATATGGAGAGAAGCTGGCCTATATGACATAATCTGCACATTTACTGGCCCTGTCATACAGCAGGATGACAAACCTCTGAATAATGTGTGTACCATGTTCCATTGGATCATTTGGTATATGATACAATAGTAACAGTGCAGTTGTGAGCTCTGGCAGTGTATTTTCAGGTATTCAACGCTTTCTTCTTACTATGTCCAACAAAGCTGTAAACATAACAGTCTGGATATTGATATGTATGGCTGGGTAATGGATAATGCTACAGTGTTTGCGCCTTCACATTAGTCTTTAAGATTGGACCTTGAAGTATCATGTTTACTAAGGCTAGCACAGGGCTGGCCCATAACCAGGATTCTTAGCAGGACCATTTCTGTTTGGGAATGTTTCTGAAATACATTTTGCATGGGAAGCATGCAAAGCTAGGGAGTGTGGGGATATTCCCTCTAAAATAATTTTGTACTTGAATGGCTAAATACTTTAATATGATGATATTTCAGCAATTTTTGTTGAATTGTTTTAATTAAATAATGTTGAGTGTTACATTGAATATTTGATTGCTCTATATAGTACCTTGATCTTGTCAATGAGTGAATATGTAATGTACTAGTAAATTTTAACAGAGAGCGGTTAGTCTGAGGTCACCAAATCCCCTCTAAATATTGGCCTGTAGCTGTAAAGGGTAAGAAGAACAACCCACTGGAAACCGCTGAAAAAGGTTTACTCTCCCCAAGCATTTGACCAGTTATGAACAATCCTTAAGTGCTTGTGCAAGGTTGATGGTATCATTGTCACTATCCAACAGGCTTTGTCGTCAGGGCCAATATTTTCCTCAAATGTCATTAAATATTTCTCCTTTCTTCTGAGCTCTTACATCAGTAAATGGATCTGAAGACACTATAGCTACTGTGGCAGTGAATTACATTATATAAGAGACCAAAATATAATAAATTTTACTTGGTCAGAACTGTTTCCTTGCGTACATTATGCTTGCCAGGTATACCTGTTTTGGGTGCATCAAATGTAGCTAGTTACCAGCCAAAACAATGAAGTCATCTATCATGCATGTGCAGAAAAAATTGATCATAACTGGCCATATATTTTGGAAAGCTAAAAATTTTTTTGGGACCAGAGTTTCTAGTGGGTTGTCAGAAAGAATCTGTTTCAAGTATGATACTTGAAGGTCCCAATCTAAAAGACCCATGTTAAGACAGCATTTTCCATTGCCCAGCTGTTCAAATTCAGGTTGTGACACCAATTCCAGGTTTTTGAGTGTGGTCAGCATGGAATACCTGAAATGCACTGCCAGAGCTCACAACTGCACTGTTACTATTGTATCATACACCAAATGATCCAATGGAACATGGTACATGAGATTTGTCATCCTGCAGTATGACAGGACCAGTAAATCCATGCAAAAACAGCCAAACTGTATAAAAAGAGTGTGACCTTCCCAACCTGTATAAAAGAGTGCACCCTCAAAAAGCCTGGGTGAAAAAAGTTGTGAAATCAAAGGTGGCAGCCATGAAATGGCTGCAATGATGTTGATGAAAATAATTTTATAAATGCACAAAGGCCATTGTTAAAATTTATTATCATTCACATCATTGCAGCCATTTCATGGCCGCCACCTTTGATTCACATCTTTTTCACCGAGGCATTTTGAAGGCTGCACCCTTTTTATACAGGTTGGCTCTAGAACAACATAAAGAGGAAGACTGCACCCTTTTTTATACAGGTTGGCTCTAGAGCTACTTGTCTGGGTGGCCATGTATGGGGCAGTCACTGTAAGAGAGACTTATATGGCAATGAAACAGGTATGGTATTGGTATATAAACTACAGAATCTTTGTAAGTAATTGTCAACTACAGAATTCATGTACATAATGAGACAATATTTTTGTATTGTCTTTTATTGGTTTTAGTGATATGTCTAAAAATGGGTGGGGCTTCCAATGGCCTTATTAACCAGATAGGTCTACATGTATAGACATGCAATGGTTTTCTTATAGTCTAACGCAATACTGCAAAGTTTACTTTGGCCATATGTATGGTACATGTACATAATACAGGATGTTATGTAGGGATAGCAATTATGGTTGAATAGATATTTCTTATACAGTATGTTTTCCTACTTTTAACACTTCTTAAATGAATTAAAGTATATGAGAGCGTCTACATGATTGCATAAAATGCCAAATGAGTTCACAAGTGATGATAGACTAATAATATATGTAGTTGCTCATAGTTATGCTGTCAAAACAGTGCTCTCGGTAGAAATACTACATACAGAGTGCACTTTGGCCATGTCTGCTATACCAAAATAGGCAAATTAGTGTAATTCTATATCATATGGTAGAGAGTTCATGTTCAGTTATTCATTTTCTTTGTTTATTGCATAATTAAACATTAATATTTTGTTAGTGGTGGAACCTATCAAAGGGGGCGTGGCCTGCATTGGCCCAATATCCAGATTTGTTTGTAAGGTGATCCTATACGTCTGTGCCAAATTTGGTGCTTTTATCACTAAAACGCACAATTTCATAGCTAATCCACTTCACTATAGTGTGTGTGACAAGGTTGAAAAATTCCACAACTTTGCATCAATCTATATGGATGCTGATAATGGTTAATTAACTTTAACAACTTCTAGAAAACGTGTGAAATGCCTTGCAAGTGAAATTTAGCCATATGGCATTGAACCAATTCGAGTTTCTGAATGTGTTGTGATGTGGGTAGGGCCCACACAGTGGATTAGTATTCTAGAATGGAGCAAACTTAAGACTTGTCACATTTAATCTTAACTGATGGAGGACAATTTTTAGATTCCTTTGCAAAAAGCTGACATTTTTTTGCCTTGTGAGTAATGTAGGTGACGTGATTAGACCAAGTAAGTTTACTGTTAATTATCACTCCAAGGTGTTAAATATTTTGATAGATAATACATGTTGGTGACTGTTTAAGCTGTAATGTGACAAATGATCAGTGAGTATATATGAAGTGGCTGCCAGTAGGCTAGCAGCAGAAAGATGATTGTGATAGCAATATTCATACATGCTTGCATTAGTGGCATGATCCACTGGAACACAATGACAGCTGAGCACTACTAAGCAGCTACTTGAATTGGTTGCGTGGTTGTATAGTCAGTATAACTGTACAAAATAAATATCATTTATAGTTTTTATAGCTACAAATCCTGCACCTACAAACAGAATTCAAACCTATATACCAAAAAAAGAATAGAAAAAGAAAACTGCAGTATTTCATCAACTGAAGCTTATTCATTTATTATTATTACTGAGCAGGCAGTGTTTACTGATTCTTCCCAGGAGGGAAAAATTCCAGGGGGGGGGGGGGGGGATTACAAGGGGGAACATATGTACAATTAGCTATTTACAAATCATTAGTTAGCTAACTACAAATGTTATCTAGAAATAGTTTCTTATCAGTAATTTCAATTAATGAGGTCAATAATGAGTTCCAATCAATGATAGTTCTTGGGAAGTAGCTATTTTGATATGCTGTGATGTTTGCGCTTGGGTGAATAAAATGAAGTTGGTGGTGGTGGGGAGTGTGTCTAGTTGTCCTCAGAAAATGTGGTGGTATATTTACTACACTAGCTTTGTGTACAATATCATGAAAGAAGGATAATCTAACAATCTTACGGCATCCTCTTAGAGTGACCCAATATAGAGATTCTATTATCATAGTATTTACACTACTATATGTGTTGTAGTTGTTACATACCCATCTTGCACTTCTCCTCTGTGTTTTTTTCCAATGAGTTGATATGTACTTGCTGGTAAGGGTCCCAAACAACAGATGCGTATTTTAAAATGGGATGAACAATTGTAAAATATGCAGATTCTTTGACTTTTTGAGGACAGTTTGATAAGTTTCACTTTAAAAAAAATTTGTGTCCTGGAAGCTGTATTAACAATGCTATTTATATGAGAAGCCCATGATATACTGTTGTGTAAGATGATCCCCAGTTAAGTGCGTTCAGTTTTTGTGTCTAATACATGCCCATTAAAAGTGAATAGTTATAAGAGATGATAGATGGTGACTTGCTGCATTTCATGACTACACATTTAGTAATGTTGAAAGACATTTGCATGGAACATGAACCCTTAAAGGGATGACCAGAACTGAGAAGGAAAAGAACCTATGATTTACAAGATGGCATGCAAAGCAGCTACCGTAAGTAAGACAAACAGTGCAAATACACTGTCATATACGAGAATATTTCACATGCAGCTGCCATGCATGTTAATCTCCATAGTACATGCAGTGGTGATTCTATAGACCTGACCAATGGGGGGGCAAGTAGGGAACAGCATGACTATTGTTGTATGACTATTGAATTTCAGGGGGTCTGGGGGTGCAGCCCCAAGAAGCTATAGGATTTTGCAATTTGAAGGCTTGAAAACAGCCTAAAATTTATGTTAAAACATGAAAAATGCTAAAAATAACAATGCCAACCTATATACTGCAACTTTTCCCAAAGATTTTTAAAAAGTTATTTTTCAGCAGGGGGTCATGGCCCCCCTTAGAATAGTCTATGAGTATACATGTGTGTCATGTAGCAAGTGTGCTGGACACTGAATTCATTTAATACAAAACTCTCTAACAAAGCAATCACCACAGTTGCTTTTTGCATGCCAGATATTAGCTATAATTTAACAACCCTCACCAAATCAAGATGATTAATTGCATAGCCTTTTAATTCATTAAACCTCCCTCACAAATATTCATTGCCTTATCAAAAATTAATCAGTGTGCAGTTTTTAATTTATTTATGCCGTCCTCATAAATATTTCACCGCCCTCATAAATATTCTACCGCCCCTATCAAAAATATAATTGAGCAACTCATTATAATTTCAGCACCCGGCTTCACCCACATCACCTTCAAAAAATTTACTCTGTATACTATAAAAATATACCGTATATTTTGACACAAATACTACACCATAGACTATCGTAGTATGTTACCCTTAGTGCCCCATCACTAATACCACCCTTGGTTTGGAACTGAGTTCCCTTGTTGGAGAGACACGCGGATTTTAATATCTCATGTGATTGATCTTTATTTCGTGCGCTCCAAAGAAGACGTCCAGAGCTCCCAGATTCTGAGTGTGATATCAAGTGTTGTTGGCCTACCAAACCATGCATAGAAGTGAGTAAAACTTTCCCTGTGCTTTCCACGGAGGCTGATTTTCTGCGGATGGGTCGAGAAAATTTTTCATTCGAGGTGCTCTACTAGCCAAGAGAAGAGAAGCTAATCCTATCACATAAGATGGTAATGAAGTTGGATGTATAAGTATTCTACACACCAAGTTTGATAGAGCTGTGACCTTTCTAACCATCTGGCTGGCAGAGATGAAATTTTCAGTGCAATGATCTTCAATGATTTTGGTGGGTTGCCTCCTTCCTACTGTTACAAACTGTCTTCCATAGGAGCTTTAAATCAGAGGAAGATCCAGAAGAACATCTGAGGTTTCTAAGAAGTGGTCAAATCCTCGATTTTTAAAGTTAAAAGGTTATTGGAAGCTACTACTCTAATAGAACATTCAGTATTCTATTAGAACAACCATGTAGTCACTACAATTACCATCTGCTTTTGATTGTGTCAGTTGAACAGCTGTATAGATTGCTTGGCAAGTGTGCATTTTATGGATGTTTAAATCTTGATATTTTAACCTTGCAATGATGCAAGCAATGCAGAGTCCAGGATGCTGGAGAGTCTAATAGTATTTGAAATCCATTCATTTGTTATGGAGTAATTATTTTGTACGAGCTGGAGCACTTTATTGCAGGACCAGCTCATAACCTCACATTTTACATACCTGGTTTTCTATACGAAAATTAACAACAATAATAATGTATCTTGCTTAAACAAATAACAACTCAGTAATGCAGGTATAGCCATAATACCCTAATTAATGCCGCTGTGTATATGACCTATGAGTTTGTGAAATTATTGATTCATGACTATTCATGACTAAGATAGAGGTAAAGCTTCACAGTTTTATCTATCAATGTATGAGCTGGATGATATACCGGTATTGTTAGTAATCTGTGATATTTAAGTCATACTGGTTTTGATACCGCCTGTTCTTTTTTAATACTGCCATACCGTCTGGGCACTATGGCCTCCCTGTGGGCTTGTTTCATCCCATATTTAGAAGGTAACCAGACATGTGACAATGTTTGTAGGCAGGTGCTGATGTAGTCACCTAACCAAACTATGTAAGCAAGTTTGTTAGTGGTAGTTGGTACCTGAGGCATGCTGAGATACCATGGGTAATTGGTGCTTTCATTGAGGTAAATGACAGTTACTTTAATACCAATGGCTTTTTACATCAATACCGTGATATTTAGTAATACCGTGATACTTTTTATGGAAGGTATATCGTTTGCTATTTTTTCAATACCACCCAGCACTATCTATTAGAGTAGTTTATTACTTGATAGGTGTGGTAGACCAATAGATTACACACATTTCTGCTGTGTCCTTTTATCATGTTTTGCACAAGTAGTGAAAATAGGGCAGGGAACCACAGGCCATGCGCCATGCATGGTCCCCCAGTTTTGGTGGTCAATTCTTGTAGCAAAAGATCAACGTGCTCTTAATCATTCTAATAGAGCAATCACAAACTACTTAATTTTTAAAGTGACACCCAAAGTACTGTCTCAGAGTCCTGGGGCATGCATCCAGATGGAATCTGTGTCTGTATGGGCTAATCAGTTAAAGAACTTTCTACATTCAATTGCAAGTAGGCTTGAGTCAAATATGCTCAAAATTTTGCACAAAATGCTTTCAGGAATTTCCCACCTATTATGCCCATCAGATGTTCCCATTATGCTTGCATTATGCTCTTAGGTTAGCAACAATTCTGACAATAATCTTTAAACATTTTAATCAGTGAATGCTCCTTTAGATTATTTCACTAAAAGTGACTGCTCTATTAGAGAGTATCAATCTGCATTTGTGTGCTCAGCTTGCAGCATCCATGCACTGACTGTTCTATTGGAGAGTATCAATCTATTTTCATGGAATTAAGCTCCATGGCTTGAAATATCCACCTATTATGCCGCATAACACTCCAGCCTATCATGCTTTTTACTATGCTGGCATATTTCCTAATTGCAAGTACTTTGTAAGGAGATGTGCGTGGTTGAATATTTCCTTGAACACATTAGTAAATTTTATTGTCCAAAGAATACATTTATCCTGTTGTATTGATTTCTGCTTGTCACTGGTCCATATGTATTGGACTGCTCTGTGTAACAACACCCGTTCAAAATAACAAACTTATCTTGAAAATACTCATCAATCTGCAATGTTATCTGCTTTAATGAAGCCAAATTTCTGTTCATTTATATTCATTTTACATCTCTGCCTATGTCATTGTTTCCCTTACCATATCAATGATTGTTTGTTCCATTGATTGTTGAGTGTAGCTGTATGAAGCTGTCATCAAAGTTAATAAATGCATGGCTAGAACAGACTAAAACGTAGAATTACAAATCATTTGGGGTATCAATTCAGCCAACTAGTTTGTAAAGAATAATTGGCTATAAGCTTGCGCAATATTAAGAGTATTGATGGATGAGAAACTGATGATTGAGTTTATGAGACCTAATTTATTTAAGCGTATGGTCATGCACATGTATGATTGTTTACTGTAAACTACATGTGTGTAATGTAATAGACTAATCACATAATTTGTTCTTGAAGCGACCTATAGAATGTGAGTAGGTTAATGTACAAGTATATATGGTATGCCTCACTATATAGCTTAATAGGATGTGGGAAATGTATGCAGGAGCTGGAATAAGAAATGAAAGACCTGGCAGTTTGTCTGCTTATTGAGCACAATGCAACTACTAAATATAGATAATAATTATAGAGTTAATTATGAAAGAGTCATTGCAGTGATAAATATGCTTACTTATGCTCATAATTATAAATTTAGCATGTGCTTATTGTACTACACTTGAAAGTAGTTAATACAACTTTATGGTAAAATGGTCTATTCCTCAGGGGCAGCAGAGAAAGGGGGCTGCAACCCCTGTGAAAATATTATGGGGGGCTTAGCCCCCCTAAAGTTATTTGTAGCTGTGATGGAGAGCCTAGCAAAATAGCATCAATAACTTAGATACTATAATAGAGCAGTCAAGATTGAAGTATATACTCTAATAGAGCAGTTACAGTATTCTTAGAGGAGCAGTGTAGCAAGCTACGTATGTAGTTATAAATAAAGAGATATAGTCTAGTTGGTGGAGGGAAACTATTGCCAGTAGGTAGTACAGTGACCTTTTTTGGTCTTCAACTTACTGCTAGACCATGGCATCATCAATCTAGACCCCCCATCCTTAAATAATGTCCGCCCTTGCTATTCCTGCATTAAAATCATACTGCCAATCATTCCATGAACTATCATTAGATTGACAGCTATCATGGATGATTCAGCTTTGGTGACTGCTTTCCAAAGTAATGTGAGTGAGATGATGAGTGTGCAACATAGAACACAGGGAAATGCAACACTTAGTGTGCTGGTCCTAGCATGAGATCAACTATATGCATGGCAGGGGTCTGGAATTCCATCCTAGAACACTTTTGTGCTTTAACACCTTGATTGAGAGTGCTAATGACAAAATGGAAATTGTAATGCTATAAATTAACATTGTGCAACTTTTAAAAGTATATACCACATTGCTTCAAATGAAAGCTAGATGCACTCCTACAATTATAACTAAGTGTGTTTGGATAAAAACGTAACTACACATGTCAACAATTAGTGAAAACTAGCAGCGATTCTATCATCATGTACATTGCAGGATGTCTGGGATGCCATCCCTGGAGGACTACTCTACTTGTACATAAAACACCCAACCACACTGCATGAGGATATCAAAGTGCACAATATGCACCTCAAACATTGCAAATTATACATAATTGTGTTCATCAGTATGATTAAAGCTATAGCCTTTACCCTAAACATTGAAGAAGTTGCTAGCTAGCTAGGTTATGCAGGATTATTGATATACCGATATACACAAGGTTTTTGATCTGAAACTATATTCTATATTATTTATACAATAATATTATAATGACTGTGCAACTTTTATTAACTAAGCAACTTGTCTACAGCTGTTCAATTGACACAACTAATAGTAGATGGCAATGTAGTGACTATACATGGTTGTTCTAATAGAGTGAATGTTCTATTAGAGTAGTAGCTTGCAATGGCCTTTTAACTTTAAAGGTCAAGGATTTGACCACTTCTTAGAAACCTCAGATGTTCTTCTGGATCTTCCTCTGATTTAAAGCTCCTATGGAAGACAGTTTGTAACAGTAGGAAAGAGGCAACCCACCAAAATCATTGAAGATGATTGCACTGAAAATTTCATCTCTGCCAGCCAGATGGTTAGAAAGGTCGCAGCTCTTTCAAACTTGGTGTGTAGAATGCTTATACATCCAACTTCATTACCATCTTATGTGATAGGATTGGCTTCTCTTCTCTTGGCTGGTAGAGCACCTCGAACGAAAAATTTTCTCGACCCATCCGCAGAAAGTCAGCCTCCATGGAAAACACAGGGAAAGTTTTACTCACTTCTATGCATGGTTTGGTAGGCCAACAACACTTGATATCACACTCAGAATCTGGGAGCTCTGGACGTCTTCTTTGGAGCGCACGAAATAAAGATCAATCACATGAGATATTAAAATCCGCGTGTCTCTCCAACAAGGGAACTCAGTTCCAAACCAAGGGAGGTATTAGTGATGGGGCACTAAGGGTAACATACTACAATAGTCGGGGATTTCTTTCTTGCTACTTCATTTTTCACGTTGCGGACCCTACCTATAATGAAAACTATGATGATCATAACACACGTACATACTGAAAACTGCAACATACTACTACTTATTACCTAACTATATACTTATTACTACCTATAATAGGGTCCGCAACGTGAAATTTCGACCTCCGAGAATCAACTACCAAACCACCCACAAATGCTAGGCTAGGTACCACTTAGAAAATGCCAGATTGGCGTTATTTTTCATTAACGTCTTGTCGTGCAAATCGGCGAATATGTTTACAAATTATGAGACTTTTTGCTATATCTTCAAGTAAATGTCTTTTAAAGCTACGATATGCGCTCTCAACCTTTCTTACTAACTGTACTCTAAACTAAAACCATCAGTGGCTGCATTGTCTGGAGCAATTTCCAGCCGCAGCATCGCGAAAATGAAATTTCTGACTCGAAAAAGGTTTCGATGTCACTGGAGCACACAGTATCGATGCCAAAGTAACCCTCCCAGGTCAAACTGATCTGGCATGGGTCCAACTACTACCACACCAAATATCATTGAATTCCAAAATTTTTTGCCATTTGGCTGAGCTCGACGGCTGTCAAAAATTCGTCAAAAATGCCGATTTTATTCACTGACGGGAACTTTTGCTAGCCAGATGTGCTAGTTTATTTCTCAAAAGCTTGCTAGATCCATAGCCTGGAGCTTTCATTCATAGGATTGGTCTGGCAGCTCTTCAAGCGACCTCAAAAACCGCCAAATGCCGATATCCACGAATTTTGCCGATATCGACCAATTTACAATGTGTTAAAGAATCTTGCGCACCAAACGTGATGCTTTGCCTCTCTAAAGTCATGCTGCATCCTTGTTTAGTTATATTCATCCATAGGGTGGCACTGGCGGCTCTCTTATCTAGGCCAAAATCTATCAAAATGCCCATCTCGCCTTTTGTCATCAGTATTAGAAAGTTTTACATGTCAAACATGTTGGTTTACCTCTCTACATCCTTGCTGGACCATTCAATCACCTTCGTCTGTGTAGGCACCATTCGTCAGTCTCTTGAATACGCCAGAGCACGCCAATTGGGCGCAACCATCAATATCAGTTAATGCTTAGCTATTTTGTTTCATTGGTTCCACGCAAGAATGACAGGAGAACTAGCAGAAATTTAATAGAGCGAAAATGGAGTTAGCTAGCTCTAAATATTGTACTCTACATGTTTATACAAATGATTACCGAAATGAAAATTCCGTTTATCAAAAACCACAATTGAAATTTCCATTCGTTTAGAGTTCAGAAGGGTGGATATTTAAAACTAGACTAACTCCAGTTGGGTTATGTAATATTTCTGCTGGATTTTAGTGAAATCAATGAAACAAAATAAGCAGTAAGTGGTGTTGATGGTTGCGCCGTGGCCCAATAGGCGTGCTCTGACATTTTCAAGAGACTGAAGAAAGGTGCCTACACAGACGAAGGTGATTGAAACGTCCAGTAAAGATGTAGAAAGGCAAACCAGCATGTTTGACTTGTAAAACTTTCTAAAACTGATGACAAATGGTGAGATGGCATTTTGATGGATTTTGGCCTCGATAAGAGAGCCGCCATTACCACCCTATGGACGAATATAGCTAAACAAGGATGCAGCATGACTTTAGAGAGGCAAAGCATCACGTTTGGTGTGCAAAATTTCTTTAACACATTGTAAATTGGTCGACATCCGCAAAATTCGTGGATATTGGCATTTGGCGGTTTTTGAGGTCGCTTGAAGAGCTGCCAGACCAATCCTATGAATGAAAGCTCCAGGCTATGGATCTAGCAAGCTTTTGAGAAATAAACTAGCACATCTGGCTAGCAAAAGTTCCCGCCAGTGAATAAAATCGGCATTTTTGACGAATTTTTGACAGCCGTCGAGCTCAGCCAGATGGCAAACAATTTTAGAATTCGATGATATTTGGTGTGGTAGTAGTTGGACCCATGCCAGATCAGTTTGACCTGGGAGGGTTACTTTGGCATTGATACTGTGTGCTCCAGTGACATCGAAACTTTTTTCGAGTCAGAAATTTCATTTTCGCGATGCTGCGGCTGGAAATTGCTCAAGACAATGCAGCCACTGATGGTTTTAGTTTAGAGTACAGTTAGTAAGAAAGGTTGAAAGCGCATATTATAGCTTTAAAAGACATTTCCTTGAAGATATAGCAAAAAATCTCGTAATTTGTAAGCATATTTGCCGATTTGCACGACAAGACGTTAATGAAAAATAACGCCAATCTGGCATTTTCTAAGTGGTACCTAGCCTAGCATTTGTGGGTGGTTTGGTAGTTGATTCTCAGAGGTCAAAATTTCACGTTGCGGACCCTACCTATAAGTACTTAACTTAACCAATGTCAAAGTCAGGAAATTCGTCCTCAGCCGTAAGCGAATACTGGCGGAATATCATTTTTGCATTGTACCTCCACAAAGTCACAGACAGTTGCTGGAGAAGTTGGCGCCTAGCAAACTTTCGAGGTAAACCGTTTCTAACAGTTGTTCTGTCAGCTATGGATCCTAAAATTGATAGGGCATATGGTGACCAAACACCAAAGGTCTCACATACAAGAGGGATAAAATCTCCTCCATTATCATTCACAATGTCCTGGTATTGGTTGTCCTTAGCTATCTCACCAACAGCAACGGCCACCCCAGCCTGAGAAGAAGCAGAAGATATGACAGCAGACTGAGTGGTACTCCTGACGGAGAGATCAAAATAGGCAGGACGACCAAGATGAAAGTCAGGGTGGTATCTATATGTCGCCAGGACGAGATCGGTCAGATGGAATGCCTTGCTCCCTAAGAACACCAGGGTGATCTTGGAGCAAGGCATGGTGTACAACAGACACTAAAGCATTATGACGCTGGATCCTCAAGGTACCATGAGAGCACCCGTATAATGTTTTACCAAGCAGCCAATGACGATCGAAAAAGCCAACGCGGTGGCCACAACGCTAGTCTACATATATATAAACGTACTTATACACCTTACTAGTCTGGTGCCATCTTAGCCCAGATTAAACTGTAGTCCACTTCGACAATGACTCAATAAAACTAATGGATTCTAAATAATACTCACTTTTACGTTCGATTGTGGTAACCAGTTTTGTCATGCCACCAGATTCGAGTTTAGCCAGTGTGAATAGTAAGAATTAGACTAGTATCGTTTAGAAGTTAGGTTTTGTTTACTTAAACCAACTATTTAGCTGCTTTTTTTCGCTCGAGAGAATCACTATGGCGATTAGTCTGGCGCTTAGTCTATATGGTGATTGAGTGATCACGCTGGCATGCTGAGCGTGATATAACCCATAGCGTACTAGCTTTCACTATCTCAGGTGGCTGTAGAAGGAACGTCATCGCAACGTTCGGCTTGGTTACCCACAATCGATGTTAGAAACCTGGCCTTTATAAGTGTTACAGCTGTCTTGTGAGACTTTCCCCACCTATTAGGTGAGTGGTACATAGCAGTTATACAACGTGCACTCGTGCTCTGCCTGTATAAACGCACTTGCCGTCGGGCCTGACGGCCGTCAGGCTCGTGCGTTTATATCAGGCAGAGCACTCGTGGCCGTTGTATAACTATATAATGAAGTACAAATATTCACTTTGTCAAAAGAAAGCACGAAATAGGGCACATACACAAAAATACAAGTTCCGGTCTTGTTGAGTAATACATTATGCAAAAAACAGCCAAGCTGTATAAAAGGGTGTGGCTTTCACAATCCTGGGTGAAAAAGTATTGAAGTCATTAACATCATTACAGCCATTTATTGGCCACCACCTTTGATTTCACAACTTTTTTCACCCAGGCTTTTGAAGGCCGTACCCTTTTATACACCTTCTTTAATTTGTTTTTGCATGGATTTCACTGGTTTTGTATTTTAAATATCCAAACGCCAACCATAAACTGGCTTTGAGGCTTGTTTTTACGCAAATCATTGTTCTTCATATCTACAGATACAATGATATAAGACAAACTAGTGCTCTACCAATACAGAAAAATATCTACTGATCTGATACCAAAGCCAAAGGATATATGTTAGCTAATAATGATAATTGCTCTATAATTTTGTGCTTGCTTGTTCATGGCTATGGCTATATAAAGTTGTAGTATAGTGCCTGCATTTGTTTGTCATAGTGTTTTGTATACATGATCATACTATTTGTCTATTAGGATTTTATTTTGCAGTGACTTCTATTAGAGTATCTCAATTTTTCAAAACGTGATAAGTTGTAGTTGCTCAGTTTCTAGCAAAGCAAATCCTGTACACTTCTTGCTATAATGCGATTTCCAGCATGTTGTTACAAGTTTTGCTAGCATAGCACTTTAGTAGACAGGCACTTTATATTACATTATTGTTATTAGTGATTATTGTACAGGATTCAAAGTTGAGTGTAAAAGTACATAGATTACTTAAATTACGATGACTATGATGATGACGATTGGTGTGAGTAGGTCTTAATCGTAGTGCACTACCCAGCTATAATACTGATTTTAATTCAATGGAATACTAGATAAGTTACAATAGTAATGTTTATTTGATTATTACTCTAATAGAGCATAGAGTAGAGTGTAGAGCAGCTCAGTGATTACAACAGAACTAGCTCTGTGACACAAAATTAATAATGTATCTTGGCCTACCCTACGGACACAACAAAATATATCTAGACTGCAACTGCTCCACAAAATTCTCCATCAAGACATGTCTTTATCAATTCCCCCATATTATCAATTTGTCACAGTAGAGAGACAAACAAGATGCTATCATCCCTTGCATTTTATCCTGCCCACACCATCAACAACATCTTATCAACAATCATTTTACTCAAAATCAATCGAAGAATGGAATCAACTACCTATATTTATAATAGAGATGACAAACTATGATGAGTTTACAACTAACATACAATCACACTTTACTAACAATTAGCACCACACTATTAGTTGTACCTAATACTGTAATTCCCTTTTCTTCCTGGGCACACCAGCTGTATTGACTGCCCAGTAATCATGAATAAATAAATAGAGCGCACATTTTTTTTCAAGGATTTCTAATAGAACACACATAGAACAACCTAGATTTTCCATTGGTAGATCTATGAAATTATGAACTTTTACTATTGAGCAGATTTTAGCTAGAATTTCCATTTATAAAGTAGCCATGATAGCAGTGGATTTGGGTGTTCAGTATGGAGGTCCCTGTTTCGAAGCCTTTTTCAATTGTGGGAAACGTTTATGCTGTTTTTGCTCAGGACTGTTTCCTCTCGTGTTCTCCGCCACTACGTTGAGACGCTGTTGTACCGTGGCATGTTATTAATAACGATACCACCTAAGGCTAATCACTGTGATTTCAGGTTCGTTTTTTCTTCATGGTGTTCTTTATTTAGATTGAGGCGGCAAAATGACAACAACCCCACGTTCCAAGAGGAAGCGACCACCGCCAAACTCACCTGGTGATTCTGATGCAACGATCTGTCCAATCTGTTTGGACCCTATCATAGATGCCACAAAAGATGCAGAAGGACAAGAAGCCATATACTGTGAAAGTACTTGCAACTCCTGGATTCACAGGCAGTGTGCCGGTCTCTCACAAACACTTTATAAAGTCTACCAAGATGGAGATGATCCATTCTACTGTCCCCACTGTCGCCTAGCCATTCAAGAGCAGCAACTACATGAGCTTACATCCGCCATAGATAGCCTCAAAAAAGAAGTCACAGACTTGAAAGCTGAAAGTCCCCAACCCAAGGAAATTGTTGGTATCACTCAACATATCATTCCAGAGCCACAACTGATCACTTCAGAATCTTCTACCAGCAAATCACAGTCTACTCCTTCACCAAACAACAAACATGTAGCTGTGCCTGACAATCCCATAGATCGCAAATTCAATGTCGTGGTTTATGGTATCAAAGAGAATCCGCACTAAGTCAGATATCGATTGTTGTGTCCACATTTTGAAGGAAGCAAATAATGACATCACTGAACAGTCTATTAGAGACTGCTTCCGACTGGGAAAGTTCGATTCAACTAGAACAAAGCCAAGACCTCTACTTGTGAAATTATCTCGTGCTTTTGATGTAAATATCAAGACACACGATAGTGTGTCATGCGGCCCAAGAAGCCGGCGCGCCACACCGTGAGTATATTGACAGGAAGAAAGAAAACGTCATTTTCACACTTTTTTATCTCGGTGATGGCTTATCCGATTGAAACTAAATTTGCTGCAGAGTTGCCCGCCAGCTAGGGGAGTCTACATTCCAAATTTGAAGGAAATCACTCAAGCCATTTCCGAGATATGAGCGGCCAAAGTTTCGTTTTTTTTTCTTCGTCTTTTCGCACACTTGCAAAAATTGCTATAAAACGCAAACGCGTGCTCCGATCGCCTTGAAATTTGGCACACAGAAAGGGAGTCCAAAGGCGCATCCTAGCATCAAATTTTGTGTACATCCGATGAATGGTTCAGGAGTTATGATCGATTATTCGCGTAAAACAAGATCGATTTGTTGTCACGCCTACAGGGTAAACCGCTTCATGGAATGAGCTGAAAATTGCTATGTAGATGGAGTAACCATCGTAGGAGTGCCTTTTGGTAGTTTGAAAGGAATCGAGATTAAGACCACGGAGATATGACACAAAACCCAACCTGTGTCACAATTACGCGATCGATTTTTAGTAATAAAAAAGTATTAGTTTTTACGCCTACTAGGCAAACCGCTAAGAGCAATGAGCTGAAAATCGGTGTATAGCTGGAATAATCTTCATAGAAAGTCCTTGCAGTAGTATAGAAGAATTGGATTACAAACCACTGAGTTATGATTCGAAAGCCAACTCTGTGTAGCAAATGCGAGATCAAGATACTCTAATAGAACAGTCACCCTAATAGAGCATTCAGCTAATATATTTACTCCATTATAGAATTCTATTACATTACAAGTTATTCTGTAGGGACTTCAGCTGCAAACAGTTAATGTTATAGACAGTTAAGCAAGAAGCAAGTCACCCTGTGGAGAATTAAGCTACAATTATATCACTGTAGAGATTCAGAACATTATACAAGTCACACTAAAGAGAGTTCAGCTATAAACAAGTCATGCACCCTGTAGAGAGTTCACCTACAATTAAATCACTCTCTAGAGAATTCAGCTACACACAAATTACTGTGCAGAGAGTTCAGCTACAAACAAATTATCCTGTAGAGAGATCAGCTACAAACAAAACACTTTGCAGAGAGTTCAGCTACAAACAAATCAATCGTTAGAGTGATCAGCAACAGACAAATCAACTTGTAGAGAGATCAGCTAGAAACAAATCAACCTGCAGAGAGATCAGCTACAAACAAATCAGCTTGTAGAGAGATCAGTTACACACAAATCAACCTGTAGAGAGATAAGCTAGAAAAAAATCACCCTGTAGAGAGTTCAGCTAAAACAAATCAACCTGCAGAGAGATCAGCTATAAACATATCACCTTATAGACAGTTCAGCTACAAACAAATTACCCTGTAGAGAGATCGACTACAAACAAATCAACTTGCAGAGAGATCAGCTACACACAGATCAACTTGTAGAGAGATCAGCTAGAAACAAATCACCCTGTAGAGAGTTCAGCTAAAACAAACCAACCTGCAGAGAGATCAGCTACAAACATATCACCTTATAGACAGTTCAGCTACAAACAAATTACCCTGTAGAGAGATCGACTACAAACAAATCAACTTGCAGAGAGATCAGCTACACACAAATCAACTTGTAGAAAGATCAACTAGAAACAAATCACCTTGTAGGGAGTTCAGCTACAAACAAATCAATGTGCAGAGAGATCAACTACAAACAAATCACCCTGTAGAGAGATCATCTAGGAACTAGACACAATGTAAGGAGTTCAGCTACAAGCAAATCACCCTTTAGAGAGTTCAGCTACAAACAAATCAACCTGCAGAGAGATCAAATCACCTTATAGAGAGTTCAGCTACAAACAAATTGCCCTGTAGAGAGATCAGTTACAAACAAATCAACCTGCAGAGAGATCAGCTACACACAAATCAACTTGTAGAGAGATCAGCTACAAACAAATCACACTGTGGAGATCAGCTAGAAACTAGACACAATGTAAGAAGTTCAGCTACAAGCAAATCACCCTGTAGAGATTTCAGCTGCAAACAAATCACCCTGTAGAGAGATCAGGTAGAAACTAGACACCATGTAAAGAGTTCAGCTATAGAAGAGGTCACCTTATAGAGAGTTCAGCTACAAAGAAACCATCATGTAGAGAGTTCAGCTGCAAACAAATTGCCATGTAGAGAGTTCAGCCTCAAACAAATTACCGTGTAGAGAATTCAACAACAAGCAAATCGCCCTGTAGAGGGATCAGCTAGAAGAAGTTACCTTGTAGAGAGTTCAGCTACAAAGAAACCATCATGTAGAGAGTTCAGCTACAAAGAAAGCACCATGTAGAGAGTTTAGCTGCAAACAAATCACGCTGTAGAGAGATCAGCTAGAAGAGGTCACCTTGGAGAGAGTTCAGCTACAAAGAAATCACCACCTAAAGAATTCAGCTACAAAGAAATCACCCTGTAGAGAGTTCAGCTAGAAAAAGTCACCTTGTAGAGAGTTCAGCTACAAAGAAACCGTCATGTAGAGAGTTCAGCTACAAAGAAAGCACCATGTAGAGAGTTTAGCTGCAAACAAATCACCTGTAGAGAGTTCAGCTAGAAACAAATCACCCTGTAGAGAGATCAGCTAGAAGAGGTCACCTTGTAGAGAGTTCAGCTACAAAGAAACCATCATTTGGAGAGTTCAGCTAAAAAGAAATCACCCTGTAGAGAGTTCAGCTAGAAGAAGTCACCTTGTAGAGAGTTCAGCTACAAAGAAACCATCATGTAGAGGGTTCAGTTACAAAGAAACCACCATGGATGTAGAGAGTTTAGTTGCAAACAAATTACCTGTAGAGAGTTCAGCTAGAAACAAATCACCCTGTAGAGAAATCAGCTAGAAGAGGTCACCTTGTAGAGAGTTCAGCTACAAAGAAACCATCATGTGGAGAGTTCAGCTACAAACAAATCACCCTGTAGAGAGTTCAGCTAGAAGAAGTCACCTTGTAGAGAGTTCAGCTACAAAGAAACCATCATGTAGAGAGTTCAGCTACAAAGAAACCACCATGGATGTAGAAAGTTTAGCTGCAAACAAATTACCTGTAGAGAGTTCAGCTAGAAACAAATCACCCTGTAGAGAAATCAGCTAGAAGAATTTATCTTGTAGAGAGTTCAGCTACAAAGAAACCATCCTGTATATAGTTCAGCTATATTTTAAGTCACCCAGTAGAGAGATCAGCTGCTAAAAAATATCCTGTGGGGAATAATGGGCATGTAATAAATATATGTATATAATTTGTATAATTACTAATAAAATCAAAAATAATTGAAGTATGAAAAAATCTTCTATAAGTTCTTTCTTCTTCCTGTGGTAAATAAAAAAAACACATGGGTTAAAAAAGCCCCAAAGCCAGCCATAGGCTGGCTTTGCAGTATACAAATACAAAAAGAAGTGATATCTAATCAAAAACAGCCAAGCTGTAAAAAAAGGTGTGGCCCCCAAAAAGGCCATGGTGAAAAAAGATGTGAAATCCAAGGTGGCGGCTAAGAAATGGCTGTGATGGTAGGTTAATGGTAAAAATTTTAATAACGACAATTCAGGTGAATTTTGTGCCACTTGGTCTTGGCATCAAATTCACCTGAATTGTCGTTATTAAAATTTTTACCATTAACCTACCATCACAGCCATTTCTTGGCCGCCACCTTGGATTTCACATCTTTTTCACCATGGCCTTTTTGGGGGCCGCACCTTTTTTTACAGCTTGGCTGTTTTTGATTAGATTATCCTTTACAATAGATCCAAAATCCCCGAAGGCACACAAGTCAAACCGGATATGAGCAAAGAAGAAAAGCTGAGAGAGCAACTACTATTAAAGGAACGTTGGAGCCTGATTAGTTCAGGAACTGATAAAAAACACATCAAAATTCGTGGCACTAAAATTTACGTTAAAAACCAAATACATGGTGAACTAGTTGATTCAACCTTTGTACCTAAATCTAGATCTGAAGCATCAAACACTTCTAATAGTAATTCTACAATGGAAGTTGTCACACCTACCTCTCAATGACTCTCTTTTTTCTATACCAATTCCAGAAGTATAGTAAATAAACTCCAGAAATTCCAATCTGTAGTTTACTCTAAATGGTTTGATATGATTGGCTTAACAGAAACTTGGCTTTCCGATAGCATATTTGATAATGAAATTCTACCCTCCAATTATACCCTGTTTCGTCACGATCGTCAATCTCGTGGTGGTGGGGTCCTCATTGCAGTCAACGACAAAATCTCCTCCCAGAAATTAACTTCACCTGTAAACTTGGAAGCCGTATGTGTCATACTGAATCTACCTAATCCTGTCACCGTTTGCACAGTTTACGTACCTCCCAACAGTACTGCTACTTATTATGAAACCCTGTTCGATTTTCTTTCAAATTTATCTAATGCGTCTGATCAATTAATCATTCTTGGTGATTTTAACTTTCCAGACATAGACTGGGACTCATTGTCAAGTCATTCTCTTCCTTCCAATCAGTTTTGTGATCTGGTTTTCCAGACTGGTTTAAGTCAGCTCATCGACATACCTACCCATAATCATGGCAACATACTAGACCTGGTTCTTACTAATTTAGATGACAATATTTCCAATTTACAAGTCCATTCAACTCCACTACTACCATCTGATCACTTCAACATTACCTTTTCACTGTCTACAAGTACTACAATGTCTTCTAAGCCAACCACTTACTTTACATTTGGTTATTCCAAAGGTGACTACCAAGGTTTACATGACTACCTATGTTGCTCTGACTTTACATCATGCTATTCAAGTGATGACGTTGAGTATATATGGCACATCGTTGAATATCAGATAATTACAGCCATGGAACTGTTCATTCCTGTAAATAAAGTTCATTCAGACCGACACCCCATATGGTTCAATTCAGAAATAAGGCACTGCATCAAACGTCTCAGAACTCTTCGACGTAGAAATAAGCGGCACCCAACATATCACATTTCCCATATCATTGACTCCCTTGAGAACTCTCTTCAAGACAAAATAAAAGCAGCCAAACAGAACTATGAATTTCACCTCATAAACAATTTTGCCCCAACTAACAACAACAAAATATTTAAATATCTAAAATCTATCACTAAGTCTAATACTAATCCTCCTATCATGAACTTTGACTCTTCATCTGCTAGCACTGACTCCAGCAAGGCCACTTTGTTTAATCAATATTTCCACTCTGTTTTTCACAATTCATCTTCACCAGCAAACCATGACAATTACCCAGCCACACATGAATCCTTAAACTCCATAACTATTACTGTCACTGATGTTTTTGAAGCTCTCATTTCATTAGATGTTGAGAAATCTTGCGGCATTGACAGAATTGCTCCTAAAGTACTTCACAGCTGTGCTGGACCTCTGTGTGAGCCACTACATCATCTGTTTTCCATGTCACTACGTCATGCCACCTTACCTTCTAGCTGGAAAATTCACAAAGTAATACCTATCTTCAAAGCTGGCGACCATTGTTCTGTAAGAAATTATCGTCCCATCTCGCTCCTATCCAACACATCTAAAGTTCTTGAAAGACTAATCTACAACAAAATTATCACTCACATTAGTAAATATATTAGTTGTTCTCAGTTTGGTTTCACTAAAAACTGTTCAACCTTACAACAAATGTTAATTTTCCTAGACTACATAATTAACAGCCCCTCACAAACTGATGTGGTGTACTTCGATATCAGTAAAGCCTTCGATACCGTATCTCATGCCATCTTGCTCAACAAGCTTTGGTCTGCTGGAATAACTGGTACACTCTGGGCTTGGTTCAGGGAATATCTGACTGATCGATATCAACGTGTTTGCATTAACAACTGTTACTCCGATTTACTGCCAGTTCTCTCAGGTGTGCCCCAGGGCAGCATACTTGGCCCCGTGCTATTTCTAATTTATATAAATGACATGACATCATATATACACCAAAGCCAACTCCTAAAATTTGCCGATGATACCAAGTGTTTCATGCACATCTGTACTACATCTGACTACATCGCTCTGCAAGAAGATATCATCGCTTTATTTACTTGGTCCAGAGAGACAGATCTGAATTTTAATCTAAAAAAATTCGTACATTTATCATTTAAATGCAAGTTAGAAACCACCTACACCATTTCGAATATTACTATACCACATAATGACTCACACAAGGACTTAGGGCTCATATTATCTGAGAATCTAAGTTGGGACAAACACTACAAATCAATCTCTGCTCGTGCATACAAGGTATTGGGACTAATACGTCGTACTATTGCTTCTACCCATTCTACTTCTACATTGGTCACATTATATATTTCAATGGTTCAATCTCAGCTGCTCTATTGCACCCAACTATGGCGTCCACACCTGATGAAAGACATTTTAACTCTCGAGCAAATCCAGCGCCGTGCCACTAAGTATCTATTAAATGATTACACCAGTAGTTACAAAACCCGTCTAGTAAAACTAAGGATCCTTCCTCTGATGTACCTGTTCGAGTTACAAGATATATTATTTGCAATCAAATCAATCAAGGTACAATCTAAACAGTTCAATAGTCATGATCATATCAACTTCAGCTCAGCTAATACTAGATCCGGCACCAGCAGCAAATTGATCATCCCTCATCATTTAAATAACGTATCTAGACATTCTTATTTCCATAGATTACCAACTCTCTGGAATGCCATGCCTATCCTTAACTTGGATCTAACGTTTCCTCTGCTAAAATCAAAACTAAAAACTTTTCTCTGGGATCATTTTATAACTAACTTTGAAGATAACAACAATTGCTCATTGCACTATCTCTGTCCTTGCTCAAGATGCCACCAGTCACGTCCACCCACCTCAAACCTGAACTACTTGTAGAATCTGTATGTATGTGTGTATATAAATAAGTAAGTAAGTAGGTAAATAAGTAATGTAATGTAATGTACTTTCGCGGCTGTTGGTACATGTTACCAACAGACCATTGGTGTGTTTACACCATAAAGCAATAATAAATTTTTCATGCACATTTTTTACCCCATGGTGACTGTTGTATTAGAGTATTTAGACCCCAGATTTACAGTTGCTTGGTTTTTTGCCTTGCAACTCTATAGCTGCAAAGGTATAGCAACCTGGGGGGAGGGGGAAAGGGGGGGCTGGAGCCCCCCTTGTGATTTTCTGATTGTAAATTCAAAAAATCGAGATACTCTAATAGAGCAGTCAGTTACTCTAATAAAGCAGTCATAGTATTCAGAGAAGTAGTGTAGCAAACTATGAAGTTGTGAATAAGGATTTTAATATATTATTTAGTGGAGGACAGCCATTCTTAGCAGGTGTTGACCTTTTTTTTTTTTATTTTTTATTATTATTATTATTATTACTAGGACCGGGTCACACATAACCAAGTAAATTTGTTAATGTGTAAAACAATTTGTATTTGCTTTGTCTAACTGTGATGTATAATAAGTATAGTAGGACCTCCACTATCTGAACATCTGTTTCAATTCAATCTTAAAAGTGTTCAGTTAAGTGCATTTGTTCAAATAAATGAAGCCCATTTGTTTATAATAGAGTTACGTTCAACTACTCTAATAGAACATATACTTACTATAATACAATGTTCATGTAATAACAAAATACTCTAATAGGTCACACATACCCTAGTACAGTAGTCCCTTTAATGTTCAGCTATCGATACACAAATGTTCTATTATTCAAACTAAAGTGACAGTTCTATTAGATTATTTTGTTTAAGTGTGTATGTTCTATTAGAGCATTTGAATGGAATTCTGATAAATCAATGGGTTTTAACTTTCCAGTTTAAATGATAAGAAGGGGAAAGCCATGTGCACAGTATACATACACAAAATACATGGTAATATATAAAGCTGATGTCACCAGTACCAACCAATACAAAGACATGAAAGCTCAGTGCAACTTCGTAACAATGTTAAAGTATGCTATCAAAATTATAGGGCAACAGATGGACCAGCCAACACAGAGAAGAACTATCATAGAAAGATTAAGAGTTATCCATCACTTAATTTCATTGTACGTGTGCACAACAGTCACACATTGTAAGCTAATAATACAATAAAATGGATATTATACCAATTTATTAAACAGTGGATCCTCAATAATCTGAACAGCTCTGTTCTCAATTTGGTGAAATTGTTCAGATTATTGACTATATACAGAACCCTATTCAAATACTCTAATAGAACAAACACTTGTTCACAAAATACCCTAATAGAACAGTCATTTCTACTGTTGGGATTAGCAAGTGTTCAGATTATTGGAGTTTGGATTAGCAAGGATCTATACTGTTCACATACATTATAAGCTATATGCCAATGGTTTATATGACAGAATCTTAGTATGCACACTACTAACATGGCTACCCAATCCCAAAATGACTAGCTCATTACATTTATATTAGCACTGCTATTGTAGTCATCAGTACTCTGATTTAATTATAAAGTGCTTGGTTTAATTGCTACGGTTGCTATAAGCCATGTATATACACACAAATTTCATTCTACAAGGTGTACAGAAGTGTACCTACAATAGATTTGTCTTAACCAGTAGTCACACATCCAAACTGCTGCAAGGTATGGTGAAAGTGATCTTTAAATAAGATGCTCAAAGCTATACTATTATTCTCTGACATGTGTGTCCATATACACCAAATGGATAGTACTGATATGTCTAGGGAAGCTGTATACATAAAACACGAACAAGTCTTATCTATAAGAACAACTGCTCATATCAGTGATTCTATGCACTAACTAGCAAATTCACTCTAATTATAAGACTCTGCTTGTGCTCATTTATCAATTAGAGTATTACAGTCTGCATGAATCTTATGTTTGATGCTGTCTGTAAGCTTACATGGAGCCAAGCCCACTAGCAAGAGTTCATAATATAAAAAGAGAGGAGAGTGTCCTACTTCAGTATAGCCTGTACAAATGTATATCTCAAAGTTATGATGCGATACCTATAGTCACTTGCAATGTGTTAGTTGGTTAGGTCTCTACTCAGTAGTAAGTTTCAATGACCCTTGTAGATTGGCTTCAATAAACAGTCCACTGATGACATTGTCAACACTCCTTAACACTGTATATGTAACTTGACATGACATCCTAAAGAAATCAAAGGTTTACTGTATTACTTAGATACATGATCATGATAAGTAGTTGTGGCTCACAAAAAAACTAGGTTGTGGCAGGACTAGGTTAAAACACTTCAACGTGAACTAATTGATCCATTGCACACGTGATCCAATCCACTCAGATATTTGATCACACGTCGGATGATCTAACCCTGTGAAAGCTATCAGTGGACAGCCTACTGTGACTGAGCACTAAATTTACAAGGCAGACATTACAGCACAAGAAACGTTCAGGATAAAAATTCATCCTTCTGTCAGCCTACAACATGTGCAACAGTGTAGTGCCAATTTATCAGTAAATTTAATAAAAATTAAATAGTGCGTATGTCGCCAAATTAAAATTTTGCCAACTACAAATTTCCTAAATATTATTTTGTTGTTATACGACATTTACACATGCATTGAGGTTATGCTATGACATTATCACTTGTCAGCAGAAGTTTACCAAGTGAGTGGGCAAAAGACAATACCAGTTATAATCAGTTTTTCCATACCAGTTTACAACACTACTATACAGATAACAAGCGTCAACCCTGCACAGTGTACATACATAATAATATTATATGGTCAACTTATATAAAGCTAATGTCCCCAGTACCATGTGTGACACTGAATAGGACCATCATCAACCCCATCTACTTTATTCTCAGTACAACTTTGTAACAATGCTACAGTATGCTATAAAAATTATAGAATTACAGATGGACCAGCCAACACAACACAGAAGCAGCAATATTAAAGAAAGATTGAGAGTTATCCATTACTTGATTTCACTGAATGTACATACAATAGTCACATATGTGACCATCTCAGCGAAAACCCATCTAGTTCGCACAACCTCTGAATATCCTTTTAATTTCTCAGCATTATCTGCATTGTCCAAGGAATGATTCACCAAAGTTTCAGCTTTCTGTGGTGAGTAGTTTTGGAGTTACAGTGCTAGAAAGTAGGAAGAACAAGGAAATCGATTTGTACAGTGACTACTAAAAATAAACTACAGGCACTTGCATTCGTAGCCATAACTTCCGTTTGGATTAGTCTACAAAGTTGAAATTTGGCTTACAATGTTCATCATGGATTGGCAGATCAACCAAGGTATAGTTTTAGCCTTGCATTCATTTTTGTGTAGGCGTATGAAGGCGACTTTGTTGAAGAATAGCAATAATTTTGTTTGCGTCTACCACTTCGTAAACAAACTCACGTGACATGCAAACCATTGGGGCTACAGAAATGAAACAAAGATTTTTGAACTCTCCATGAGTAAGATGGTGTATAGTTTAATCGATTTAAATCTTCCTTCTTCGTGTACTGGCCCGATAAAAACTTGCATATTTTTCTTGTAGCATGCATAATGTAACGAAAAATATTTTTTTAAGTTTTAATTTTCTCAATGCACATGCTTGTGCAAACTAGACGGGTTTTCGCTGAGACGGTCACATATTGTAAGTTATCATACATACGCACTGTACACAGTCATACATTACAAGCTATATGCAACAACAGACATTTAACCAGAACATAACTATATTAGTATCCTATAGCATACTGTATGTATGTGATATATAGACTAGTGTTACGTGAGTAGTTAGTAACAAGTTTATAGTTGTTTGCAAGTGAATCTTTGGGATTGTTTCGAGACGTGAACAGGCAGCACTGTTATAAGACAGAATCTTAGTACATGCTCCACTAACACTGCTACCATCCACAAATTTGAATAGCTTACATTTGCACTGCTATTGTAATCATTATTACTCAGTGTTAACAGTATTACAGTGCTTGGTTTGATTGCTATAATAGCTATAAGCCATGTTATGTACAATAGTTGCACATCCAGTGCTGCAAAGGTATGGAAAAAGCAAATGTTCAAAGCATATTATTTATCTTATGACACATGTGACTGCATCATTAGTGTACAATATGCACAGTACTGACATGTCTACAGAACATGAAACACAAACAAGTCTTATGAGAACAACTGCTCTATAATAAACTATTTCTTGGTGCCCCTTACTCAATCCTGAGCACAGTAAACAGAGTCTTTTACCATAGAAATTTTGTTTTGCTACCTTTTAGCAAAACAATGCTTGTACAGTAGCAATAAATAGTAAGTCGCCACTTATGGACTAGTCACTAAATAACAGACCACACAGCGTAGTATCAGTGGACAATAGCACAGACTTGTAAATATGGTCCAATAATAAGACTTGCCTCTACCATAGATAATAGACACCCCTACATATGGGGTGTCTATTATCTATGCCTCTACTGACTATAGGCTAAAATCTCGTAAGTGTATTCTAATGCTTTTGCGCATTTTAATACTCAAATGGAATACCCTAAAAACTATCTGCAGTAAAGTAATAGTTGGAGTACATTATACAGAACTAACCTCCAAGTAAGAAAACATTGTTGTTTCCACCAATAATAGTTCTTTCCCTCATAGGAGGCAAGTTCCTGGTTTAACGCGCAGGCGGCGCAGCGCATTTAAATTGGTTGCTATGAGCTACAAACCGGCCTTACTAGTTACTGGGGCACGCTAACAAGTTTTACGGGTGGTAACTAACGAGTTACTGGTTGTCAGGAACTGAAAAGGATGGCGTTATATGGAAAACTCTATTCCATAACGAAGGCACGGAAGAAAAAATCCCCTTTTATTTTTCCTGTTTTACTATCGTCTAACACAATCCCGGTGAGCATTTGTGTGTCTGCTAAGTAGTTTCGCTGTACATTAATTAATTAATTACTTAATTAATTAATTATTTATTTATGACGTCACTTATTATTATTATTATTACTTGGTTATGTAATTATTATTATTTTTTATTTATTTGTTCTTTAACACCAAACTAGAGCCCCCTATCTAAAAATGTCTTGCTACGCCTATGAGCTGTCAATACAATTTCTTTAACTACAAAAGGTTTGGACTATCTATATGCATACAGATTTTTACAAGCAGTTTACCCTGTAGGTATGACAACAATTTGGTCTTTTTTTAATGTAAATAATCATCCATAGCTCTATGAATATTAGATTTGCACCAAACTTGGTATGTGATATGTTCTTAAGGTGCACCAAAGCTCAAGAACTACGCATTTGCATTTTATAATGGTTTTATAAAGTGTGTGAAAAGAATAATCTAAGCCCCCCCAAGTCCCTTAAATGACAAGAGAGAGAAAAGAAATTAAGCCAAACTTTGAGGGCTTGTATTTCACAATTGTGTTTGGCAATCTTGGTATAGGGGGTGGTGAAGGTGAAGGGCGTTTGCAGTACAAAAATGATTCCAGGGAGCATGGAACTATGTATGTGTGAAAATTGCATTTCTTTCTTCCGGTAAATATACTCACAGTGTGGTGTGCTGGCTTTCTTGGCTGCGTGACACACTACCATGTGTCTTGATACATTGTATATACTGTAATAGTGACAAACCTCTTGCACCAAGGTGGCCATGGAGCATCTCTCCATCTTTATTGCTGTCACAGTAGGTCCACACTCATCAGAGCAGTAACCTACATGTAACAGCAGTAGTAAACAGAATATGGTCTACATGGTCTCACTAATGAGGTCATGAAGTACATGCATCTTAGCTATTTACTAGACATGGTTACTATAGTAAGGTGGTTTTGTTAATGTACAACTTAGATATTTAATGAAGTAGTCTTATTAATGCAGTCATGAAACTACACTTCAGTTATGTTTGAGATCTACATGCTTGACCTGGCATGACATACACTGAATCAGTGGAGTATACCAAGTAGTTCACAAAGGGTGCAATATGTACTTCATGACCACCCAAATATTGAGAACATATTTAAAACCAAAGGTGACTCCACAATGAGGTCTTATTGTATGACTAATTTACTTACCTTATTAACTACATGTAGTACAGCATGGTAGTGCCTAAGGCGTCTATTCAACCTCTCAGCTGTTGTCTGCAGCTTGTCGATGTGCTCCTCTAGTTCTGAAGGATTGTCCCATGTGATCTGAACACCACCATCCTGGAATAACAATTATACAAGCCAGTCAAGGACATACTGTGTGTGTAGTGTTTAAAGTATGAGGTGTACAAATTTTCTTAGAGCACATGCACAACAACCTTCTTCATCCTGATACATATAATAATCCTGATTAAACATATTCCACATTAAATAAGAAATCATAATTTTGGGGTAAAGTGCTGGAAGGAATTTTACACTTGTGTAGGAAGCATGATTCCTACATGTGTGTAGAGCTTTATTGAGTAGAATTTTGTAGGAAATATTCACACTCTGTTGAATTTTGTAAGAAAGATTCCTACACATGGCACAAAGTGTAAGACATCTTCTTGCAGTGTAGGAATAATTCCCACTAGTGTAGGAATTGTTCTTACAAATGTAGGAATAATTCCTACACTTGTAGGAATTATTCCTACACAATATGTCATGTGTAGGAATCTTTCTTACAAAATTCAACAGTGTGGGAATATTTTCTACAAAATTTCTTAATGTTGCCCTACATGTGTAGGAACCATGCTTCTTACACAAGGGAAAAATTTGGTACATCACAGAAAATTTGCTGTGTTTTGAGGAAAATCTTGCCACAACTTAAAGTTTTGGCTTCTTATTTAGTTTAGAACATGTTATTAGTAAATTGCTTGAATTTCAGGGGGTTATAATGTGTACATACTGGACCATGGGCAAGTTTCCTGATAATAAAAATTCACACATACAAAGGGGAGGGGGATATATATTATTTGATCCTAATGGAACACATACAAACACTAACACCCTAATAGTGCAGTCAGTCATTAAAAGAAAAAAAAAACTTGTTATTAGATATTGGATGGATTGCAGTGTAAAAGTGCTGAACTGTAATAACAAGTTGCTCACTTTTCCAGCCTTGCTAACAGCAGCCCGAGGGTTCTTGATCACTTGTTCCAATGAGGCCATCTGCTGGCTAGGTACCATCTGTTGATCAATGGCATTATAGAAATTAATGAGCCACCTGATGAAACACAGCAGGATGAGGACACGTTCAAGTCATATAATGTATGTTACTTGTAAAGAGTAGTTTAAAATACATAAAGAGGTGGCCAATAAGTGAGGTTTCATTGTACTAGTTTTATCCAAAATGAACACTATAGTGTTGTCTAAAATACACCAAAATTATAACCTGCACTTTAAAAAAATTTTTTTTTCATTAGAAGTCATATCCACACATTTAACAGAAAGCCCTACTCAGGGGCAGATCTAGGATTTATAATGGGGTGGGGCTAACTCAAGGTACTAATCTCTTGGGGTGGAGGTGGATGAAGCACACCTCCCAGCATGCTTTATGCAAAGCATGCTGGAACTAGGGGGTCTGGGGGCATGTTTCCCCAGGAAAATTTTGAAAAATATATGCTAAAATGCTGCAATTTGGAGACATTTCCACATAAAATGTATATTTCTGCCTGTAGATATTTTATATACCACCTTTAGATTATAGGTATGGCTCTCTGCAGCATTTGTTAATAGAAAAGTTTGGGTAGGTTCAGACAACTAAACAGCATGATGCACCCTTTCACAATTGCACAAAAATAGGTGCGTGTTAGAATAATAATGTTAAAAGTGGAAAATTTTGAAATTTGAATGATACGAGATTGAATCTGAGAGCATTTTCAATGGAAATTGTGTAAGTATTGCCATAGGTAATAACTACAGTACACAAGTAGATGAATCAAGCCTTTTAAACAGATCAATGCACTTCATTATATGTATAGGTACAGACAGATATGGGTAAATTCCATAGCAAAACCAACTGTTATGTATCTGCTGAAAATTTTATTAGAGTAGTTAGGTGACTGCTATATTAGAATATCTCGTTCTTGTACACCTTTAATGGTGATCCAGTGCTTAACCTTTAGCATAAGTCCAGTAATAATGTCTTGGAACGATATTTGTAAGGTGGGTTTATGAGTTTTAGTATTATTAGTGATCATATTATTATGTTAAAATAAAATTTCTTTATTATCTTCAGCATACTGATCAAGTAAAGCCTAAAAGTGAAGGGGGCTTCATCCCCCAAAGCCCCTCCCCCCTGGATCCGCTCCTGCTACTCAAATATATTTCCATCTGAAATATCATGCAATAAATAATATCAAATTTTAAACTAAATGTATATAGACCCATCCCAAATAAAGTACATACCTACACAAAAATCTAAATACACTTCACACTACCAGGATAATAATGCAGAATAGAAAAAAACAGAAGTACAGTGGAACTTGTCTGAGCCGGTCACCTTTGAGCTAAAAATTTCTTGGCCTTAAAATGCAGGTAGCTATTTTATATAATTGTACTAATGTCTCACTAAGGGAATTTAAATTTGGTCTTCATAGAGAGGTGGTCTTTCTATAAAGGTAGCAGCCAAGAAAGATTCCATTGTATATATATAATCTAATCCAAAACAGCCAAGCTGTAAAAAAAGTGTGCGGCCCTCAGAAAGGCTATGGTGAAAAAAGATGTGAAATCCAAGGTGGCGGCCAAGAAATGGCTGTGATGGTAGGTTAATGGTAAAAATTTTAATAATGACAATTCAGGTAAATTTTGTGAAGCGGCACAAAAATTCACCTGAATTGTCGTTATTAAAATTTTTACTATTAACCTACTGTGTGCTACTGTGTGCTACCTTTAGCCACACTTTTTTTAAAGCTTGGCTGTTTTGGATTAGATTTCATTTCTTTTTGTATTTGTATACCCCAAAGCCGACCTATGGCCAGCTTTGGGACTTTTTTAACCTATGTTTTTTTTCTTTACTACAGGAAGACGAAAAGATGAAGTAGATGTACTTTAAATATTTTATCAGTAAATGTACAAATTATATATATATAATACATATGTGATCGGATTTGCGAAAAGGGGTCTTCCACACACATCCAATTTGCCAACTTTGACAATTGATAACTTCAGACTGGAAAGAGCTATTGCCTTGAAATTTGGGCAGTGGTGATTTCTTTGCAGCTGAACTCTCTACATGATGGTTTCTTTGTAGCTGAACTCTCTACAAGGTAATTTCTTTTAGCTGATCTCTCTACAGGGAGATTTGTTTGTAGCTGAACTATCTACAAGGTAACTTCTTCTAGCTGATCTCTCTACAGGATGATTTGTTTGTAGCTGAATTCTGTATAGGTGATTTGCTTGCAGCTGAGCTCTTTACAGAATGGTTTCTTTGTAGCTGAACTCTCTACAAAGTAACTTCTTCTAACTGATCTTTCTACAGGGTGATTTGTTTGTAGCTGAACTATCTACAAGGTAATTTCTTCTAGCTGATCTCTCTACAGGGTGATTTGTTTATAGCTGAATTCTTTACAGGTGATTTGTTTGCAGTTGAGCTCTTTACAGAATGGTTTCTTTGTAGCTGAACTCTCTACAAAGTAACTTCTTCTAACTGATATTTCTACAGGGTGATTTGTTTGTAGCTGAACTATCTACAAGGTAACTTCTTCTAGCTGATCTCTCTACAGGGAGATTTGTTTGTAGCTGAACTCTCTACAGGTGATTTGTTTGTAGCTGAATTCTGTACAGGTGATTTGTTTGCAGCTGAGCTCTTTACAGAATGGTTTCTTTGTAGCTGAACTCTCAAAAAGGTAACTTCTTATAACTGATCTTTCTACAGGGCAATTTGTTTCTGGCAGAATTTTCTACAGGGTGATTTCTTTGCAGCTGAACTCTCTACATGATGGTTTCTTTGTAGCTGAACTCTCTGCAAGGTAACTTCTTCTATTGATCTCTCCACAGGGCGATTTGTTTGTAGCTGAACTCTCTACATGGTGGTTTCTTTGTAGCTGAATTCTACAAGGTGATTTTTTTTTCAAGCTGAACTATCTCTTTCCATAGTTGCATGAACTCCCTACAAGGTAACTTCTTCTAGCTGATCTCTCTACAGCGTGACTTGTGTGTAGCTGATCTCTATACAGGTTTCTTATTTCTAGCTGATCTCTTGAATTCTCTTCAGGGTGACTGCTCTATTAGGATGACTGCTCTATTAGGATGACTGCTCTATTAGAGTATCTCGATCTCGCACTTGCTGCATCAAGTTGGATTTCGTGTAATAACTCCGTGGCTTTAAGTCTGATTCTTCTACACCATTGATGAGCCTTTCTAAGATGATTACTCCATCTGTACAACGATTTTCAAAGCATTACCCCAAGCGGTTTATCTGGTAGGCGTGGCAAGCAGTCGTTTTTTATTAGCTGATCTCGATTGCGTAATTGTTACACACTGTTGGTTTTTTCGTTGTATCTTCCTGGTTTTTAGCTCGATTTCTTTCAAACTACAAAAGGTTTGAGGTTCAATAGTTAACCTATTCACCCACCGATTTTCAGCTTCTTCCCATACGCGGTTTACCCTGTAGGCGTTACAACATATTGGTGTTATGTTTCGTGAATAATCGCTCATAACTCTTTGCCTGTTTATCGTATTCCAGCCAAAGTTGGTACCGAGATGCGCCTTTATATCCCCCTTCTGTGTGCCAAATTTCAAGGCAATCGGATATGGCGTTCGAGTTTTATAGCATTTTTTGTAAGTGTGCGACAAGAAAAAGAAAAATAAGAAGAAAAAAAAAAACGAAGAAACTGAGCCAATTTTTGAAGTCGCATATCTCGGGAACGTGCGAAGCGATTTCGCTCAAATTTGGAATGTGGAGTGCTGCAGTTGGAGGGCATGTCCACAGAAAAATCGTCTTGTTTCATCAAGGAAGCACAGAGCTACGGAGGTGCGAAAATTGCGTTTTCTTTCTTCCTGTCAATATACTCACGGGTGTTACGCGCCGGCTTCTTGGGCCGCACGACACACTACCATGTGTCTTGATTACCATTGAAAAACTGTTTAGGATGGAAACACAATACAATGTAATGCACAAAGCACCACAGTGTCTTTGCAATAAAAAATCTTGAGAATTGTGTAGCTACAACATGTCACCAAGTTAAATATTTAAGTTTAGTTTAAAGTATTATGGAATGGAATGAATCTCATTACCATACACTACATCTGTACAAACTGCTATTCAACACAGCAAGAATGTTACACTGTACATCATAGGAGCTAAGAGTTACCAGGTCAGCTAACAGAAATGATATTCACACAAAAACACATGACCACTGAATATACACAACCTCTCCCCACACAGACACTTAACATAGTTGTAATACATACCCACTGTACCCACACACAGAAAGGCATGTAACAACATGTATTGCTAGTAGAAACCTGACCCATTAGGTGCACACAATGTGATGACTAATACCATGTAGAGCATAAACATGAGTAACCACGATTAAAGCCATATTAAAACAGGTTTATAAGGTGACCTATACAAAATATGTCTTTAGCCTTATCACGAGTTGATGTGTAGTGTTGTAGTGTATTGTGTATTGTGTGTGAAGAAACCAAACATGTTCTCTCTATAACACCAGTTAAACAAACAGGTGAGAATGGTAAAAGTAGAGTAAAATAGATAGATGCTACCATGTAGATAAAATCTAATCCAAAACAGCCAAGCTGTAAAAAAAGTGTGTGGCCCTCAGAAAGGCTATGGTGAAAAAAGATGTGAAATCCAAGGTGGCGGCCAAGAAATAGCTGTGATGGTAGGTTAATGGTAAAAATTTTAATAATGACAATTCAGGTAAATTTTGTGAAGCGGCACAAAAATTCACCTGAATTGTCGTTATTAAAATTTTTACTATTAACCTACCATCACAGCCATTTCTTGGCCGCCACCTTGGATTTCACATCTTTTTTCACCATAGCCTTTCTGAGGGCCGCACACTTTTTTTAAAGCTTGGCTGTTTTGGATTAGATTTCATTTCTTTTTGTATTTGTATACCCCAAAGCCGGCCTATGGCCAGCTTTGGGACTTTTTTAACCTATGTTTTTTTTATTTACTACAGGAAGAAGGAAAGATGAAGTAGATTTACTTTAAATATTTTATCAGTAAATGTACAAATTATATATATGTGACTGGATTTGCGAAAAGGGGTCTTCCACACACATCCAATTTACGAACTTTGGCAGTTCATAATGTCAGATAGGAAAATAGTATTGCCTTGAAATTTGCACAGTGATGAGTAACAACATAGGTTAATACATGAACAAAATTTCAGGTTAGTATCTTCTTTGAGCACAAAGGTATGGTCATTCAAGTTCATAGAATTGGATGTGTGTGGAAGACCCTTTTTCGTAAATCCGGTCACATATAATACATATGTGACCGGATTTGCAAAAGGGGGCCTTCCACACATCCAATTTGCCAACTTTGACAATTGATAACTTCAGATTGGAAAGAGCTATTGCCTTGAAATTTGGGCAGTGGTGATTTCTTTGCAGCTGAACTCTCTACATGATGGTTTCTTTGTAGCTGAACTCTCTACAAGGTAATTTCTTCTAGCTGATCTCTCTACAGGGAGATTTGTTTGTAGCTGAACTATCTACAAGGTAACTTCTTCTAGCTGATCTCTCTACAGGGTGATTTGTTTGTAGCTGAATTCTGTACAGGTGATTTTTTTGCAGCTGAGCTCTTTACGGTTTCTTTGTAGCTGAACTCTCTACAAAGTAACTTCTTCTAACTGATCTTTCTACAGGGTGATTTGTTTGTAGCTGAACTATCTACAAGGTAATTTCTTCTAGCTGATCTCTCTACAGGGTGATTTGTTTGTAGCTGAATTCTGTACAGGTGATTTGTTTGCAGCTGAGCTCTTTACAGAATAGTTTCTTTATAGCTGAACTCTCTACAAGGAAACTTTTCTAGCTGATGTCTCTACAAGGTGACTAGTTTGTAGCTGAACTCTCTACATGGTGATTTCTTTTTGTAACTGAACTTTCTACAAGGTGACTTCTTCTAGCTGATCTTTCAATAGGGTGATTTGTTTGTAGCTTCACTCTCTACAAGGTAACTTCTTCTAGCTGATCTCTCTACAGGGAGATTTGTTTGTAGCTGAACTCTCTACAGGTGATTTGTTTGTAGCTGAATTCTGTACAGGTGATTTGTTTGCAGCTGAGCTCTTTACAGAATGGTTTCTTTGTAGCTGAACTCTCTAAAAGGTAACTTCTTCTAACTGATCTTTCTACAGGGTGATTTGTTTGTAGCTGAACTATCTACAAGGTAATATCTTCTAGCTGATCTCTCTACAGGGTGATTTGTTTGAAGCTGAAATCTGTACAGGTAATTTGTTTGCAGCTGAGCTCGTTACAGAATGGTTTCTTTGTAGCTGAAATCTCTACAAGGTAATTTCTTCTAGCTGATCTCTCTACAGGGAGATTTGTTTGTAGCTGAACTCTCTACAAGGTAACTTTTCTAGCTGATGTCTCTACAAGGTGACTAGTTTGTAGCTGAACTCTCTACATGGTGATTTCTTTTTGTAACTGAACTTTCTACAAGGTGACTTCTTCTAGCTGATCTTTCAATAGGATGATTTGTTTGTAGCTTCACTCTCTACAAGGTAACTTCTTCTAGCTGATCTCTCTACAGGGAGATTTGTTTGAAGCTGAACTTTCTAAATGATGGTTTCTTTGTAGCTGAACTCTCTACAAGGTAATTTCTTCTAGCTGATCTCTCTACAGGGAGATTTGTTTGTAGCTGAACTATCTACAAGGTAACTTCTTCTAGCTGATCTCTCTACTGGGAGATTTGTTTGTAGCTGAACTCTCTACAGGTGATTTGTTTGAAGCTGAACTTTCTAAATGATGGTTTCTTTGTAGCTGAACTCTCTACAAGGTAATTTCTTCTAGCTGATCTCTCTACAGGGAGATTTATTTGTAGCTGAACTCTCTACAAGGTAACTTCTTCTAGCTGATCTCTCTACAGGGTGATTTGTTTATAGCTGAACGATCTACAAGGTAACTTCTTCTAACTGATCTCTCTACAGGGTGGTTTCTTTGTAGCTGAACTCTCTACAAGGTAACTTCTTCTAGCTGATCTCTCTACAGGGTGATTTGTTTGTAGCTGAACGATCTACAAGGTAACTTCTTCTAGCTGATCTCTCTACAGGGTTGTTTCTTTGTAGCTGAACTCTCTAAAAGGTAACTTCTTCTAATTGATCTTTCTACAGGGCAATTTGTTTGTGGCTGCATTTTCTACAGGGTGATTTCTTTGCAGCTGAACTCTCTACATGGTGGTTTCTTTGTACCTGAACTCTCTACAAGGTAACTTTTTCTAGCTGATCTCTCTACAGGGTGGTTTCTTTGTAGCTGAACTCTCTACAAGGTAACTTCTTCTAGCTGATCTCTCTACAGGGTGATTTGTTTGTAGCTGAACGATCTACAAGGTAACTTCTTCTAGCTGATCTCTCTACAGGGTGGTTTCTTTGTAGCTGAACTCTCTACAAGGTAACTTCTTCTAGCTGATCTCTCTACAGGGTGATTTGTTTGTAGCTGAATGATCTACAAGGTAACTTCTTCTAGCTGATCTCTCTACAGGGTGGTTTCTTTGTAGCTGAACTCTCTAAAAGGTAACTTCTTCTAACTGATCTTTCTACAGGGCAATTTGTTTGTGGCTGCATTTTCTACAGGGTGATTTCTTTGCAGCTGAACTCTCTACATGGTGGTTTCTTTGTAGCTGAACTCTCTACAAGGTAATTTCTTCTAGCTGATCTCTCTACAGGGAGATTTGTTTGTAGCTGAACTATCTACAAGGTAACTTCTTCTAACTGATCTTTCTACAAGGCAATTTGCTTGTGGCAGAATTTTATACAGGGTGATTTCTTTGCAGCTGAACTCTCTACATGGTGGTTTCTTTGTAGCTGAACTCTCTACAAAGTAATTTCTTCTAGCTGATCTCTCTACAGGGTGATTTGTTTGTAGCTGAATTCTTTACAGGTGATTTGTTTGCAGCTGAGCTCTTTACAGAATGGTTTCTTTGTACCTGAACTCTCTACAAGTTAACTTCTTCTAACTGATCTTTCTACAGGGCAATTTGTTCGTGGCAGAATTTTATACAGGGTGATTTCTTTGCAGCTGAACTCTCTACATGGTGGTTTCTTTATAGCTTAACTCTCTACAAGGTAACTTGTTCTAGCTGACCTCTCTACAGGGTGATTTGTTTGTAGCTGAATTCTGTACAGATGATTTGTTTGCAGCTGAGCTCTAAACAGAATGGTTTCTTTGTAGCTGAACTCTCTACAAGGTAACTTCTTCTAGCTGATGTCTCAACAAGGTGACTAGTTTGTAGCTGAACTCTCTACATGGTGGTTTCTTTGTAACTGAACTTTCTACAAGGTGACTTCTTCTAGCTGATCTTTCTACAGGGTGATTTGTTTGTAGCTGAACTCTCTACAAGGTAACTTCTTCTAGCTGATCTCTCTACAGGGAGATTTGTTTGTAGCTGAACTCTCTACAGGTGATTTGTTTGAAGCTGAACTCTCTAAATGATGGTTTCTTTGTAGCTGAACTCTCTACAAGTAAACTTCTTCTAGCTGATCTCTCTACATGTTGATTTCTTTGTAGCTGAATTCTGTACAGGTGATTTGTTTGCAGCTGAGCTCTTTAAATAATGGTTTTTTTGTAGCTGAACTCTCTCAAGATAACTTCTTCTAGCTGATGTCTTTACAGGGTCACTAGTTTGTAGCTGAATTCTCTACATGGTGGTTTCTTTGTAACTGAACTCTCTACAAGGTAACTTTTTCTAGCTCATCTTTCTACAGGGTGATTTATTTGTAGCTGAATTCTGTACAGGTGATTTGTTTGCAGCTGAGCTCTTTAAAGAATGGTTTCTTTGTAGCTGAACTCTCTACAAGGTAACTTCTTCTAGCTGATCTCTCTACAGGGAGATTTTTTTGTAGCTGAACTCTCTACATGATGGTTTCTTTGTAGCTGAACTCTCTACAAAGTAACTTCTTCTAGCTGATCTCTCTACAGGGAGATTTGTTTGTAGCTGAACTCTCTACATGATGGTTTCTTTGTAGCTGAACTCTCTGCAAGGTAACTTCTTCTATTGATCTCTCCACAGGGCGATTTGTTTGTAGCTGAACTCTCTACATGGTGGTTTCTTTGTAGCTGAACTTTACAAGGTGATTTTTTCTAGCTGAACTATCCCTTTCCATAGTTGCATGAACTCCCTACAAGGTAACTTCTTCTAGCTGATCTCTCTACAGGGTGACTTGTGTGTAGCTGATCTCTATACAGGTTTCTTGTTTCTAGCTGATCTCTTGAATTCTCTTCAGGGTGACTGCTCTATTAGGATAACTGCTCTATTAGAGTATCTCGATCTCGCATTTGCTGCACCAAGTTGGATTTCGTGTTATAACTCCGTGGCAGGGCCGCCCAGAGAAATTAAGGGGCCCAGGGCAAAGAGTTAAAGTGGGGCCCTTGACCCAAGTTGTAAGGTGAAGACCAAAAAGAAAAAAAAAAGGTCACAACCTGCTGGCAATGACAATAACTACCCATCACCAACCATACCTCCTTATCTATAAGCTTGCTACACTGCTCCTCTGAAGAATACTGTGACTGCTCTATTAGAGTATTTAGATCTGACTGCTCTATTAGAGTATATCGATCTTTTAAACAGGTATTCAGGGGGCCCTTCGTGGGGCCTCCTGGGGCCCCTTTCACGCTGGGGCCCGGGGCAAAATGCCCCAGTTGCCCCCCCCCCCCCCCCCCCTGTGGGCGGCCCTGCTCCGTGGCTTTAAGTCTGATTCTTCTACACCATTGATGAGCCTTTCTAAGATGATTACTCCATCTGTACAACGATTTTCAAAGCATTACCCCAAGCGGTTTATCTGGTAGGCGTGGCAAGCAGTCGTTTTTTTTTTATTAGCTAATCTCGATTTCGTAATTGTTACACACTGTTGGTTTTTTTCGTTGTATCTTCCTGTTTTTTAGCTCGATTTCTTTCAAACCACAAAAGGTTTGAGGTTCAATAGTTAACCTATTCACCCACCGATTTTCAGCTTCTTCCCATACGCGGTTTACCCTGTAGGCGTGACAACATATTGGTGTTATTTTTCGTGAATAATCGCTCATAACTCTTTGCCTGTTTATCGTATTCCAGCGAAAGTTGGTACCGAGATGCGCCTTATATCCCCCATCTGTGTGTCAAATTTCAAGGCAATCGGATATGGCGTTCGCGTTTTATAGCAATTTTTGTAAGTGCGCGACAAGAAAAAGAAAAATAAGAAGAAAAAACGAAGAAACTGAGCCAATTTTTGAAGTCGCATATCTCGGGAACGCGCGAAGCGATTTCGCTCAAATTTGGAATGTGGAGTGCTGCAGTTGGAGGGCATGTCCACAGCAAAAATCGTCTTGTTTCATCAAGGAAGCACAGAGCTACGGAGGTGCGAAAATTGCGTTTTCTTTCTTCCTGTCAATATACTCACGGGTGTTACGCGCCGGCTTCTTGGGCCGCACGACACACTACCGTGTGTCTTGATATACCCAGTTAGCTGGTCAAACAAGACCTTAGTAGATCTCATAACAATTGTAAATATGCTGTACACTAATAGATTAGTGTCTACATTATTATTATTATTATTATTATTGTTAATTAGCAAAGCCCACTAGGGGCAACACGCTAATGAGCATTACAATCACGCATTATATTATATTACTTACAGCGTTCTTAAATGTTTCAAGATCTATTGTGTCGATGTTAGGAATTTTAAGGGAGTTCCATTGTGTGCATGTGTGTGTGTGTGGTGTTAGGCGCCTCTACTAAGATATTTATTCTGTGGATGGCTAGTATGTAGTAACATGTAGCTTCTAATTAAAAAGCACTAATAAAATTACTTTTATTATGCTAGTTGCTCTGCAATTGTTGCTTTACTGTACTGTATATGCAAAATTGTCCAGAGAAGCTTCAAACCACCTATAGAGCTACAAAGCGGCTTAGGAAATATCTAGATTGTAACAGTGCATCTATGAAGCTTCCCTGTGCTGTATTGTTTCAACATAAACCTTTGGTATATGGAGGGAGTCTATACCACAAAATATAGCATACCCACAAGGAACACAGAACTACCAGCACACATACTGTAGAATGGCACCTGTGTAACAAGTCTGAGTGTTAATTGTAGTTATCTATGCCTAAACGCTGAATATAAAACAATAATATTATGTATATATAGCGCACTAAAAAGCAAGAGATCTTTAGGTAATACAATTTCATTGTTTGTGTCACAAAGTTGTTAGATACTACTTTAAAATGATTCTCAGTTGTTGAGTCAAATTCTACAGCATACTGTAATTAGCTTCGCTCCAGTTCTAGCATTTAGCACTGCCCTGTTGGTAGCACATATTATAATTATAGTATGGTACTACTGTATATCAGGCATCATGCCCTCAAAAAAACAGCCTCAGTTTTCCTTCAAAACAGCTAGGTGGTATTGGGTAAGTATAACCAAGCCCAAGAATGCCTTCAGAAGAGCTCAAAATCTTCCCAGCAAGTTTCCATGGAATTTTAAAAATTTCCTGAATTTTCTACTAACTGACCAACTAACTGATGCCTTCAGCCAAGCAGGCTATGGACTTGATTTTTTCACTGTTTGACGTTGCTTCATCTCAAGATGTGCCTTTTCACCAACCACAGTATGTACAACACACGCATCATGGACTTACCTTTGTCCTCCTTTGTGTCCTAGTTATTTTCACTGAAAATGCAAGGTGTTGATTTGTGGAATCACAATACAGCTTCCCTGTAGCAGTGGTGGTAGCTATTACGTACCTGTATTTTCCGTAGTGATTGCAGTCACTTACTGTACTGTTCTTCATTTGTATCGCTGTGTAACATGCAGAACATATGCATAGCTAAAGAGGAAGTGTAATGGCCACAGCACTTTTCGGTATTTGATTGTTGGGACATGCTTTCAGATGCAAAATTCTGAATATTATGGCATGTCTGGCACCGTCCTTTCTTTTGATGCAGTATGTGCAGGTTTATTAGTCATACCTATGTTATAAAAAGGAAGTTGGATTAGAGAAAAAAAAAGTGAAACAAGGAAATAGCAAAAAGAAGAGGGCCTGCAGATATACTAATGGACATTTACTATAAATCATGACTGAATTAGGGATTAGCTAAATGTCCATTAGTATATCTGCAGGTATAGGTAACCTCTCCTCTTTTTGCTAATCTCATGTTTCAATACTTTTTTATTCTTTTCATTCCTAATCCAACTTAAAATTTCTTCTACTTGTTTTAATAACACTATAGGCATATAATGGATGGCCAACAGTTCAAATCCTGGGATTTTGCCCATACACTGTTAATTGTCACTTAATGTAAAGCAATAGTACAAGTTGATGCCAGACCATCTCAGTACTCAGAAGTTAAGTCTCTGGTTCTCTTCATTCTGTTATACTTGTAAAGCAATTACATAGTGTTAGTATAGGACAGTAAGGAATCTTCTTCATACAACATTTCTCAATACATAGGAAAGGACACCAATGAGTAGGCCAAAGTCAGCATCAATGTGCAGTTAATAGCTAGTTCCTTCACTGACATTGAGACAAACCACCATGCAGGACACTGATGGATCAAGTTATTGACAAGGCAGGTAAACTGTAAGATTAATATGTACTTTGTATGTGTAAATGCTACTTAACAATATTTAAAGATCAGACTTTACGTAAGTACTGGAGAAAATTTTTATGCTTATGCCATAGTGATAGAAAGTAAACAAACCAGAAAACCATGCTCTTCGTAAGATTCTCAACTTCTGTGCAAAGTAAGTTGGTCAAAATGAAGCACAGTGAAATCAATAAATACATATCTCCAACACATATACTAAGCAGTCTTTCCAAAGTATCTTAAGCATGGAAATAAGTAGTATGATACAAATAACAAATTACAATATATAAATATATTTTGCTACAATTTTACTTAGACGGATACACTGTACTGCAAGATGCATAAGGCATAAGGATTTTTGTTTTGCTCATTTATTTTTCACTCAAAAGTAGGTTGGTTATTAGACCAGTCTCAGGTTCTTCTTCACTCTGTTACTATAATGTAGAACAAATAGTATGAGCATAAGAAAATAAAAGGGATTGTAAAAGTAAAAAGTAGTGAAACAACTCAAACAAGTGAGACCAGCCTACACCCGCAGCCATACACATTTAATTCATACTTCAGTTATGACCGTACAATTACCATATGACCAAAGTAGGGATTATTACATTTTGTTTCTATGATCCCTTCTCAAATTACACATCCCAATTTTTTCTTATACTTGTTTGTGCAAATCACTTATCTGTACGTGCAGTTTATATACCGGAGCATACAAGACACTATAGTATGTTCACGTTGAGCTGAATCCTCAAAAACATTTAATAACTCATGGATGCAATTACACACAATCTTGAAATTTGGCTCATTTGTAGTACTGCTTGACCTACTAAAAATATTTCAAAATCTTTTTGTTCAAATGTTTGACATAATATTTACAGCCAATCAAAATTTTCACAATACATTTCCTATGGGGAAACCATATAAGTACAGTGTCCATTACAGCCCTTTCCCGAACTTGTAATGGAGCCAAACCGTACATGTCTATTGTTGACACCTTTGCTGTTACCAATAACCATCTGGTTGGCTGAAATGTTAACTCTGTTGAGAAAAATCCACTTTTAATTTTTAGCTGTTTTTCAGGATTCAGCTCAACATGAACATACCATAGGGCTGCTACTTCTTTGATGACTAGCTAGCTATATCAGACAACAAAACCCTTATTTTGCTATTCCCATTCACGTACGTAACTAAACAACAATAGTGTTAGCCATTGCATTAAATTTGCCAGTTAATTTCGGTGGAAAACAACAATTCTGTAGCAACTTGATGAAAACATTTAGGCACTATTGGGCTTGATTTTACTCAACCAACACTGCCATGTTATTGTGAGGAGAAATCGAGACAAGTTTTTGGGTGATATTTTACAATGAGCCATGCCCAAATCTTGCTTATCCTTACTATACAGTACTATCATACTGTTGATTATAGTCAGTGTAAGACGGAATGGAACCTTTTTCATTTTCTGTTATTTTTCTTAATTCACAGGAAAAACACCAATGGCTAGACTAAAGTTAGCAACAATGTACTGCACATGACTGGTACACTCCTTTACCTTAACATGAGGCAGACCACCAGGAGATGAGCACTACCAGTTGTTATTGATAACAGATATGGCAGGTAAATTGTAATGTTAAATTTATATTATATAAGTGCTACATAAGACTAGAGTTTACACAAATGTGCCCTTGCCAACATCAAAAAGAACAGATACAGTGTACGTAAATTTAGTGAATCTTTTATGATTATGCCATGTCATTAACAAACTGGAAACCTGTAGTAAATGTGGCTTCATGTACAGTAAGACTATCTCTACAATAATAACTTGGTCAAAAATGAGGTATAGTGAAACCCATGAAGATTTTCAGTGAAGCAACATACTGTTCAGCATGTATGACCCAGTATTTTCCATATCATTTCAATAAATGAATTTTCAACAAATAGCCTACAAACATCACTGAACCACAATCAGAATAACCACACAACAGTTTTGCATCACCTCATAGTGGTTTTTAATGGTTCTGATGTTGTATGTGTACATACGTACTACACAATTTCACTAAGCTGAAAACTTTATTAACTGACTATCCAACAAATAAACAACTATATTTATTAGTTAAATAATGTGCAAATTATAAAGAGCATTAATCCGTACGTATTCATTACAAACCATACAACTTGTGTATCCCATAAACATGTACAGTACAGTTTAATTGCAACAAAGAATTTTGATGCTTCTGAGATTTAACTGTACAGGATTGCATCATGCACAAAGCCATATAAAGTGCGTGACTGCGAACATAAGTGTAATTAGCTAAAACAGCCGCAGTCATAACAATATTCAACTTGTCACTTAACAAGTCACGTAAAGGAAACCTTAATATTTCAAACAATAGCTGACAATGCAAAACAATGCCGATTTCTTCCGTATTTATGTAGACTCTAAATTATTGGTACAGAAAGGTTCTGAAATCAAAGCTTTCTTAAGCTGTGAGTATATATTGTATTTCTTGTGTTGTTTAAAATATAGAACTATTAAATAACCTAAAGCATGATTTATGATATAAATCTGTTCTTGAGTGAGATACCCTAACAGCTCACAAAGACCTCCTTAAATATATTTACACTTTCAAATATGTGAGAATATGCTAAGAGTCAAATTAGCATTAAAAAGTTAAGGTATGACATCTAATATTTCATGAGGTCATCTGCTAGCCCAAGAGTTAAGCATGCAATTTTTTTGAAATTGTTACATGTAAATGGCATGAATTTTTAGTACATTGCTGTGATTGACTATGTTTACAGCTCAGTTACTATTAGTACTGTATGTATATTAGATTATGTACAGAGCATTTTAGCTCAAAATAATACTGAACATAAGTAGTAGCACACTGAGTGTTTTTAGCCATGAAAAACACACATACACCTTATGATATGTATCAAATATACTAGTTGAATTGTACGCTGTTCTTGAGATGGGGAACTTGCTGTGTGAAACATTTGTGCTATCATTTTATTTATTTATTTTTGCAAATGGTTCACACTTCACAGAAGAAACTCCTTTGTTTATGACAGATGCCCTATACCAATGAAGCCTACCCTATTTCATACCAGAGCACTATATCAGCTGGTTGTGCACTAGATATACAGCAAGGCAGTTTTTTACCTATTCTGTGTTGTCTGTTGATGGACTGCTGTATCGAAAACATTACCATCATGCTTGGCAGACAGATGAGATAAGAACTAATCAAAGATGGCTTGTTATTTGTGTGCTCATCTTTCACTTGCCTTTGTCTGTGCAACTAGCTTTGTGTGCATGGAGCAAGGTCACTATTGATTTGTAGGTATAGGTATTCAAAACCTGCATTTTCTTCAAGATAGAGACATGAGGAGGATAAGGGCTGGAATTATGACAAAAAATCCTTAGAGCTCCAGAGAAACTACTTCTATTTGTCTTACAACTTATTAAATGTATGTGTATATATACAAAGTGCCAACAAACGTATGGCATGTATGAGATTCAAAGGAATTACACTTAAAACTAGCATGTCGACCTATGAGAAACGACACGTAACGCTAACACCACTACACATACCTATCATAGTTCAGATTACAGAGCTACCCTTCCCGCACTTGTACTATTTCAGTACAGTCCCAGGGAATATTCCATTACAAAGTAAGCTACAACACAAGACAAATATGGGTATAGTGTAGGTGTAGTATATACAGAGTGGCTTCATGGTAAATGTATAATAACTATCTTGTGCTTTATTGACATCAGCTAGCCATTCAGTTCAAACATAACCACAATCACTAAAACAAATGCAAATGTTGTCATACAGTTCTGTACTACATAGATACAGAAGGTATATAGGCTCTACAATATAATTATAGTACCAATGTACTAACAACAGTGCTCACATACCAATTGAAAATTTGCAAACACTAGTAGTAGCCTTAATTGCACACATGTGTTTATAGAAAACATAAGAATACACTGGGGACCACATTATGATGAGCAGGTACTGTAGCTGCATTTAAGTTGTCCCTTTCCAGACATAATAGGAGATATGTCAATTGTGTTAAGAAAAGTGACTGTATTATACAGCAGAGCATATTTTAAAATATCAATAGCAAAAAATGCAATGCATACATATGTTTATTCAGATCATAATTTTGAGTAGTAATGATATTTTTTATTTGATTTCTTTCTGTTAAACATTACTTTCCTAATCTTGGGCCTGGTAATGCATGTTGCCACTGTCATTGCCTGCATTGTGGAGACCAGGTAGGATCTGTCTTTTGCATTGTTCTTGCAAGCCAACAAGAGGGATTACCTTATGCATACAGGCAATTTCCATGGGGATTATAAGGTTAGTTAATAGGTAGTTTAGTAGTTCCAGTATTTCTTGCATATGAAATGCGAGAGGATATTTATAGCATTTTTCTTAAATGATACACTCAAATATTGAATGCTATGAAAGTTTGTAACATATGTCAAAAAGTTTACATTTTAATTTTACCACTGTAACAGAAGTATAGGTGATGGTTTATATGTGTAGTTGTGTACTTTATTAGAGCATCATACACTGTGGTGTAAAGTAATATGTATGTATTAAATTACTAACATTATGGAGCCAATTTTCTGTCTACATACAGTAGACTGCAGAAAAAAGTTAACGTTTTGTAATTTTAATTACGCTGTAGTAGCGTAATTACAAAGCGTAATTACGAATTATGCTCTATTGGTAACTATGAGTATATTATATATATGGCTGGTGAAAAACTACTTTTTTGCATAATTACAGATTACTGTCAAAATGTAATTACAGTACAAACATGGTAATTACTTAGTAATCACACCGTAATTACAATTACGAAACGTTAACTTTATTTTGCAACCTACTGTAACACAGGGATATGATTTTTAAAATCACACTAGGAACTGATCAAGCTGGCTTCTTACTGTTGACTACCACCTGTGCTACAGTACTCTATTGCAATGCATCGTGTGTTGTTGTCTCTGTCCAAGTGGTGTTTCAAACTTGTTTTGATTGTCTAAGTCTCTAACATAGTGATGTGGTCCCAGCAAGTTAACCTCTCAAGGGGAATACCAGAGTATTCTTAATAATACATGGTTCCAGAGTGTCTGCTTCTTTGCTATGTGTGTTTAGTGGCTTATGAATAATTACATTGAAATGCATACATTATATTGAAGATATGCTAATATGTTTTTGGGATACATATAACAAAGTTAATACATGTACAGTGTATGTGATACTGATAGTCACTTAGACCTTATCCATGGAATTACATGTTAACAGTTGCTACAAAGGCTAGTGTTTAATGGTGGCAACTTTCTGTGTGCATGATAAAGCCATATAGATGTTCAGTAGGTACTTAACCAACAGGTCAACTGACTTGGCTAACACTTGCCATCCTTGAAGCTGAAGCTGTACAAGTGATATATGCATCTATTGCATTGCATTAGATAGTTGAAATATGTACATCAAAAACGGATTATAACATATCTGGGAGTTTTCCTTTCCGAAAAGCAGCTGTACAAGTGAAAGTTGATATCCATACAATAATTAATGAAGGCCATACAATTCCACGTACAAAAGTAGCTATCCTGTATAGAGTGAATCAGTTCAGTTGTGACTCTGTGAAAGTGTAAGAGATAAAATAAAACAGGTTTAATAGCAGATTCTGAATCATTTAACAAGTAATAGGTAAGCAAATTAGGTGTGGAGATACCAGTACTATAATTAGATAGCAGTCTTAGAATGCAATACTAGCATATTGACAATTTCTATGTACCTTTTCTGATAGTGACTATAAGTAAAAAAAGTTTAAGTATATAACTGGGGCGAGGAACTGGAAAGACTCACATATCAGAGCAGTTTGCTGAAAATCCTATCAGCTACGCTGTATGATCAATTCATCAGATCTGTACATAACATAATTATGCAACTGGATCTGCGAAAACCTGACATAATAGCACAATGTGAAATTTTCAGTATGGCCCAAAAATACAACAACCTTGTCAAAATTCATAGAAATTTAACTGGATACACCTAATGATTCTACATAGCACAAACTAATATTTCACCAACTTTCAGGTCTACACGATCCACCATTAAGTAGATATCAGCAATAATTTTGGCCATTGTAGTAGTAGCACATGGACTATGGCAGACCTGAGGCGATTGAGTACTGGTGGTCAGGTTATGGAAGCAGAGATTGCTAAGCTTCTGAATGAAGATGGTTTGTCTTCGCTGCTAGAAGGCGAAGATGCTAATGCCATCCGGACATGCTTCGAAGATTACTGGTGTGAGGATACGCCTGGGGATCTCCCATATCACAGTGATGATGGTAAGTATGTACTGTACATTCCTCAGTTTTATTATACATAAATTTTTTGCAGAGTCGTTGTTGCATACAGATAGTGAAAATGTGGAAGAGACCGAGTCCCAGGAGAAAGATTACAGAGGGGAAAGCTCAGGTAGAGAGAGTAAAATCCTTACAAAATTAGCAAATTATTGTTACAAATAATGCATTAAATCATTATTAATTACAATAATCACAGTATACACAATTTGGTTAAAATAGATGATGAACACAATGTTGAAGCCTTACTACTCAGTGGTGCTTCAATGGAAGTGACAAGTGACTCTCATTCAGATGGTGATGATGAGTCTCGCCCAGTGTCAACATTGGAGTCATCAGCTTTGGAGTTCAATGTCACAGATGTTTCACCTGCAGACTCAACTTCACAACATCAAAGCAGTCCTCTTCCACCAGCTGACCACTCAGATGGTTTTGACAAGCTTTCTGTACTACCAGATTCCTTCAGCTGTGGCTGTAAGCGCTTGTTGAAAGGTGTTCCATGCAGTAGGCAGTTTCCTCCTCCACACTACCAGTACACAAGAGATTTCTGCAATGAGATGTCAAAATCTGAACTCGACATTCTACTTCTGGGGCAAATAATGGCCTTTACAGATGAGGTAACAGAAACAACCACTCGTCATTCCAGCAAGAAGAGGAGCAAGCCACATTCTACATATCTCCACAAAGGGAAAAAAATTTGCCAGAAAACATTTGCATATCTACATGGCATAGGTAAGGCAAATAACCACTACCATTATTACTATGTGTAAAATTACCTGACTTGCAGGTAAAGGTAAGGTTATCAGCATCAGGAAACATCTCATGGCTAATGGCCTGGTCGTCCGGGAGCACAAAGCAAGTGGGAAGCGGCCATGGAATTGTTTGCCATTCAATCACATCAAGTTGATTCTTAAATTCCTAGTAAACTACGCTGAGGAGAATGCCATTCTTCTACCAGGAAGAGTGCCTGGGCACAAAAATAGTGAAGTGCAGCTGCTGCCATCCAGCACTACAAAGATGGTAAAGACATTTAATTTAAACTATTATAGTGTGATTGCAAATGACATGCACACCTTTCACAGATGGTGTGGGAACAATACAGCGCTTCGTGTGCTAAGGCAGGTCTTCGAGCTGCTGCCAGAACTACATTCATGCGATACTGGCGTGAATTGGCTCCACATATTCTTGTCATGAAGCCCATGAATGATCTGTGCTGGGTGTGTCAAAAGAACTCAACATTAATTATGAGGGCCAAAAACATGCCAGATGAGAGTAAAAGCAGAGTAGGTACACAATTTTTGTATTTTATTATTTGATATGATGCTTTAGGCCATCAAAGTTGCTGAGAAACACATACAGCTGGTATCTGATGAGAGAAATTATTACAAAGATGTATGTAAGAAGTCTGCAACCGCCCTCAAAACTCACTTCACTGGTCCAAATGATGAATTTTCACCACCACAGCCTGCTAGTCATATTCGACCTTTGCAAAATGATATCACGGTCCACTACAGCTTTGATTTTGCTCAACAAGTTAGCCTACAATTGTATTTCAATATAATTATACATTGTATACTTACTCAGGTGCATTACCCATGTAATCCACAACAGCCAGGACCGATGAACTTCCTAACACCTCGCAAGTGTGGCCTTTTTGGAGTTTGTTGTGAAGGAATACCACGACAGGCATGTAGATAATGCACTCGTACAAAAGCACAAAACCATTATATACAATGGGTTATTGTAGTTATCTGATTTGTCTATTAAAATAATGCATTTTCTTACAGATAAATTACCTAATTGATGAGGCAAATATCACAGGGAAAGGTGCCAACACTGTCATCAGCTTGCTCCACCATTTTTTTGAAACACATGGCATGGGAGAATCGCGTGTCCACCTCCATGCTGATAATTGCAGTGGACAGAACAAAAACCGGCATGTAATAGCCTACTTTATGTGGAGGGTATTAACAGGTCTCCACAAGGAAATTACTTTCTCATTTTTAATTGTTGGACACACAAAGTTTTCCCCAGACACTTGCTTTGGTCTCATTAAAAAGAAGTTGAGGCGTACAAATCTTGGGTGCCTTCAAGATATTGCCATTGCAGTGTCAGTGTCCTCCATTGTAAACCACTCTCAACTGGTTGGAGCACAAGATGGAACTAGCATTGTGCCAATGTATGACTGGGGGAGCTACTTGGATCATTACACAAAAAAGATTGTTGGAATAAAGAAGTTCCATCATTTCAGATTTAGTCACCAGCATCCTGGGGAAGTTTTTGTCAAAACCACATGTTATGCTAGGGAGAAATCATATAACATTCTTAGAGACAATCACAATTTTAGTTCGTTGACTCTTCCTTCTGTGATTGACCCTCCAGGGCTACCTGCAGAACGACAACAATATTTGTACAATAAAATTCGGGAATTTTGTCCAGAAGAGGTAACTATTGATAGCATCTATCATTGGATAAAATTTTATTACAGGTACGAGATGAAGTGTGTCCAATACCTTCAGGTGGTCTAGAAACACCATGCTCTGATAGTGAAGATGAGTCCTTTACACCACCGCCACCTAAGAGAACAAGATAATTCCTGGAAATGCACTAGTAGCCATAATACAATAGGTTTACTCTAACATTTTTGTATTTGTACCGTGCACATTATTATTATACTTAGTAAAGCACAATCAAAGCTCTTTGATCTTTCAGTAGTGATTTTTTACATAACACCAAATGCTAGGTAGATAGCCAGGTGTCCATCAATGGCTTCATCAATGATTCAAGAATGCAATGTCTTTACTTTCATATTCTCCCATCTCCTCTACCAGTACAGCAATCACCACAGTGCTGAAATGTAGCTCAATCCCAGTCACTTGTTCACAACGTTTTCTCACATGGCAAATCATAAGATGCTGCTTTCCATTAAAATTTGCGCATTGTCGTAATTTTCAGACCTACAATGGAGTTGATCTGTAGACAGTTTATTGCCAATTTGTTTCAAGTGAGATGCATACGTTTACTGAAACACGCGGTTTACTGCTCAAGTGCCTTTCTTGTAATGTGCTATTTTGTCATTGCCACAAAACAATCTGCAATAACTCAAGCAGTTTAAATGCTATCGTCTTCAAACTTTCAACAAAACCCCTAAAACTCATTTTCATGAAAACGCTATCATGTCAGGTTTTTGCAGACTTAGTTACTTATAGTATGATGTATGCAAGTATGCAGGTAGTTAAGAAAAATTCTAAAAAGAGCAGAGACACATATACATACAATAAAACATTACAATAATCTCCACTATTGTGAAAGATATCTGTTCTGGATTATTTGAAGATTACCATTCTGCAATCATGCACATTACAAACACAGAAATACACCTCTCCAAATATTCTATCAAGTAAATATAAGTGTATATACAAATATTCAACTTCACCTTATACATGCAGTGGCTTATAAAATAATTTAAATGGCAAATGTGTACATTACAGGTAAAAAACACTGTACAAGATGGCAAATTACAATGAGCGTAGTCCGGTCGATGTAGAAATTGAAGAACCATTAGGTGATAAGAACACCATGTAAGTTAACAAACTGCATGTTGTAAATGCACACACGCACTGCACACTCACACTCTCTCTCTCTCACACACACACGCACACACACACACGCGCGCGTGCACGCACCCCCACACACACACACAGACACATACACACGCACGCACGCGCACACACACACACGCACACACACACACAGAGCCTAAAGCTTAGCATACCACAGCCTTCCAAAACACAACTATTGCTGCCTAGTGAACCAGCACTGGGATGCCTGCACACCACTCAGGTGCTTGAGCCTTGTGCAGGCAAATCCTCCTGGGGCAGGGCTATCGTAACCTGCAGGAGGACTGTCCAGGTCTCACAGAGAGAGGTCGCAAAACCCGAAGTTCCACAACACTGCCAACACCGCCAACACCGCTAAGCAAGACAAGGACAGTTGGGAATTTGCTTCCCTAGTATCCATTGATGCTACAGCAGGGTGGGCTGCTTCCCCTGATGACACCAGGCCACCAGGTCGCTAGTATACAGCTGGGTAGACTAAAGCAATGTGAGTAAAGTTTCTTGCTCAAGGAAAAAACAACATCAAATTGGCAAAATCAGGCATTGAACCTGGAACCTTTTTATTACCAATGCCCTAGCAAGTGGCTATGTTACCACTCTCTCGCTCTCTCTCTCTCTCTCTCGCTCACACACACACACACACACACACACACACACACACACACACACACACACACACACACACACACACACACACACACACACACACGTGTGCAATCATAGGCGGATCTAGGAGACACTGCTAGGAGAGGGCTAAGAGGGAGGGGGGGGGGGGGAAGATGCTATAGGATAAAACAGTGTTTATTCCACTAAGAGGAGAACAATGGAACTCTATAGTACACAAGTACACTCATTTTAAAATTTTGTTTGGTGTAACTGGATGAATGAAGGGCATACAATTTCTAAGACTCTGGTTGGATATCTTCTGAGAAAAGTTTTAAAATTAGACCTCCTAGATTTGAATTTGGGAGCATTTTTGATATATATATATAGCTATTTGTGACCGGATTTCACATAACAAGGCTTCCACACACACAAAATCAAACTTACGATTTTACCAGAAATGGATTGCTGGTCTAATACACTATCATATTTCACACTGTACTTCCTTCAGCACTGACAAGTCTGGTTTCTGTAGCAGCTTTCTTCCGACCCTGTCAAAGCCACGAGTGTGAGATTGGCACCATTAAATGGCCATGGCGTTGTGATAATGGTGTGTAGTGAGCTGGGACTTCACAGAGAGCTCGCCAATATTGTTCTCAGTCAATTTGGAGTAATTTGAGGGCCATGGAGGGCCATGGAGAGCCCAAACTTGGCCTCTGGATTCCAATCGTCTTCTTACTCCATTTTATACCCGTATATTAAGACCACCGTCCACCCCCACCCTCCCACCCTATTACTACCCCCACCCTCCCACCCTATTACTACCATCTGTGATATTATTACCCGCTCGAAAAAAGCTGCTCAAAACAGGGCAAATTTTGGGTATCAGAAATGTATACACCCACTCAGTGATAGCTAGTGAACAGATGAACAATTGGTGCAAATTTTGTTTGCACAGCTGTAGGCACTGGGAAGTTATTACACAATGATTCCTTAAAATCGCCGTATCTCCTAACAAAGCTTTGTGCGTCGAAGCCTTGTTTTGTCAAATTCAGTCACATTTAGCTAACAAAATGTATGCTTTTCAAAGCATAATATAAAATTAATTAGACAAACCTGTTGGATGGTAAAGTGCACTAAACAAAATAAGGTAGTATTGTTATAATTTGCAAAAACTATCAGTCAATGACATTAGAATTGTGACTGAGTAGTGACTGCTCTATTATAGAGTATCTCGATCTTTAGCACAAAATTCAAACTAATGTTTGTCTCATTTTCTTTATTATAACTGTTGTCTTCTATTTGCCTATTGGCGCTTTGTACTTATGAATACAGTGTGAATGTATGATACCTGTTTCTGGTGCCAATATAGTCCTGCATGTCCAAGGGGGGGCAAGAAAATGGCCAGGGAGGGTAAAGCCCCCCCTTGGCCCCCCTCAGATCCACCTATGCATGCAATGTTAATATGAAACCACTTTGATTATAAATGTAACTTTGCATGGCAAGATCAAATTGAAGTGTGTATCTTATTTGCCATAAAGTGTAGTGTATGTGTGGTGCATTGGTTTATACACCTTATATAGACTACATTGGCTTATTGGCTTATTCCAGCTTTACCAGCTTTATTTGGCTTATTGGCTTATACACCACATTGGCTTATACCTGTTTTTACAAAATTCACAAAGTTTTACAAAGTTATTGTGGTAAGCAGTGAGCAGTTAACAGTCCACAACCTCCACAATAAATGGTACTGCTAACAAAATACCTGAATGCAGTAATCAGCAGCTAAGTTAACAGAATTTTATTGAAATTACAATCAAAAGGCTTGTTGTACAATATAAGGAGGCCAGAACATTATATCTAGACTAGTACTGTTAAGTGTACAACCAATGTAGCTCCAATGTAAGCAACCATGATAGTGTGTTTATAATCCAAGTTTCAATCCACTAGGAATATTGCAAAAGAAATTTAAAGCATTACTTTGCCCTTGCTCATGCTATAATTTAGTACTTGGCAACAGATCTCCTTTATTTTCGATATAACACTAACGACAATGCTGTAAAATACTCTTATGTAAAGGACTCTTAGTGTACACGTGTATGCATATCATACACACCAAGTTGAATGCATGATTATAATACAGTACAGCAGTACTGTATATTAGGGATCACAGAGGTGTGGCCAAAAATATCACTCAAAAACCAGCTTTACATACCTTACTGGCACCTTGGCAGTATTGGTTAGGTATAATCAAGCCCAAAAGTGCCTTCGGTATGACCCTAAATGCTTCCAATAAATTGCTATGAAATTTTACATTATTTTTATTTACTGGAATTTTCTACTGACTGACTGACTAATGCCTTCAGACTAGCATAACTTGATAATGGCTAAAACTATACAGGCTTGACTTTTTCACTGTTTGACATTGCTTCGGCCCGACAGGTGTCTTTTGGCATAGGCAAACACGTACATTATAATGCACACATATTTGTCCTCTCGTTGACAGTCCAAGGTGTCTATTGGCAGTAGTGCATGATGGCTTCCCTACTGTATAAATGAGAATCATCTGTATTTTCCGTTGCAACTGGATTGATTGCAGAGGCACCTCTACTGTTCTTCGTTTTTAACTCTGTGTTAATGTTTGACACTCACCTGTACATCTACCTGCCAGCCTATCTAGATGTTCTGATCCTAAGGTTGCTGTTCCCATATAATCTGATGATTAAAGGAGATTTGGTAGGTGTATAGGGCCTCAACCGCTGCATGGGAAAACCTGTTAACTTTGGAAGGGTTTGAGGGGCAAACATGCTAGCTTAGTTTTTTTGCTTGGGTGAGAGCAAAGGAATTGGTGGTGAGGGAAGTTCCCCACCACCAATTCCTAATACTAGATTCCCAAAAGAAAGAAAGAATGACCTATTCAATGTGGCAGTTATCCTAGTTGAAGCCCCATACTGTCACTCTCTCTACTAGAAGGAGTTGAGATGTTGCAATAAGCAACTATACAGTGTGCGTAGCAAAAAACTATTGCAGCGCTGTATGGTGCACTGCCAGTGCAAATTGCAGCGGTGATGGCTTGCCAGTATTTGCCAATAATGGCAGCGATATTGGTACCATGATGAATGGCAAAGTGGTGGATCAGTGGCTGTGGTGATTCTGTGGTGTGCAAGTTGATCTATTAGTTGAGCACACCACTGGGTAATGAGGTGCTTGCACATTTCAGGGAGAGAATTAGAGGTGGATCAGTGGCTGTGGCAATTTTGTGGTGTGCAAGTTGATCCATTAGGTGAGCACACCACTGGGTAATGAGGTGCTTGCACATTTCAGGGAGAGAATTAGAACACATGCACACATTGGTAACAGTGATATTCTTGGTTGAGTGGTGGTTCTGTGGCATGCGAGATAATCCACTAGGCGAGCACTCATTTGGGCAATTAGCTGTGAGGGGAGAATTTACACACATACATACATGGCCATAATCTTGACTGAGTTGGTGCTGGTTGTAAGATACTACAGTGAGTAAACTAAGGAGAGGAAGCACATAATTATACATATGCAGTAATAAATGTTTGTATGTTTGGGGAGGGGAGGGAGGGGTTAACTTCTTTTGATAATAACTTGTGGCACCTGGTTGTGCATATTGCTGTGCATGCATTACTTTTATTGATGCACCTCCTGTACGCCTTGCATCACCACCAGGTTTGATACAAGTTGTGCTGCATGCTAGCTTGAGTGTAACATTAACTACTGTATGTTTAACTCCTTAAACATCACTTAATGTTTGACACTCACCTGTACATCTACCCAGTCCTTTAATGTTCTGATCCTGAGGTTGCTGTCCCCTTATAATCTGATGATTAAAGGGGGTTTGATTGGTGTACAGATCCTCGACTGCTGCATGGGAAAACCTGTTAACTTTGGAAAGTTTTGAGGGGAAAACATGCTAGCTTAGTGTTTTTGCTTGAGTGAGAGCAAAGGAATTGGGGGTGAAAGAAGCTTCCCACCACTGATTCCTGATACTAGATGCCATAGAAAGGTTACTGCTTTCCACCCAAGCATTAGATCTTGTCCTTATAACAATGAAGCTGGGCCTGTACACCACCATGTGCTTCTGTTGCCATGATTTGTGTGGTGTGTGCATTTAATCAAGTATGGAAACGTGCAAGTGAAAATATGCATAAAACAGTTATGTGTTTTTGATTGCTGATTTTAGTGAAGATAGATGAAGTTTGTTCTGATAGCTTTCAGTGGTCTTGCCATTGGTAGCTTGCAATTGAAGTTAGGTATTTTGAAAAGCGAGCGAGCTCCTGTAGGGGAGTTTTAATGTAGGCATTACTCTTTTATCTTACCAGCATTTGAATGGATGTGTCCAGTATATTTGCTTGCTTGATAGCAGTAGCTGTCCCAATTTGGAAACTGTGGGTGTTGTATTTAGCATAGACAAAACCAAGTCTAGGGAGTAAAGTGTTCAGAATGTTGCTGAAACACTGGCGGGTGAGGGTGCGTCCATCCTTGAAGATGAAGCATGGGCTGTTAGGATGATCAGGTCTTATTTCTAAGTATGGTAGTATGGCTTTAATGGGGCTTGGGGCTTTTGATGGTAACATGTGACACCTGCATTGCTACGCATGCGTTACTGTTATTGATGCACCTCCCATATTCCTAATGTTGCCCTGCATCATCGCAGGTTTGATCTGAGTTGTACTGCATGCTTGCTTGAGTGTAACATTAACTATGTTTAACTACTTAAACATCATTAACAGGCTGAACATAACTGAAAGCAAAGCTTAATTGCCACATCACTTTTGAGTCAGTAATTTGATAATTGGAGTACGCATTCAGAGTCTTCAGGCAGAGGCAGCGGAGAAACCACTTATTTTTAGGGAGGGGGGGGGGGGGGGTCTAGCTTGGTGATGCCATGGCCTAGTTGTAAGTCAAAGACAAAAAAAAGGTCATTACCTACTGGTAATAGTTGCTCTACCAACTAGACTATATTTCCTTATTTATAATTACATACGTAGCTTGCTGCACTACTCCTCAAAGAATACTCTGACTGCTCTATTAGAGTATCTCGATCTTGACTGCTCTATTATCTATTAGAGTATCTCGAATGATGCTATTAAGCTAGGCTCTTGTTTTGTTTGTTTGTTTTTATCTGTTTTATCAGTTAGGCACTGGAGGGCTAACACTCTTCATCACAGCCACAGATAATTTTAGAGGGGCTAAGCCTCCCCCATAATTTTTTTCACAGGGGTTGCAGCCCCCCCTTCCCCTTCTCCACCGCCTCTGCGTTCAGACAAAAACATTAAGTCTGGAACCATTCTTTCTTTTACTGCAGTATGTGTGCGTTCGCCAGTCATAATTATGTTACCAAAAAATGGGTAGCTAAACAAACCATGTATAAGGAAAAATTAGGAATTTTAAGTTTGGCCAGGGATATAATTGACAACATGTAAGAAAGTCACACTAATAACATAACAAAATCTTAAAACTGTAAAATGTATATATATCCATCGTCCATACACACATCAGTATCACTAGGTGTGACATTCAGTAGTAACTTTGTTGTTTTGGCGCAGGAAACCAGAGCTACTTATGATAGGAGTATTTGCAAGTGTTTTATCATTATCAATTGGAATCGCCCGAAGGAGACTCACACATATCTGTCATTCTTTTCATCATGACCGACTGCAGGGAATGTGGGATAGGAGAGCAAACACACTCAATCTTATAGGAAATGTAAAAACTTTCCGAATAGCAGAAATTGAGTACCGTTCATATCTCATTAAAGACCCAAACCAGTGTCATGATTGCACGAACTGGAAATGGATCCACAAAGAAGCTAATAATCCCCTTAAAAACATAAAGCTGTTATACTTTGGTACAAACCCTACCACTTACAGCATATATGGACCACTACAGTTTAGGACAAATTATGATGTTGCCATCAAACTGTATCTAGAAGCAAGAAATAGACATTGCAAGACAAAAGTAGAGTACAAGAGTGTTGCATTCCGTGTTGGTTACACACAGATTTTTAGAAGAGAAATCAATAAGGTAGTCTTAATCTGCTGTGAAGAAGATGACAACCTTGATGAATTTCCTAAGCTGGGTCCAGAGCACCGCTCAAAATATTTCACACCAAACAGTGATGGCAGTGCTTGGCTAGAACTAGAACGGTATGGAGCTGGCCGCCATGATGAAATCAGTTTGGGATTTTATCTCCCAGATGGCTGTCTCACATTTCACCTGCCAAGAGATGGTCTCATTTCTGAAGTAAATCACAATCCATACACATGCCATGAACCATTCAAAACACCTTACTTTAAAGGTCATTGTTCTTCTACAACAAAGAAGACAAAATATTAAACATTTTATATAGGGACAAAAGAAAAGTGCATATATTGAAACTTAATACTGTAGTTATTTCCCCTTCATTAGTGATTAGTTGTAGTAAGGTAGTTATTTATCATTTTAGTTTAATTGCTTTTGTTGTAGTTATTTTCCTTAGTTTTATGGCTATTTGCTAATTTGTGTATCATCTTCTTTGTTTTTGTACTGCTGTATCATTTATTCATTGAAAAATCTATAATCAATGTATTCAGAGCTCTTGGTATAATTACTGGAAGCAGTAAAGGGGTATAAGAGCTTGCAAACATATGTCATTTAAGCTTAACACATACGTATATACAAAGTGTATGCACAATTTTCGAAGATGAAAATTTTGTGGACAGCAAAGCAACCATGAAATCCACGAAAATTATGTCACTCAAAAAAATTGTGTGTATATGGTACATCATTGTGTGTTCACATGTTACATCATAACACAGTTAGTGTGTACTGTAGTTCTTCAGAACCAGACAAACTCATACTACAAGATGTTTAATCAATGTGTGTGGTGCAGTGTCATTAGAAGGCCACCAAATAATAAAAAATATAAGCACAACATGAACTAGTAATGTATCATGTGCACTAAACTCATGAAGTAGCAAAAAGTTTTTTCAGAGCAGCGATTTTATAGTACTAGGAACAACTGAAAATAATGTGTGGGAGAAGAGCATGCCATGTCACCCTAAGGAAAAGCCACCAGGAAACTGAATCTAGAGTCAATGCTGCCAGTCAAAGTAAACAAAAGCAATCAAATTAAAATGTACAGCATTGACCAAAAAAGATAATATATACAAGCATATACAACAAACCAAATAAATAGGAACTATCATTGACAGGACATGCGTACATATTACCATATTTATCCATATTAGAGCTGGGTTCAAATAAATGCCAGATCTTAAATGAAGGCCAGGGAGTGCTGCCTTAAGGTGGTACAAGATTACAATAGCTTAATTTATAGAACAAGGCTTACTACAACTAATGAAACCCCTAACTTTTTAAAAGTATGTCAACAGCAGAGCTCTGCTCCAAGGAGCAACAGGATATTTCAGCTGGTTCATGAGTGGATTGTTGTATAGAAGTATGTAGCTACACCCTATACAAAAAAAATACGCCACAATACATATGGATCAGCTAAAGCACATAAAAATATTATGTGTAGGGCACTTCCTGATAGTTAACTAAGTCATTTCTGGTGAATTCCGTCTAATGGACTTTACATGTAACACAGAACCCATAGTAATGCTACAGTTAAGGGTAAGTGAAACTTGATCCCACAACACAATCACTCAGTATAAATAGAACAGCAGATTGCAGCATCCTCAAGTTTGTGCTACCTGCTACAATTTAAGAGGCTGAAAATGGCAAAGAGTTTCATGTTGATGGTGTTGATTGGAATGACAAATTGTGTAATCTATCAAACCAAAGCTGCTCCAGTAGCAACTAGTCCAGGTGTGTGTGTGTGTGTTTATGTGCGTGTTGATTGTGTGCTTGCATGCATATGTAAATGTGTGAGCATGTGTGTGTAGCGTCTGTTTATGTGTGTGTTTGTGTCCCCATGCATGTCTGTCTGTGCGCTCGTAACCAAAGTGCTACCCCAAATGTACATACACACAACATGTCTTACTCATTCTTCAGATGTGGTCAGCACAACTACACTATTACTACATGGTCCCACTGACTCACCAGTGGATTTTAACACAAGTAAGTACATGACAGATATACATACATGCATAAGTTGAATGCACGCACACCAGCAAAGACAAAACACACATGTTAGCATATACAGTATTATTTTGTACAGTAAGTGAAATTCTAAGTGTACCCTATGTACTGTATGTACACATACTACAAAATTACTGCACATTCTGTCACTCTTTCTTTACAGATCCAGATTATGACTATAATTTACCATCCAAAAAGACAATAGGTTAGTAGTACCTTTAGTTACTTATACGCATGTATGCAAGTGCAACAGTATACATAGCTAGCTAGTGCATTACACTAGCTGCTTTTAACTAAAATACAACATGGCCACAAGTAAATTTATAGTACTTACATACATAGCTCTCCTATCACAAAAAGCTTCAGCAAATAAGACATTCAAAACTACGTATTCTAGAGAAAATTGGGGACACTAGTATGACATGGAGACAACTCTCACCTGTATAGCAAATCACCTGTACTAATCCATGATCCATCAGCTGCAGTCTCCCTTGCTTTATTAAAAATAAACTTAATGCCGGTGCTACCAAGGTGCAAATGGAAACTTCATAGCTATCTGTCCACAAAAGGCACAATGTGCAGGCTTTAATTTCTAATTGCTATGTCATGCACATAATATTACTATAGTACTGTTCATTCTGTTTACCATACTTACATGTAGAATCTCCAAGCAAATCCATGTTGAGGTTTGGCTAGACCATGTGAACTGGATCACCTCATTATCAACAAGTCACAATGTATCAACACAAACTTTAACATAAACACTGTATGAATATATATGTATGGAAATAGGAACAAAAGTGCATTACACTTGTCTTATAGTGCAACCGGGCATAAACCTCCAAACTTATTTTACTTCCTCGCCCACGCATTTTTTTTCTATATGCCACTAGATACATTCTATAATGTTTTTATCCTTTCATGTGTTGCTTTGCTCATTAGTATTTCATAATTTTTTGTTTTTTTGTGGTTATACATGTTTGCAGTGTCTCAGAGCGTACTTTTATAAATTGTGGTTTTCAATAAATTTCACAGAAAAATCCATAATCTGACTTTACGATGTCATAAAACAAAAACTAAAAAGAAATTTACAAAACCCCAGCTACAAATTTTAGGCATGTCTATCTCCTTTCAGAAAATAATAAGTATATGTAAAAAAAATTTGAAGTATGTGAAACTAGATATATTTTTTCGAAACCCTATGAAAATCACAAAAATCATCATAACTTACTTTTAAAACATTTTTTTACAAATCTGGTACTACAAATTGTCGGGCTTGATGAGACCTTTCATCTACTAGAAAATTATTGAAAAACTCAAAAGTATATAAAACTAGATACGAAAAAACCAAAAACCATAAATATGCCATTTTTGAGATAATTGTGGTTGTTGCCATGGTAACCTGTTTACAGATATGTACAGATACATGAGTATAATCATGTGCAAAAAACAGAATTAGGATGTGTGGTGTATGTCTTAAGTTATAACCAGAAACATGAAATTTAACTTTTTGGAAGTACATGCCCGGTTGCACTATATTAATTTAAAGTCCTATGTACTATATATAATCATGCATTATCGCTTATCTTCTCAGTGGGAATAAACTATGTATGTATTCAAAAATTTATGCATTTATATACCGTATTATTTGGACAATTTATAAACAAAGATTTCAAAGAGTTGTCATTTCAAACGATATAACATTTTGCCTAAAATATACTTCTATCAATTCAGAGACTGAATTTATGTAACAAAAAAGCCTTACTGCATCAACACAAAAACTTAGATTTACAGTGAAAGTTTATTTATGGGGCCACCTACACAGGACTTAAATTATTATGGCCTACTGATTCAACCATATGACTGGCCTTATGAGGACAATAGCAGTGTGACTAGACTGTATGTATTTGATGCAGTGTTGTGTGATATAAAATTCGTATTTGTATATCACCAAGAGCACATAATATTTACATGGTACTCTTGATGTCACCTATCATGATTATTACCACATATCAATGCTATCATAAATTTTCCAACTATACTGGGATGTATATACCTTCTCAACAATTAACCTATTCAGCTAAGATGGTACCGACAGCCAAAATTTTGGTGCCTGGCTCATGTACTATATATATATGTGACCGCATTTGCAAAAAGGGGTCTTTCACGCACATCCAATTTTGTAATTTTGGCAATTCACAACTTAATTATTAGAAAAATTGTTTTGCCTTGAAATGTAGTGAGCACCAACATAGGTTAATGGATGGTGAACATTTCAGGCTTGTATCTTCTTGTTCACTATATGGTGTTCCAAGTGGATGTGTCACATATAGTCACATAATGTAGGTAGCCCATTTACATAAGAAATGTAGTCAACATAATAGATTTGTCACACAAAGTTTGATCAATTTTTTGAACTTTGTATTATTTTTGTAACTTTTGTCTGAAATTTTCAATCAGTGTATAATTATATACAGATGGCTATTATTATATAACTCTTAAGGTAGATCTACTTGATCGTAGACTCTGCCGTGATTGTGCATAGTTACATGTATACCATTTGTCCATTTCTGAGGAATCAATTTAAGTTTGTTGTAATACACTGTGCTTTTCTAATATTTTTAGTACCAAACTTTGATATGCATAAGTTGGCTCCTCTGCTGCAAATCAACAAAATTAAGAGCGTTTAAAGATCCACTACAACTTATACACATCACTATAATGCAGCTAGCTTCATACATATGTTGTACTGGTCATTATTGAATGAATTTCTGGCTTGCCTCCAGTTATGCCATCAATGTAACTATAGCTAGACACAGTGTATTATATATTATGAACATACTGATTTTTAGTTGACAACTTTTTCTAGCTGAGTTAGTCCTTTTTAGAGATAAAATTGTATTGGTGATCTTCAGAACCAATAAAAATACTTTTTAAATATGCCATTTTGTTCATATCATTCTTATTATTTTTTTCACTGATCTACAGGAAATAAATCTGTTCACATTTTGGAGATAAATACTACATAGTCCTTCTCCCCATGTCATTCTTCATGTCCATGATCTATTATTATTATTAAATGAATATAAAATTATATTGCAATGATAACACAATGCATCCACTTTGAAGAAAATTTGGTTGTAGGTTCACTTTGCAATTGAATAGTAATCATAGTGGCAATAAACTCCACAAAATGCATATTATTATGGTGCTAATGCAGTGTTAGTATAAGTAATAGGACGGATAGCTGTGGTATTCAGGATTAATAGTGCAAGCATTGTAAACAGGAAGGAGTAAAATAGTGTGAGGCGAAGCCGAGTACTATTTCCTTCCTGTTTACAACACAAAAGTTATTAATCCTGAATACCACAGCCATCCATCCTATTGCAAATTAATCCGACAACCATAGCAACTGTTACTAGACAACAGAAATTCAAACAATAATCACTGCAAAAGACCAATCACACTTAGCAACCATTGCTATGGTCTCAAAATGACATTAATTTTACCTTAGCAACAATTACTTAGCAACCATTACTAAGCAATCATATTGTTGCTATGCCATGGGGTATCTATCACTATGGTAACGCTAGTTGTCAAGTCGGACATTTACTTCTAAGAGAAACAGACCACACTATTTTAGCCAATCAAATTAGTATTACAGGTTTTTGTCAAGGGACCTTAACAAACAAGTGTAACACTAATTCTATTGGCTAATCGCTTGATGTATTTCAAAATAATACGTCAAGGTGCCATTGAGAGTATTATATTGTAACACATTCACTTGCTGGATTGCCCAAGTTAACATGTTCCATGGAAACCCTAATTTTAAGTTCATTCAAGAATAACAATGTTGCTTCCTAGAATGTCTTCCACATCATTGATCACAGCATACTATACACTGCTGATAGATCAAAACTGTAAAGTGCAAAGTAGTTCAAATACAGAGACTATGCACCAGCTATAGTATTTGGTAACTTTGACTTGATTAAATATGCTCTTGATATAATTATTTGAAAAAAACAGCTGATTACTGATGATGGACATAATGTGTAATAGGCAACTTTATTTTGTAATCTGTTATCATGTAATGCACACTTTCTCATGCATACTGTATATATTTATCCACAAATGGTTTCATAAAAAGTACACAAACTACTGAAACTAGTGATAAATAATTTTAAAATACAAAAATAGAGATCATGATCAATGACAAAATGTATGCTGTATTATTGGTAAACCCACTACTATATATTCTAGCAAGCAATAGCAATTACAGGATTATTGTGTAGCAGAAACCTCACAATAATATTTTGAGCATTTCTACTTATCTAGTATAATTATGTATCACCATCTGACAGGATATGTATAGGCCCGATTCAGACATGCTCAATTTTTTTCCCAAAATGAATCCAACTTAGGCCATAACAAGCATAATGGGAACACTGAAGAGTACAATAGGTGAAAATTTTGGGAAACCCCTGAAGCAACATTTCAGTTACGTAGCTTGGAACAATAAAATGGTAGAGAGTATCAATCTAAGGAGCTATGTACAGTGCTCTATTGCAGTTTGCACTGACTGCTCTGTTAAGGAGTATCAATCCATTTTCATGGAATTAGGCTCCATAGTTTGAAATATTCACCAACAGTAATATGCCAGCATTATGCTGGTATAGCACTACAGCCCATTATGCTTTTTATCATGCTGGCATATTTGACAAAGGCCTAGGTATGTACTGTATCCATTGAGTCTGAATAGAGATCTGTGCAGGGCTGAGGGAAGCACCCCCAGGCAGCCCAGGCAAGAATATTTTACTGTAACAGTAAGTTAGTCATGAAAATTTACCATTACCAAGTTTTAGTCAAACCAGATTTTGATAGCTTTGCCTGACCGATAGTTTGATGCTTCCCCCAGCCCTGCTGTGTGTGACAATTTCAAGTGGTAGGCTTTGACATGCTCCATTATAGCCTTAATTAACATGCTGTATGACTTTAATTTATTCAGTGATCTACATTTTTGTGTTAAAATTTGGGTAAGGTATATATCTAATCTGTTTATCATAGTGAGTCCATCAGGTAACATCAGCAAATAGTACAACTGAGTTGTGTGATCTTATTTTATAGTATATATACATGTTGGAAGACAATATAATTACACATAGGAGCATAGAGGATATACTATTATATACTAAAAGCTTGTAGTCTGTTGTTGTTGTTGTAGCCCTCCACAACATAAATACTTCCAGTAGAGTTCACAGCCATGCCACGAATTTTATTAAATTCATGTGGTTGTGATCCTTTCTTACCAAACTGATGAATCGGTGGGTCGTGTCAAATACTCTAATTTTATTATCCTCACCACCACAGCTCACAATCATGAAACCATCAGGGCTAACAGCAATAGCCCATGGACTGTCGCATGCTATCCTAGTAATAAAACTGCCAGTATGACTGAAGAGACTAATATGATTACCATCATAGTCACTAACTATCACTCTGTTGGTATCAATTGCTATTCTAACAGGCTTTTGAAATTGACCAGCATCGGATCCTTCACTACGAAAAGTAAATGCAGGTATATCATCTTGCTGGAATACCTGGATCCTGTGATTCCCTTGATCAACAACATACAACATTCCATTATCACAAAAGACCAGTCCTCTAGGGTACTTAAGCTCCCCTAGATCACTTCCATAACCAGAAGAAATCACTGATAAGAGTTTTCCATGTAGATAGTACTTCTTGATTTGATGGCTATTTTGGTCACAAACAGCTATGTTGCCATTCTTGCTGAAAGCTACACCAACCGGCAACACCAATCTATTTCCATCACTCCCTCGTCCAATCACACTCAACAGGTGCAAGTTAGAGTCCAAAACTATCACACAGTTATTTCCACCATCAGATATTGCTATTTCTCCATTTGGTCCTATGGTAACATCATGAAGATTACCAAACTCTTTTCCCCTATATTGCGTGAACAATTGATCACAGTCATTTTCTGTCATTTTGCTGTAATCTCTTAGTACCACTGGTAATCTACATAAACATGATTTTTGACAATGAATAAATATCCACTAGATTTAGAATCCTTACATTATGCGCCCAATTAATGCAAGATACTCAGCTGTAAATTGACAGTTTAACCCACAATCAAAAGAAATGGGATGCAAAGGAGGACGAAGGTAAGCCCATATCATCCTATACCGCATTCATTGTACAGTGGAACCCCTCTTATCTGGGCAATCTGGTACATACTACCATCCATACTTCAGAAATGTCCACAAACATACTAATATGCTAAAGTGACTAACTTAATTACAAGTAATGTTGTTATTGCTATCAGTCATGTTAGTGGGCAGAGGGGGAAGTCACTACAGAGCAATCATGGTCACTCCTCCAGGCTGTAAAAATGCATTATCACTTAGCCGGCAACCAAGTGGTAGTTATCATTAGTAGAATAAACAAGCCAGCAAACAGGTAAACAACAACCTTTGTGCTCTCTCCTTGTGCTTTCATCTTCATTATGTACAAGCCACGTGACTAATTTGGGCTGTCCGAACAATGGAGGTTCCCAGATAATAGAGGTTCAGATAAGGGAGGTATCACTGTACATAGCTATTGAAAGGGTACATCTCGGGCTGAAGTGATATCAAATACTGTAGCTAATATGCCAAGCCTGTAGTGTTATCCACAATTGAGTTACGATCCTCTGAAGAGATCAGAATGTAAGTAAGTCAGTCTGCAGAAATAAATTCTGTAGATACTTATATCAGAATCATTTTAGGATGCTCTAAAGTCATGTTTATACTTAGTTATGTCTAACCAATACAACCTATTCAAAGTAAGGCTGATAAAATTGTCTAAAGTGGAAGTTTAATCTTTATCATAGCCCATCATCATACAGTACAGTAGTACTGTGTATTAAGGTAAAATCAAGTATCTTCAGAGTGGCCAAAAACATTTTTTTGATAAGTTGAAAGTTGCTACAGTATATAAATTTCCACTAATGATCAACTGTCTGCCTGATATCTTCAGACAAGCATAACCCAATAACAGCTAAGGCTCTAGGGTTGATTTTTCAATGTTGGATGTTGCTTCAACCCAACAATTAGCAAGTGCCTTTTGGCATACTGCAGTATGTACAATGTATGTGTCCTACCCCTAAAACGTATATACAATTAAAAGTGTATGCACAATTAAATGCACATAATATTTTTAAAAGTTTGGCTAGTTGTTAATATAAGTCATGGAGGTTGAGATTTAAGTCTATATGTAAAGTTTTGACAACAAATTGACTAGTCATCAAGTGAGTATAAAATATGGAAAAATGTTAAACACCATATTCATATAAGGGATACACACATTCGCACCACAAATGGCCCATATCCTTGTCAGTATCAAAAGTGATAGCCTTCCATTGACCCTGCCTACAGAGTACATGGAGTACAGGTATATTTTTATCATCATGGCAAGTGGTACTCTCACTCCAAAGAGTATCATACAGCATAATAGTACTGTATAATAGGGATCACGGACTACATTGCACCATTTTTGAATAGTGATTGATCTCGTGATTGTCCACCAGTATGTTTACATGATGTCACTTCATCACAATCCATTTTCCTCCAGACAAACCAGTATAGTATATGTAGTGCATTCAAAAACTTCTTGTAGCCGTTGTGTAGCTACATAAGGCTTTTATTAATTATAGCTGTGCAGTGAATTTACTGTGTAGCTATTACTATAGCTAACTAAAAAATAATAAATATGATGTTAATTAATCATAGGATATTTTAATGGGACCATGCCTGTAGGCTCCCTGTAAAATTTGAAAAATCAGTTGCAAGTCATTGCTAGTTTTACTTACTTTAGCATCAGTTTTAAGACATTTACAAGCTTTTAAACTGCAACTTCTGGGGGTAAGTTACACACTAGACTCTGAACTTTTAATTTATGCTACAGCCATACAGAAAGTTTCATGTTGTGTCCCCTGTATGTCAGATCTACAATTATTTACCTCTATTATAGTATAGAAAGTCTGAAGAACAACAAGGCACATAGGCTAGTTGATTTGAGCATAATTTATATAGCTACCAGTGAAATTGTACATCTGAGTATCTAATTTTTCAAAAATTTCCTGGGGGGATGCCCCAAACCCACTAGAATGCTTGTACTTCACACTTTGCAGAGCGTGCTTCACAGCCGGGCTAAATGTAACCTGGAAATTGTAATGGAAGACCACACCATCTGTGCATAATATGAATCTAACATTGTACAGTATATAGGCCTAATTAAGTGCTTCACAGGATAGTAATGCCTGAATGTACTGCCAGAATTAGTTTAAAGGACATCATTGTGCTTAACAGGCAAACTTAAGGTTAGCATTAAGGTTAGTGTTGGGCTCATTCTTCTTCACCTGGTCTTCTTATTATACACAGATTGCTTATTACATCACATTTATAAGATAGAAAAGTAAGGGAGCTGGGTAGCTTACAGTGGTGGCACAGCTGCTACCCATTCACACCTGTGTTCAATACCCAGAAGTTTTGCATTTTTTTCACTTAGCCTTTTTTAATATTACATACGGACTCGGATGAATAGCCCCTTCCTAGTTAAGAAGTGAATTGAGAGTCAGATTGAGATAATGACAGAATATAGTTTACATGACGTTGAGTACTGCACATAAGTAAACAGCTGAGGTATGTAAACACAAAGAGATTTCACTATTAAATTATTCAAAACAGTACAAAACAAAGAGCATAAATACGAGACTTCAGTTCTCTGTGACATGATATGATGGGACACCAAAGCAGATGAGGCTACTCATGAAGGAGACAATCACACTACTGATCATAGTTACAATACAACAGGTTCTGGTAGTGAACACATCAACTTATTACATTACACCAAGACCTTACAGTGATGAGAATGACACAGAAGAAGTGTTCCTACAATGGTCAACCATTCAACATAACATCTCAAGGTATTTCACATCTCACACAGATATATACCTCTTGTCTAGTGAGTACAATTTTGATCAGCACTTTACAATAGAAAATGTTAATAATGTTTCAATGATTGGAATGTCTGCAGTAATCTTTAAATGTACAAATGATGCAGCAATATTTATCAACAGCTCAACAGCTGTCAGAATACAAAGTTTAAAGTTCGTAAACTGTGGAGTAAATATGGCATATGCTGTACATGTCCTTTCACACACTGTAACAGCAACAATCAGTTTACTCAATGTACAGTCAATAGCATTATCCAACATAATATTTGAGAACAGTCTTGGTCATGGTATAGTTGGTATAAATGTACTGGGATTATCAGCACTTGTAAACATCACAGTGTATCACAATAACAACTTGTCAGGTAACTCCCGCAGACCAATGGGTGGAATTATCCTTGTGTATGTGGATACAATAGATGGTGTCCATCACAACCAAACACAATCAGAGAACAATGTTCTCATTCAGAACTGTACAATATGTTGTATGAGTGAGCAGTCTGGTAATGATGATCAGAAAAGGTTTACAGCAGATGAGTGGATAGCTCATGAGTTAATATTTGGTTTATTCTTTCATCAGCAAAGATACTCCACTAATGTTGAAATAGTAAACATTGTTATAACAAAGGTTGTTTCCAAAAAACAGTCAACTTGTTTATATTTCTTTAAAGTCAAATACCTTAATTTCTATTTGCAATAGCAAGTTTACCAACATTGAAAGTCAAAGGACTCCGATCCTTTTAGTTCATGCCATGTCACAACCTAGTAGCCACTACTCACAGATGTCAACAACTGCTATTATTCAAATAAACAATTGCATTTTTCAAAATAATAATGCATTGTTTACAAATTTTCTGAACTAAGCAGTAGTAATACATCATTGAAAGTGAGGTTTGAAATAATCTCCACAGTGGTTATTGAAAATGATGCAACCAATAGATGGGAAGCATCACATAATGAGACATTTACTTCAATACTTTTTGAAAACTGCTTGTTTAAGTCAAACACTGATCTTATGTTTTATTTCAAAAATATTCAAGATGTTACATTAACCAATAATATATTTTACAACAATACAGTTCAGTCATCAGAAGGGAGATTATTAAAGTGTGATAAAGCAATGATAGCTTTCAAACAATATAATGAGTTTTCCTACAACACAGCTGATGTGATCATCTACTTGCAATGGAATTACATACTGTTAACAGAGGGAGCCACTCTTAATATTTCACACAATAGAGTAATATCAAATGAAAAAGGATTTCGATCAATCATTATGCTATCCATTACATATTCAAATAGCATTGGTCTGTGTATATTTCAATTCTTATCAGTCAAAAGTAATCTAGACAAAGAGTTGGCATACAAACAAAGTATAAATTTCAGTGTGATATTTAGCAGAAATCGTAACTACACTGCCATACTTTATGGTACAGTACTGAATAGTTGCTTATGGATACTAAATAGTGCATTCAATATTTCCACACCAGGGGACGTGTACAAAAGAGTAATCCATTACGATACAACTGAAAATGTTATTGCAAGACAACGAGCTACTCTTTGCTATTGTGATAAAGTCACCAAAGAAATAGATTGTTTTAAAGATAACTTCACGACCACACCGATATATCCCGGTCAAACAATTCCTATTAATTTGATACCAATCCTCAAATATCATCCAACAGTTATTTATCCACAACAGGATTTGCAGTTACCATACAAACTCAGCTTATGTCAGTTAATATCACTGAAGTCATTTGAGTCAATACAATTTATTCCAAACAACTGTACATCTTTGTTGTATACTGCATTTACCACTTCTTTGGAGCCATGCAGTATTGTATTCAGTGCTGTAGGCTTTACTATAGGGATTTCTACTTTTTATCAGTACTACATAAGTTTCAAAATGTGTCCAACAGGTTTTGAGCTTCAGAATGGGATATGTGATTGTAACAAATATTTAAAAGCAGCAATGCCAACTCTGCATTGTGAAATAGATATGCAGACTTTCAATGTTCCAAGAAAACGTTGGATAGGATACAACGTAAAACAAAATACCATATTGTTCACAGACCATTGCATTTTTTGCCCTGACAAACCTAGTAATATGAGGTTAGATAACCCCAATACTCAGTGCATCGGACACAGGACAGGATTACAATGTGGACAATGTCCTCCTGGACTTAGTGCTGTGTTTGGTTCCTTCAAGTGTAAGAAGTGTTCAAATGACATGTTGTGGCTACTACCAGTTTTCTTTATAGCCAGAATATTGTTAGTGTTTTGTCTGTTTACTCTGAACTTGACAGTAGTGGATGGTAAAATCAATGGCTTCATCTTATATGCTAATTTAACAGTTGTGATCGGGTATTATGCTTACCCGTCTAGAAATAACATTTTATTTGTCATACTATCATTATACAATTTAGATCTTGGAATTGAGACATGTTTCTATCATGGCATGACAGAATATGACAAAACATGGCTACAGTTTGTTTTCCCATTGTATCTTCTTTGTATTGTTGGTGTACTAGCAATAACAAGTCGATATTCCAGATATGTTGAGAGACTTACTAGAAAGAGAGCAATTCCAGTAATTGCCACCATCTTCCTGTTATCATACAGTAAGATATTACTGGTAACAACTAAAGTTTTATTCTCTTTTACAACTGTACGAGAGATAGATGGAAATAAGACTGAGACAAAGTCATTGTGGATGTGGGATACTCATGTATCTGTATTTGGGATAAAGTTTATTTCAATTTTCATTGTAAACCTACTAGTATTTCTCTTCATACTGTTGCCTTTGAACTTTCTTCTAGTTTTTACCAAACTTTCTTACAAATGTAAATTTGTTTCCAAATATGTGAAGCCATATTTAGATGCTTATCAAGCTCCATTCAAAATAAACCACTACTACTACCTTGGGATAGAGCTCTTGATTTGTCCTATTTTGTTTGCAATAGGCAATGCGATATTATTAAGATACAAAACATTAGCAGCTTACACCATTATTTGCATAACATTTTTACTTTATTTCTGTACTTATAAACCATTCAGAAGCACTGCAACTACAATATTGTATATCAGTTACATAGTTAACCTAGAAAGTCAAGCTATGTTGGTATTGTATTTCTATGCAGAGAGTACCAGCACTGTATTTACCATTGCATACAAGATACTTATAATCATTGCCCTACTGGAATTCGGATGTACAATTTTTTACTGCTTGTACACTAACCATTTGTACAAGATTATGACAATTTCAACATTTAAAGCTAAAGTTTGTGGAGTAATAATGACTACACTTCAGAGAAGATTCACATCCAAGTTTAAAGACACAACACTGACGATGGAACCAGTTGCAAGTTATGAACAATTACAGGAAGAACTTCTGACTGCAGATCCAAACAAATAACTTGAGTACTGTAATATATGAACATATATACCTACATATTTAAAATGCACACACATGTATATACATAATCCAATTCAAGCTTTTAAACATTATTTTAACATGTGTATGGCACACTTTTCTGACGAAATTACATGCACAAAACCTTCTGTAATTAAACCAATTTAGCCGGCTGTTGGCACGCGCCTGGTTTACTGAAATTGGTTTGGCTATAACCGTGCATCTGTATGTAGGTACATATGCTGTCCAACACTCACATGTCTGAGCAAACAGGATTTGAGCTACAGAAAATAAACCTTCATTCAATGAAAAAAAGGCTGTTTACATACTGTATATTAATATCCAGTTTTTTTCGAAGGAGGTGTGGTTGGTAATTGAAACCAGGTTAAACAGTTCAGTAGGCTGGGGCTAGCCTATGTGTTGTAAAAGGCATATAATGATTGAAAAACAACGTAACAGGCCTTGTAAGCTACCAGGAATGGTATATTTTCTCTAGTTGAAAGGGGGCATGTACACGAACAAAAATTAAGAGTAGCCATGAGGCTTTGTGTAGAGAATTTGCATATAAAAACACGATATACAAACTATAAAACAGTTAAGAAGACACTTCTTTGTGTAATTTGTGGTTTACAGTGGTTTGCTCGAGTAATGTGTCCTTGACCTTAGCAATACATATCAACATAATTGATGAATCACAAATAGATAAAATATGTTTAATTTTAATGTACTGTAAGTATTGTTGCACAAACAGGGCGAGAAATCAATTAATAGCATGCTGTGTGTGTTAGTTTATAAAGTCAAGGAATAGAGCTTGGTACAAAAGAAAACAACACCTCTTTATCTTAAATGTATGAACAAATGTGCCACTGTAATGGACATTGTGTAGGTGGGGCTACACTGCACACTAATGTACATAATCGCTGCTTATGGTGGTGAACATACACATCTATCAATTATATTCCTCACAAGCATGCAATCATTTTCCCACTGCTGAACATATGTGAAGTACACTGGGCACAAAAAGCAAATCTAAAACTATACATATGTGTGTGTAGGTATGTACGTAAGTATGTATGTGTATGAATAAATAGTATTTACAGCATTTTACACTGAAAACAAAAACAGTACAAAATGCACATTTGCACTGTTATTCTTTTCTATACCATCTATATGTCCTTGATAAACACATACAATTACGTATGCACACATTACGTATATGCATGCACTGCCTGTACATGCCATGTAGAGACAACCGTTGTTGATACACACAGCAATTCTTAGTATAATCATGTAGTATTGGAAGACAAAAATGAAAACATGCTCCTTCATGTACATACACACACACACACACACGCACGCGCACGCACACAGTATAATCAACCAGTTTTAGACCAACACACCATTGATTATGCATATGTAAAGCAGTTACATAGTTTATGCTTTCTTGAAGGTACAACTTCAGCGCATACAACTCTGAAAATCAGGTCTGCTCACTGTACACTGTTTATATACATAAGACTGCATGTAGTGTTAGGCTAGTAACCTTTCGCAATGTGGTGTGTATGTATCCATGATAGAGTTTGGCGGTATTAAAAATTAGTAGTCAGTAACGATACTACAAAAATATCACAGTATACCGGTATATCATTCTAATCAAAGAAGTAAGTATGTTCAAGTTACAAGTAACAAGTCAATTACAATACTTGAAATAAAGGTAAAAATCATACAAGTTTCAAAAAGCTTGCATTTCTTGCAAGTCAGCTATAATAACAAAAGTTATAGCATGGTAAGTTGTAAAAGTTCTATTGAAGGCTTCTAGCTAAAAACACCAACATGCATATGATTACTTTATCAGGTTTCAGCAACGTGTGCTTTTTCAAAACTATGTTTCCTGATCCTCTCCGATGCAGAACTACTTGCACAAATACAAAGGTGTTTTGTGCAAGCTTTGACAGTGTAGGGAGAACTACTTGGTGAACCTTCCACCACTCAAGTGGATCTAGCTCCAAATCCAGTAATGGCAATTTTTCATACTCTTCTAATTCTTTCTTTTCTTTCTGTTCTGGTGTCAAAGGTTCACCAGACAGTACTTGAGTTCAGCTGCTTCCTTCAGCCAAGAAGACAGTTTACATTTCTTTGTAGGATTGGAGGAGTTAGATGCTGACGATGTGCCCTCAGAAGCTTTTGTGGCTATTTATGGTGTACTGCCAGTGCCACTGGCTAGTTGACTTGTCTCTTCTTCTATGATTTTGACACCTTCTTGCGTTAAGCGATCAATTATCAAAGTAGCACTCACACCACCTTCAATGTACATTGATTTAAATCTAGTGTCAAGGTAAGTGCACACATTTAACAACTCACTAATGTCCACATCATCATATTATTTGTTCTGCAGGCAGGGCCGCCCAGAGAAATTAAGGGGCCCAGGGAAAAGAGTTAAAGTGGGGCCCCAGGGGCAAGGAGGTTTCCATTCTGAATCACAACTTCATGCAAGCTGTAAGTTTAAGACAAAAAAGTCATTACATGCTGACAATGACAATAGCTACCCCTCACCAACCATATCTCTTTATTTATAAGCTTGCTACACTGCTCCTCTGAAGAATACTGTGACTGTTCTATTAGAGTATTTAGATCTGACTGCTCTATTAGAGTATATCGATCTTTTAAACAGGTATTCAAGTGGCCCTTCCTGGGGCCCGGGGCAAAATGTCCCAGTTGCCCCCCCCGGGGGTGTCCCTGTCTGCAGGTAATCCCAAATTTTACCTTTAATGCTTTTGGTTAGATTACAGTAGAATCAACATCAAACAACTTTAAAGCTTTTGTTTTGTGTAGAACTGGCTTAGTTAATTGCAGACATAGTGACCTTTATTTCACCCGAAAGCATATCGGTAAAATCCTCAAGTGGCCCAAGAGCTGCTTGCATAGATTCAAGGACATCCAAGTCTTGCCATGTTGGTATGAGGTGGACATTTGTATGATCAGTAGCTAATACTTGCCTTATACAGGCTTAAGCTTCCTGCTCAAGAATTCTCCCAGTCATGCTGAATTGAGATCCCCATCGAGTTGAGTTATGCAATCTGTAACTAAAGAGTGCTGAGGTAAGACAAGATTTGATTGTGCCTTAGTCAAATCAGGTTTTTTTTTCTTCCAGTTATGTGAGAATGTGGACACAAGCTTCCTACACAGTTCGACAGTATGCTGAATTCTTGAATCATCCTTAGTTGGATTAACCACTGCAAGGTGTAAGCAGTGACCAAAACAAGGTAAGCGCATCCACATAAGTCTACATGTAGCAGCACATGTGATGTTACTGCCATTATCTGTTGTTATGCAGGCCTGCTGATCCATCTTGAGCTTCCATTGGGTCAGTGTCTCAGTCATAACCTCACAAAGGTTGTCGCAGTGTGATCTTTTGGCACAAATAGCGTTTAGAAACATTTTGTTTGTAGAATCCAATTATCATCAATGAAGTGAATGGAGTAACTTACTGTAAGTAAGGTTCCATAGTAGAGCTTGAGCACATATCTGTGGTTGCTGCAAAATACTTGGCTTTATTAATATTACTGGCAACCTGCTCCCTGGTTTTCTCATACAGAGCAGGGACTGCTGTGCCAGACATGTACTTTGCAGAAGGTATATCATATCTGAGATCAAGAGTTGCTATGAAGCACCGAAATCCATTGTGAAACATTTCTTTTGAAATCAAGACACACGATAGTGTGTCGTGCGGCCCAAGAAGCCGGCGCGCCACACCGTGAGTATATTAACAGGAATAAAGAAAACGCAATTTTCACACCTATGTAGCTCTGTGATCCCTTATCCGATTGGAACCAAATTTGCTACAGACGTTCCGGCCAGTTATGGGAGTCTACATACCAAATTTGAAGAAAATTGGTATAGCCATTTCCGAGATACGAACGAACAAAATGTCGTTTTAATTTCTTCGTTTTTTTCTTCTTCATCTTCATTTCGCACACTTCGCAAAATCTGCCATAAAACACGAATGCGTACTCGGATAGGGCTGAAATTTGGCACACTTGAAGGGCTCATTAAGGCGGATCTCAGTACCAACTTTGGTAGGAATCCGATGAACATTCACGGAGTTATGACCGATTATGTGCGTAAAATAAAGTCGAAGGTCTGCCACGCCTACAGGGTCTTGGAGAAATGAGTTGAAAATTGATATGTACATGGAGTAACCATCGTAGGAGTGCCTTCTTGTGGTTTGAAAGAAATTGAGATAAAGACCATGGAGATATGACACAAAACCCAACCTGTGTCAAAATTACGCGATCGATTTTTCTGAATAAAAAACTATTAGTTTCCATATCTACCAGGCAAACCGCTTAGAGCAATGAGCTGAAAATCAGTATGTAGCTGGAATAATCATCATAGAAAGTCCTTGCAGTAGTACAGAAGAATCGGATTACAAACCACTGAGTTATGATTCGAAAGGCAACTACGTGTAGCAAATGCGAGATCGAGATACTCTAATAGAACAGTCACCCTAATAGAGCATTCAGCCACATTTATAACTTACTCCATTGTAGAATTATATTACATTGCAAGATATTATGTACGCAATTCAGCTACAAACAGTTAATCTGATAGATAATTCAGCTACATGTAAGTCAACCTGTAGAGAGTTCATCTAGAAACAAGTCACCCTGTATCAGCTAGAAGAAGTCACTTTGTAGAGAGTTCAGCTACAAAGAAACCATCATGTACAGAGTTCAGCTGCAAACAAATCACACTGTAGAGAGTTCAGTTACGAACAGATCGCCCTGTAGAGAGTTCAGCTACAAACAAATCACCCTGTAGAGAGTTCAGTTACAAAGAAACCACCATGTACAGAGTTCAGCTGCAAACAAATCACCCTGTAGAGAAGATCAGCTAGAAGAAATCACCTTGTAGAGAGTTCAGTTACAAAGAAATCACCTGTAGAGAGTTCAGCTAGAAACAAGTCACCCTGTAGAGAGATCAGCTAGAAACAAGTCACCCTGTAGAGAGTTCAGCTAAGAAGAAGTCACATTGTAGAGAGTAAAGCTACAAAGAAACTACCATGTAGAGAGTTCAGCTGCAAACAAATCACCCTGTAGAGAACTCAGCTACAAACAAATATGCCCTGTAAAAAGATCAGCTAGAAGAAGTTACCTTGTAGAGAGTTCAGCTACAAAGAAACCACCATGTAGAGAGTTCAGCTGCAAACAAATCACCTGTAGAGAGTTCGGCTAGAAACAAGTCACCCTGTAGAGAGATCAGCTAGAAACAAGTCACCCTGTAGAGAGATCAGCTAGAAACAAGTCATCCTGTAGAGAGTTCAGTCAGAAGAAGTCACATTGTAGAGAGTTCAGCTACAAAGACATTACCATGTAGAGAGTTCAGCTGCAAACAAATCACCCTGTAGAGAACTCAGCTACAAACAAATATGCCATGTAAAAAGATCAGCTAGAAGAAGTTACCTTGTAGAGAGTTCAGCTACAAAGAAACCACCCTGTAGAGAGTTCATCTGCAAACAAATCACCTGTAGAGAGTTCAGCTAGAAACAAGTCACCCTATAGAGAGATCAGCTAGAAGAAGTCACATTGTAGAGAGTTCAGCTACAAAGAAACTACCATGTAGAGAGTTCAGCTGCAAACAAATCACCCTGTAGTGAATTCAGCAACAAACAAATATGCCCTGTAAAAAGATCAGCTAGAAGAAGTTACCTTGTAGAGAGTTCAGCTACAAAGAAACCACCATGTAGAGAGTTCAGTTGCAAACAAATCACCCAGTAGAAAGTTCTCAGCTATGAACAGATCACTCTGTAGAGAGTTCAGTTAGAAACAAGTCATCCTGTAGAGAGATCAGCTAGAAGTATCACCTTGTAGAGAGTTCAGCTACAAACAAATCACCTGTAGAGAGTTCAGCTACAAACAAATCACCCTGTAGAGAGATCAGCTAGAAGAAGTCACCTTGTAGAGAGTTCAGCTACGAACAGATCATCCTGTAGAGAGTTCAGCTACAAACAAATCACCCTGTAGAGAGTTCAGTTACAAAGAAACCACCATGTAGAGAGTTCAGCTGCAAAAATATCAATCACTCTGTAGAGAGTTCAGCTAGAAGAAGTCACCTTGTAGAGAGTTCAGCTGCAAATAAATCACCCTGTAGAGAATTCAGCTACAAACAAATCACCCTGTAGAAAGATCAGCTAGAAGAAGTTACCTTGTAGAGAGTTCAGCTACAAAGAAACCACCATGTAGAGAGAGTTCAGCTGCAAACAAATCCCCTGTAGAAAGTTCAGTTAGAAACAAGTCACCCTGTAGAGAGTTCAGCTAGAAGAAGTCACATTGTAGAGAGTTCAGCTACAAAGAAACTACCATGTAGAGAGTTCAGCTGCAAACAAATCATCATGTAGAGAGTTCAGCTATGAAAAGATCACCCTGTAGAGAGTTCAGCTAGAAGAAGTCACCTTTTAGAGAGTTCAGCTACAAAGCAACCACCATGTAGAGAGTTCAGCTGCAAACAAATCACCCTGTAGAGAATTCAGCTACAAACAAATCGCCCTGTAGAGAGACCAGCTAGAAACAAGTCACCCTGTAGACAGATCAGCTAGAAGAAGTTACCTTGTCGAGAGTTTAGCTGCAAACAAATCACCCTGTAGAGAATTCAACTACATTTCAAGTCACCCAGTAGAGAGATCAGCTGCAAATTATCCTGTGGGGATTAATTGACATGTAATAAATATATGCATTATATATATAATTTGTACATTTACTGATAAAATCAGAATGAGTTAAAGTATTTATAAAGTTTGCTTCATCTTTTTCTTTTTCCTGTGGTAAAGAAAAAAATATAGGTTAAAAAGCCCCAAAGCTGGTCATAGGCCGGCTTTGGGGTATACAAATACAAAAAGAAGTGAAATCTAATCAACAACAGCCAAGCTGTAAAAAAAGGAGTGCGGCCCATGAAAAGGCTATGGTGAAAAGAGATGTGAAATCCAAGGTGGCGGCCAAGAAATGGCTGTGATGGTAGGTTAATGGTAAAAATTTTAATAACAACAATTCAGGTGAATTTTGTGCCAATTGACCAAGTGGCACCAAATTCACCTGAATTGTCGTTATTAAAATTTTTACCATTAACCTACAGTATGTGGTCTTTAGCAAAGGTGGTGTTTTACCTGGACTGGGTTTTGGAATCATACTGATGATATTGCTGAAGCTTTACTTTAATGTGTGTGCATGGCTGCTACTATTGCCAAAAGCTTTAGTTATGTGTGAAGTATGTATACATAGTGTTTGTGTCTTTGCAGTACGTGCAAAAGTGTGTTTTTGTGTGTACGTACTTTAATGAGAAAAGGATGAGTGACTTGAGCAATCATTTGGATTTTATCAAAACCTAAAACAAATTCATCTTCATGAATATGCACATTGTAATATGGCTTTTACCAGCTCTGTCGGTAAATAATCTGATGCTTGAATATGCAATTGCATACTGCACATACTGCACAAAAGTGACACACGTGTATCTACAGTAACTTCCTCTGGTGTTAATCTCATGTGCCAGACAATTTGTTTGAGACTGCAAGTAAATCACTTTGTTACTGTTTTCCACATTCCATGACCACTGCTGGAGTGTTGACAGAGCCAATCACAAATGGTTGAATGTGGATTACAGCCATTTTTGCATAAAATTTGAAAATATTATGGGCTTAGATTCTTGACTTCCCTAACGCAGAGTTTGGAATCTGGTTCGCTAAGGATTTATTAATTTATCACCTTTAGCTCAAAACAATAATAATAATGTTTTTAGGTAAAAAGTGTGCAACAGTGACCAAACTTTTTCTCTGATGCCCACACAAAATGTCTGGCAGGTGAGACTACACTGGTGTAATGATTATTTTATTAATTGTGATGTTTTGTGTAATACTGTAGTCTTAATTTGTTCTTTGGTTGATTAAAATGCTCAAAAATGGAAAAATTATGTTTGTCCACAATGACTGTACAGACCAAGCTGGTAACTCACAACAATTTGAAAATGTAACAAGACATGATGGAATTGCTGTCAGACCTTCAGTGCTGGTCACTGTAAAGTGCTAATAATAATAATTATTATTATCAGAGCTGTTAACATCAAGACACATGATAGTGTGTCGTGCGGCCCAAGAAGCCGGCGCGCCACACCGTGGATATATTGACAGGGAGAAAGAAAACGTCATTTTCACACTTTTGTGTTGTTGTTTTTTTGTATGGTATTTTTATTTTTTTGTAAGTTTGACAATGATAATATAAATAAACACTTAATCAGTGGGCAGAGAGGAAAACTCTGCCCAGTCCTGGGATGATGGTATTGTTGCCATTACAGAAGCAGCATTGCCATGTTGAACCTCAATGGCAACCTTCTGAATCAAAAATTGGGTGGCCCTATTATCACCAGACTGTTCCATCACCCAGGAACCTATCTGCCTCACTAATGAGCATACACATGATCCCCAAGCACCCAGGGTCTCAACACATAAAGGGGAGAAGTGAAATGATGGAATCAGAGAAGAATACTTTCTGCACTTAGCTGACTCTGTATGCAGAGTTTGCCAGCCGACTGGCACCACTTGCACTTTTGTATCTCGGTGATCCCTTATCCGATTGGAACCAAATTTGCTACAAAGTTTCCCGTCAGCCATGGGAGTCTCCATACCAAATTTGAAGGAAATCGCTCCAGCCATTCCGAGATACGAGCTTCCAAAGCTAGTTTCGATTTTTTTCTTCGTATTTTCGCACACTTACAAAAATTGCTATAATTATAACGAAAACGCGTGTTCCTGTCGCCTTGAAATTTGGCACAGAGAAAGGGAGTCCAAAGGCGAATCCTATCATCACATTTGGTGCAATTCCGATCAATGGTTCGGGCGTCATGACCGATTATTCGCGTAAAACAAGATCGATTTGTTGTCACGCCTACTACTGTACTAGGTAAACTGGTAAACCGCTTCATGGAATGAGTTGAAAATTGCTCTATGTAGATGGAATAACCATCGTAGGAGTGCCTTTTGGTGGTTTGAAAGGAATCGAGATAAAGACCACGGAGATATGACACAAAACCCAACCTGTGTCACAATTACGTGATCGATTTTTATGAATAAAAAGTATTAGTTTTTACGCCTACTAGGCAAACCGCTTAGAGCAATGAGCTGAAAATCGGTGTATAGCTGGAATAATCTTCATAGAATGTCCTTGCAGTAGTACAGAAGAATCGGACTACAAACCACTAAGTTATGATTCGAAAGCCAACTCCGTGTAGCAAATGCGAGATCGAGATACTCTAATAGACTGAACAGTCCGGGCACCCTAATAGAGCATTCAGCTAATTTATTTACACCATTATAGAATTCTATTACATTACAAGTTATTCTTTAGGGAGTTCAGCTGCAAACAGTTAATCTTATAGACAGTTCAACAAGAAGCAAGTCACCCTATAGAGAGTTCAGCTACAAAAGTATTGCTGTAGTGATTCAGAACTAGGGATGCGGCGATTATGCCGGCATAATTTCTGGCATAATAGGTATGTGTGGGAATCAGGAATTATGGAGGAGATAATAAAGCTTTAACAGTAGGAAAATCCGCAGATTGCACAGTTCCGTTAAAAAGATCGAGATACTCTAATAGAGCAGTCAGAAACTCTAATAACACAGTTATTTACTCTAATAAAGCAGTCACATTGAAATGAAATACTCTAATACAGCAACCAGCTAAAGAATTCAAGACTATATATATTTGAAGCTTAAAACATCAATGAAAATGGTATGATATACAGCGGTAAACTGGTATTATTAACCAACTATGGTGGCATAATTTTGGGAATAATGGGAAATTCTCAAAAGCATGCATAACAGGTGATTTTTGAGCACTGCTCAAAAGCATAATGCTCAATTTCTGGAGCATAATAGCCTCATGCCTATTCAGAACATTACAAGTCACACTGAAGAGAATTCAACTATAAACAAGTCACAAACAATTTACTCTGTAGAAGTTCTGCTACAAACAAGTCTTCATTCAGAGAGTTTAACAAGCAAAATCCACCATTTAAAGACTTCAGCTAGACTAACAAGTTACTCTGTAGAAAGATCAGCTAGAAATACGAGAGAGCTCAGCTAGAAAACGTCACCTTGTAGAGAATTCAGCTACAAACAAATCACACTGTAGGGAGATCAGACAAAAGAAGCCACCTTGTAGAGGGTTCAGCTGTGAAGTTATCACTCTAGAGAGGGTTCAGCTAGAAAAAAATCACCCTGTAGAGAGTTCAGCTACAAAGAAACCATCCTGTTGAGAGATCAGCTAGAAAGAAGTCACCTGTAGCAACATCAGCTACAAAGAAACCTTCCTGTAGAGAGTTCAGCTATGAACAAATCATCCTGTAGAGAGATCAGCTAGAAGAAGTTACCTTGTAGATAGTTCAACTACAAACAATTCACCCTGTAGAGAGATCAGCTAGAAGGACTCACCTTGTAGAGTGTTCAGTTACACAGAAACCACCATGTAGAGTTCTGTAATAAACATATATATATAATTTGTACATTTATTGATAAAATCAGAAATATTTGAAGTATTCATCTGCTTCATCTTTTCTTCTTCCTGTGGAAAAGAAATAAAGATAGGTTAAAAATGCTGGACATAGACCGGCTTTGGGGTATATAAATACAAAAAGAAGTGAAATCTAATCCAAACAGCCAAGCTGCAAAAAAGAGTGCGGCCCTCAAAAAAGCTATAGTGAAAAAAGATGTGAAATCCAAGGTGGCAGCCAAGAAATGGCTGTGATGGTATGTTAATGGCAAAATTTTTTTAATTATGACGATTCAGGTGAATTTGATGCCGAATCCTAGTGGAGGAGGCAATGTAAATTTACCTGAATTGCCGTAACTAAAATTTTTGCCATTAACCTACCATCACAGCCATTGCTTGGCCGCCACCTTGGATTTCACATCTTTTTTCACTATAGCTTTCTTGAGGGCTGCACTCTTTTTTTACAGCTTGGATGTTTTGGATTAGATAATAATTATGAGGAAGCAACTGCAGAACTAACATACCTATGTAGCAGACTAGACTGAATCAGAAGTATGATCACAAGACAAGCTGCAACGGAGACACATGCAAGAGTAGCTATGATGAATGAACCAACCTCCTAGTGGAATGTCAACAATTACATAGTTGTGATGTTTACATTACACAGTTGCATATGACATGTAATAACTAGATGTTGTTATTTGTAAATTTGAGTTGAATGGCACATGAATCAAAGGTGTATTAGCTGTGCTATATATGTATAATTCATGGTGATCTTGTGTGACAGTCAAACCACACTCCACATGGAATGGGATATCCCTCATTGTTAAGACCAATTCAATGAATTCAAATTCAGTTTACGGTCTGGTGTACATAACTGCTATTAGAGTCCAGGGAGGAAGTCTGCTATCTCATTTGAAGTTGTCTAAATGGAGTGTAACTGACTTCAAAGATTTGCAGATATACTCTAATAAACAGTCAATAACTCCAATAGAAGAGTCAGTGCTCAAATATGATCTATTCAGTGATATTTAGAGGTATGTAAGTCAGAGAAAGATGTGAGTGTGCTTCACACCGATTTTCATGTTTTAGCAGATTACAGGTCCTCTATATGGCATGCTTTTGTCTAGGCATGAGCTGGAGGGGAAAGAATTTTCATAACTATGCAGACAGCCAACACAAATTCAGAGTAAACATAACAATATTATAGGCTTTCCAGCTATAAAGAAAATTGGTATAGCTATTAGCCACAACATCGAATCCAGGATGGCATTGTCTACATTAATTTTCAGTCCCACCTTGTGTCCAGTATATTTGTATTATCAAGTTATTGCCTTAGCTAAAGCAAAATAATGGAGATGGTGAAGTTGAAAGATCATTGATGAATCTAGTGAATCCAGTAGCTCACATGAGCTAGGTGCCAGTGAGCATCTCAAAGAAAGTATTCTAGAAAGTAAAAGCACAAACAGTATTTAAATATTGCGGCACCACCAAAAGATGGAGTCAAGGACACTGCTAATAGAGGATGCACCTGGATTAGGAAACACTGATTTATTGAAGCAGATAGCTAGCACATACATGAATGGGCAAAGAAAAATTTCAACAAAGCCAATTATATTATTTTCTCTTATAACTTAGAGATGCAGCTGTCAGGAAAATAACCTACATATATAATCTAGCCTGATACTTCTGTGCAAACATAATAAATGAACTTGTACTTTTATAATATTTATTACAAATATTGTGCAAAGATTGGTATTAAATCAATATGTTACAGTCCTACTAAGATGGCTATGATAAATTTCCACTTGAACTAAGTTTTTTCTGATAATTATGATACGCTGATTGCATTCATCTACTGTAACATAATATTGTAGTTTCTTCGCTACCACATACCTCTAGAGTGCTTCTGACACTAACCTCATACTATAAGTTGAGTAGATATCTTAGGCTTCACAGAAGAGAACCACTGTAAAGGAATAGGACTTCAAGAGGACTGCGATAGTAATTCTTTGTTTATTGTTTTGATGACATAACCAAATTTTGTCATGCTCTGTTCAAGCACCTACGTGCCTTGTCTTGATGATTTTGATTTTTGTTGCAATTAAGAATATACGGCTTACAGTGAACACTTGCTTATTTAAACTCTTTTGCTCTCACACAGTGATAAAAGTGCTCAGATAAGTGAATTGTTTATATAGGTGAAGCCCATACATTTACAAAGCTCTCTTGAAATACTCTAATAGAACATACACCTGTACTTTAAATACTTTAATAAAACAGTCATTTCCATTTTCGGAGGTTCTACGGTACATAGTTCTTATGTGTATATGTTGTAACTATGTAGTTTTGTGCATATGTATTATGGATTGCATGTGTGTGTGTATGTGTGTGTGTGTGTATGTATGTAGTGTGTGTTGTGTGTATGTATGTATGTATGTATGTATGTATGTATGTATGTATGTATGTGTGTATGTATGTGTGTATGTGTGTGTGTATGTATGTATGTAGTGTGTGTTGTGTGTATGTATGTATGTATGTATGTATGTATGTATGTATGTATGTATGTATGTATGTATGTATGTATGTATGTATGTATGTATGTATGTATGTGTGTGTGTGTGTGTGTGTATGTATGTATGTGTACTCAAGGGCAGAAGAACAGCTTAGCAGAGAGTACTAGGCATGAGTCTATTATGCCGACATAATTTCGGGAATAAGGTGGTTGAAAGAATTGGGGAATATTCCACAATAATTGGATGAGTTTTAGGAATAATTGGTACAAATTATAAGTTTTCCTAGTAGCCTGATGTTAAAATCTTTTGAAAACACAACTGAGACAGTGCAGGCATAAAAACGGTTGAAAAGATCGAGATACTCTAATAGAGCAGTCACTTACTCTAATAGAGCAGTCACTCACTCTAATAGAGCAGTCAAGTTTGAGCCCATAATTCTATTATAACAGTCAGTTATATTTATATCTGGCACTAATTTCAGGAATAATTTTGGGAATAATAGGTGGAAAAAAAAGAACTTCTAGAAAGAATAATTGGAAGATTTTGGAGCGTAATAGACTTAAGCCTAGAGAGTACTGTAAGTTTAAATTACAATGAATCAATGAATCAATCAAGCAATGATCTACTGTATCTATTCTTCAAAGGTTTTTCAAATAAGCATGAGGGTATTGTGTGTGCATTGTTTTTAGCATGGAGATCAAGTGTGTTGCACTATACTACTTCATTATAAGCTCTATGATCAAGATTACATAACAGTAACCAATTGCAATTGCATTATGTTATATTATACAGTGTTGGGAGTAACGCGTAACATAAGTAACGCGCTACATAATATTATTACTTTTGTGGTAACAATGAAATACGAGGTAATATAACTCAAGTTACTTCACTTACAAATATAACGCGTTACCTAAGTAATATAGTTACTGTAACGAGTCTAATATTACGTAATATTATTACTACAAGTAAGGAAGTTACTAATCTCGTTAGTTAGCCTCTGAGTAACGCCTAGCCACAATGAAGTAACGAAGCCTACTGAATGAAGCTTATTCACCAGCTTCTTACTTATAGTAGGCATTCCAGCCAGATTTTTAAATTTTGGAAAAATGGACTTTTTAAATGCTCAATGGATAGAGAGTATTGATTGCCGATCTCAGAAATATATAGTTTGTTGGGTTGGAATTAACTACTTTGGCATGCATAGTGCTTTAAAACTGAAAAAAGGTACATTTTTTCTCCGGGACTCCCCATACATTTTAAAGGGAAAAATGGCACAATTGAATCAGGAAGCCATCTAGCAATCTGGACTGTCTTGAAACTGCAGTTGCTTCTAGCTGCAAGTTTGTACATATAATGAGAGTAACTTCAGATGTTATCGGATCTCAGCGATCTTTGTATGCTTTGTAGTGAGCAAATATGTTTCACCTACTGCACACTTCTCAATACAATGGTGCATACCCACAGGCAAGAGGCTATCTCAAGTAAGTAAAAACATCAAGTTAATAACTTATAAAGGTAAACAACTAAAGTGGAGGTGCCACAATGATGCAACAATACCTAAGGTGAAGTTGTGGTTTCAATTACGGCATTGTTATGCTGACTTTGAAGTGGTTTGTATTTTGAGCTGATGACACAGCCATCAGAAAACTGCTCTGGAACTGAAAATTGCTAACCCGAGCAAAGTAACTACGCACTGTAAAGTAAGCACCAGTGACTACCTTCCACCCGACACTACGTTTTTAAAAGTTTTAAAGTATTCTACATACATTACAAGGCTTAAAAAGATTACAAAACAACACAAAACTTACTTATATGTAACGCGCACGACAAGACTAAGATTTTCATGATGATCAGCATGTGGAAACATCCCATAGCGATTTTCATCCTCATTGCAGCTCAGACTACGGAGCAATCCCAAGTTAAACGCAAGCTGTTGTTTTGTGCCAGGGTAGTATGGGGGAATATACGGAGAAATTTTTTATTAAAAAATCTCGGATACTGGAATGCCTACTTATAGCCAAGATTTGTACATTGTCCAACAACGCAATCATGTCATGTGATAAAGTGGTAGTTTCACACGTGAAAGTTTAAGGCTGTGGACACAAAGTAATATAATATGTAATATTATTATAGTTACTTTATTTTTATGGGTAATATGTAACTGTACCTAAATAGTTCAGTTGTAAGTAATATGTAACTAGTTACTTTTACGAAGTAACTTGCCCAACACTGGTTATATATACTATACAGAGTATGTCACTATAATGTACTATTGGCATGATCAATAAACACAAAACAGCAATCTCACTATTAGTATAAATTAATTGCATAGCTATTGTATGCAGTATCCTGCTGCATAACCTCAGTATCTCTCCTAAAAGCCATAAAAAGCCCTGACACTCATCTAAAACCATTTCTTACATATATGTACAGGTGGAGTAAATTTTTCTAAGGCTAGATGGAATGCCCTTACCACCACCTCAGCACACTGGCTGTAAAGTGCTGGACATCATAAACCACTGGGTAATAAGACTACGTCAAACATGCTACATAGCACAAATGAAAGTCATAATAGACTGTAGGGCTAATATTAGGTGGATATTTCAAACTATGAAGCTTAATTCCTTGAAAATAGATTGATACTTCCTAATAGAGCAGTCAGTGTAAACTGCAAACTGCAATAGAGAACCCAAATGCACTCCTTAGATTGATACTCTCTAATAGAACAGCCACATTATAGTAAATAATTACTCTAATAGAGCATTCACTTATTAAAGATTATTGTAATGAATGTTGTCACTGAAGAGCATAATAGGTGACTTATAATATTAGTAACTATGCTATCATGCACTGTAACGAGCTACTAAGTGCATTATTATTGAAAGTTACACTTATATACAAGTACAAGATACTAACAGAATCTAATGCATTACAATTATTATTACGTTGTTGCTAAAAAAGCATAATGCATTACAATTGTAACACGTTACCTGACACTGACATCATTGGACACCCAGTAACAGTTAAATCTTGATCATCATTATGGCAAATAGATGGAATGGTATCACCCGGATGAATAAAGGCATGCTCCACAAAAAGGCCTGATCTACTACCAACACATGTCCATAGATAATTTGGACACACATTACTGTCTATGGCATATCTGAAGCGGGTTAGCTAACACACTGCCACCCAAACTTTAACCACAGAGCATCAAGCATGAAACCTCCAAAACTATGCTCAGCAATGGTAGGGTCCACAATACAAAAAATGAACTTATAATCGATCCCTCTACCATTGTGGAATGTTCATTGTAGTATCCCACTGCTAAATCCACCATGAAACTGGAGACATGATTTTTGTCTTCACAGAAATAATTATCGTTTTTTGTATCGCATGAGATGCAAAATTAGTTTTTAAAATTTCATGCTCCACACAAAGGACTGGGTGAAACTTGCTATGTACATACTTAGCCAGATCATATCCAGAGTTGTTGTAGTTGAAAAGTAGACACAGTAATAAGCTTTAATGATCCACTGTGTACCCAGCACAGGGTTGCTTTCTTTGAAAAAGCTAACAGAGAAATGCCAATTCTTGATTTTCAAACTACCCTACCACCCGGGTCAAGAGAAGCCAAGTCTTCCTTATAACATTTTGATACAGTTGGATGCATGATCTGTCTATGCTGTTAATCCGGAAAAGATCTGAGACTTCTCACCATCTGGGTGACAAGCGTCAAACATTTCTGCAGCATTAAAGAATTATGTCGTATTTAAGCTTTGTAGCCACTTCCAGTGCTTCTGTAGTCACTACAGTGGTCAATTATTAATTGACTAGAACTATGGTAAAAGATGTCCCTGAATGATTGGTAGCAGCGGTTGTCAACTATTATTTCATCCACAGCTTCTATGCGTCGTTATAAGCACTACATCACAGGAGGCAGCTAAATCATCTAAATTTGACTTCATCGTTCATGCTCCACAATAGCTTCAATCTTTACTAAATCACTCTACATCACCATCATGTTGCAAAATATCCCCCCCCCAAAAAAACAGAAAAAAGCACAAAATCTTGATTTTTGATTCAAGCTGGGTGGAGCTATTACTACCAAACGTTATGGACCATCATTTATCAGAATCATTTGCTTATTACTGTGCATACTTTTTAACTGCAATAACTCATCTAGCTAGGTAGGAATTTTATCTGGTCCTTTGTGTGGAGTGTAAAAAATTCTAACAAAGTTGCTATTGTTCTGGCAGCCAGAGATATTTTGTCTGGGCTATTGTTCCAGCAGTCCACTAGATTTCTCTCACTATCAAGCACAATAGTTGTATGCTATGTCCCAAGCATTCAACTTTAGGGCACACGTCTAGTAGCTGCTCCTAGTATTTGACTTTAGGGCACGCGTCTAGTAGTTGCCCTGATCATGAGTATTCGACTTTAGGGCACGTATCTAGTAGGTTGCCCTGAGTATTCAACTTTAGGGAACGTGACAAGTAGTATTAGCATTAGGGTTAGGGTCGGGTTCAGCTTTGGTTTCTTCTTCACTTTTGTCTTCAATTTATAGAAGTTACTCCACCCAGAGACATATAAGGTAGAAACTAACAGAGGTGGGTAACTGGGAGCCACATAGCACAGTGGTTACGATGATGGGTTCACACACTGGAGGTTCCAGGTTCAATTCTTGACTAAGGATTTTTTTTGTTCCATTTGAGGACACTTTTTTGTCTAAGTTTTATTTTTATTCACATGACTGCCGGAACAATAGCAACAGCCGAATTTTAAAAATTACATTTTCATTTCGTGAGATACTAAAATCCAAGCTAAAATCGATACTTCTGTGAAGATATCATTTGTGCCTCCGGTTTCATGCAATGGGATACTACCATGAACATCCCACAATGTTAGGGGGGTCGGTTTGTAAAAGTTGATTTTTCGGATTACAGACCCTATAGCAATGGGGAGTGGTTAGCCAACACGACACATCCCACTCTGAAGAAGCTTCAAAGACATGTTTATGTCTCAGATGTGGAGACAGACAATCAGAAAAAAAGCAAGTCTACCTGAGCAGATAATTCACCGCGGCAAGATACCCTTAGCAGTGGTGGATCTAGATGGAAACCCCCTTTTAAATTTAGCTCAGTGGAAGTCTAAATACATAAACATTGTTGTACTGACAATTTGTCATATCAAACAATTACATATCACTGTATTTCAGTAGCATGCATGCATCTGCACTTAACTGACACCATTTATAGGTATTAAACCCTCAGTAACACTTCACTTTTCATCTCCCACTGCATTAAAAACGATCGAGATAGCTACTAAAATAGAGCAAGTAACTACTTTAATAGAGCAAAGCTACAAGCTTATAGTCACCATCTTTTCCCTATAGCTAGCTATAGTATTTGCAGTTTAAAGCATTGGATTTATTGTAATTCCTAACTAAAAGTAGCCTAAAATCCAATCTCAGAGCTTCTAAAATCTCAAAATTTTCTGGAGAAATGTCATCAAATATGCTTTATTCAGCTATACCATCCGGCTTTCAGAAACCCCTTTCAAAATTCCTAGATCCGCCACTGCTTAGTTCATGCTTGCACTGGTGACATCTGCAGATACAGCGAAACGTACAGCACCTAGCTGACAAACAAATAAACAATAATACCTGGTAGTGATTAAAAGTATAAGGCCACTACAATGAGATAACTTGTTTCTCATCAACCGCCCGCACCAAAATTTTCTTTTGCCCATGCGCACTCATTATTGCACGAGATTGCAGCATGGCTTTTTATGAGTGTTGTGGTAATGGGTTTATCACGTAGAAAAGCACTATTTCCATGTACAACTGCAATTCCATTGAGATACAGACACCATTTATGAGTGTTTTTTACTTCTGTGTTGACTAGATAGTAGCTTTAGTGTTGCTACTTTTGCTACAAGCTTGCACAGCCCCTCCCCTAATAAGACTGACTAGCCTACACGTGCTAACACTGCTGCTGTTTGCTGCTGCTGCTGCTGCTGCTGCTGCTGCTGCTGCTGCTGCTGCTGCTGCTGCTGCTGCTGCTGCTGCTGCTGCTGCTGCTGCTGCTGCTGCTGCTGCTGCTGCTGCTGCTGCTGCTGCTGCTGCTGCTGCTGCTGCTGCTGCTGCTGCTGCTGCTGCTGTTGTACTGGGACTTGGTACATGACTCCAAGACTGGTGGACTTGAAAGTTTGTTACTGAAGTTGAAGTTTATGTGCACTCGGAGTTTTACCCTCAGTGTGTACCAGTGCTTGGCGTACACCCTGCCAATAACCTAAAATAAAGGATTATTATACTGGTTTTGTACAAAGTTTTAATATGCTATGGCTTTGTGCAATAATGAGATAATGAGATAACCCGCCCGCCCGCACGTGTTACTCTGTGGGAAGTTGATGAGAAACAAGTTATCTCATTGTAGTGGCCTAACTGGATAAAATCGGTGACCAAAGTGACATCTGCAGATACACCAAAACCAGTGGCGGATCCAGGATGGGGCATTTGGGGCAAATGCCCCCCCCCTCCCCTTCAAGAAATTGCATACAAGATCGAGATACTCTAATAGAGCAGTCAATTACTCTAATAAAGCAGTCACAATGTTCATGAAGCAGTGTAGCTTACCTATGAAGCTACAAATAGGATTTTATTTTGCATAACAGACGTGATATAGTTGGTAAGGATAACTAGCTATTATTGCTGTGACCTTTTTTTTTTTTTTTTTTTTTTGGTCTTCAACTGGTTTTCAGCAAGTTTTTTTGGTCTTCAACTGTTTTTCAGAAAGGTGCCCCCCCCTCTTTCGAAACTCTGGATCCGCCCCTGAAAACAGCAGTGAAACGTACGGCACCTGACAAACAATTTAATAAACTAAACAATTAGGCCAATAAAACTTGATTACCAGTTTCTCGCTCAGATTTTTGAAAATTTGATGCGGGCGGGCGGTTATTATTCATTATTCATTTATTTCCAAAAGTACAACACACATCCAAACATGAAGATTTCTGCCAAAAAACAGTGAGATCTACACTGATTATACTCTTGCATTAAATAGCTAAAGTACGTTACTAATCTATAACAAGCGATTTTTCCATTATAGTATAGCTGATTGCTCTATTAGAGTAAAAGTGACTGTTCTATTAGAGTATTTCTATCTGAAATACCAATAATGAAATTCCATGCGGGTGTATCAAAAGCATGCGGGCGATGACGCGAAACTGCTAATCAAGTTTCATTGGCCTTATAAACCTGCCGGTAGTGATTAAATCGGTGTCGTGACCTAGGTCAAATCTGCAGATACAGTCACGTACATCAAAACAGTACCTGAAAAATAGCCAGACCACTATTTCAGCGCTGGGGCTTATCGATTGGAGATTATAGGCGCTTATAATCTCCAATCGATAAGCCCCAGTGCTGAAATAGTGGTCTGGCTTCGCGAGACTACCTGAAAAAGTTATTGTTATTAGCACTTTACGGTGATCAGCACTGAAGGTCTGACAGCAACATGTGCTGTGACAAACTAAACAAAAATCTGGTAGTGGTGAAAATCGGTCGGCTCGATCATAGATATTCAGGGGCGTAGCCAGGATTTTTAGAAGGGGGTTCCAGCACCAGCATGGAGTTACTAGAAGCAGGGGTCTGGGGGCGCAGCCCCCAGCCGCTGAGAGACTTTCAATATTTTAATAAATCAAAACTCAGCAAATTACTATATTTTATGCAAAAAGTACATTAATTATGATGCATTAAGTGCCCCTGGGATGAAGGTAGTACTAGATAAAGTCACCTAGTGGAAACAGACAGCATAACACATAGAGACACATATAGTAATCTGTAAGTGATGGTTCTATCTCACTGTGGTATAGGAGCCATGAATCCACTGATACAAATGACAATCAAAACAATATAACTATACAAATATGCATAGCATGAATTCATTTTGCATAACACAAGTGATACATTACTGGAGCTCTATATCTTTAAACACTGCATACCAAAGCTATAGCAGTATAAGGTCATGCTAAGTTTTGCATTTAATGTTGGAATGTCTGAAAAACTTCATATGGACATGGATATTTACATGCATGTTCTATTAGAGTATACCTGACTGCTCTATTAGAGTATATACCTGACTGCTCTATTAGAGTATATACCTGACTGCTCTATTAGAGTATATCGATCTTTTTAACAAGTTTTGAAGAGGGCTCATGTTACTTCTGTAAATCCTTCCCTGAGAGATGAATGTAAGTTTTATCAAGTATTGTTGTGCTGTGCCATTACACTATATTGCTCACTCATTTTGTCCTGCCACACTAAATAGTGTGTTAGGATCCTGCTTGCAGAAGTCTAAATTTTACAGGGGGTTCCTGAACCTCCCGGAACCCCCCTCCCTACACCCCTGATATTAGAGTACAGAATATCTATGGCTCGATCAGGACTGTCGTCGTGGGCGAACTTGTAAATGAGGGCGAGTAGTGATGTCTGAAGTGTAAGGAGAAGGAGATATTTTGACTAGCCATTTAGAGACAGGCAAGTTGGGGCTAGACAGGATATTTTTCAGGTAACTAGTATTAAAGTACGTAGGCCGGAGTTGTCACGTATAGATGGGGACTATTCTACGGAACGGAAAGGAGCGGAAAGGAATGATGGACTAAACTACGGAACGGAACGCTTTCTCAAATTGAAGCTTGCAACTTACCATTGCTGAAACTGCCCTTACGAGTTATCAGTGGCACCTCCAGTGGGTGATTAAACATAAGATAAAAAGAATTAAAGGATCGATTGTGGGTTCTTGTTGGTTGTCATTAGTAACGAAGTATGGCGAAGAGCTGCCAAGAATGGTGTGTGGACTTTTGAACATTATGTTGGCAAGACATTTTTCATTATTAATTGTGTGTGTGTTTTGTTAATTGTACTCCTTGCCATGCCCACCTGTGGGGCTTTTTATGCCCTATTTTTGTGGTAGCATGTGTCCGAGGACATTTGATTGTAATTGTTTGTGTCATCAATAATACTGATGGTTCTTCTCTCTCTCTTAATTGTGGGATGAGCTGTATCAGTGATGTTCATCCTTGGTTCATCTACGGACATACCAAGAAGGGCACTTTATGTGAGCTGGTTTGCTCATTTTGACTTTAGAAAACAGTCTGAGCCGGCTTTTCAAGTCATGTCAGTGTACAAATAAAGCAAGTAGGAAGGCACTGGTAACAGGAAAGAGCCAGCTGCATTAAAACTTAAAGAATTTTGTGCAGTGTGAGAGGAGCAAATGTTTTGGCAGATCACAAAGGGGCTATATTCTGCGAACATCACTGAATTGTATGCATGGAGTTATTAACAGCCGGTGCAGTGGACTAATGCTGTATTCAATAGTGAACTGATTTTTTCTGTTGCACAAATTCAAGGATGTGTCTGACTGCTAGCCTTGAATCAGGCCAAATGCCAAAACTCCAAGATCAACCAAATCTCAATTATAAACCTAGCTATGCAGGTGAAACCATGCCCATAGCCACCAGGCAAATGCGATTTGGACCAAGATGTGTGTGTAATTTCAATGTATCTAGTCAGACCGGAAATGGAACACTCACATTAATTACATACCACCTAAGAATACTAGGATTTCTTAAGTGTAACATTTCACATGCTTCACTTCAAACAAAACAGGTTAAATTTGTTCATCTATTTTCAAGTGATTCCCAGTCCAGCTGCATGGTCCATGAAATTACAGTGGGATCACATGTATTTGTTACAGTGTGGGCTGCTCTGTGTTGGATCTACTCTAGAGTTGAGATTTCAAGGTAGACTGCCAATGTACCGACACTGTTGTAGCATATTTAAGTGGAGGACAAATGAAAACAGTAATGCTAGATTATTTAAGTATACAAATTTTTCATAATGAAATTGATATCCCATTTTGATTTGTACCTCCACTTTGCAACATATTCAAGAACAAGAAGTTACTACCCTTTTAATCTCCAACCGCTGTCATTAAATAACCAAGATCTCACCAGTCCTTGTTTTTTTCCATCTACAATTTTGCTTTGGAACAATAATTATCTAAAGGCTCTAATTCATATTTAGTATTTAAATCTGTAATTCACCTTGTGGTTTTACTAATTTTATTCTTCATTTCCTTTGAAGTTGTACAGTATAGGTAAACAAAGATAAATTTTCTCTCCCATCTTATTCTAGGACTGAGAAAAATTTAATTATTTGTATACAGGCTCAAAATTGAGAAAATATAAAGCAAGTGAATTAATATTATACAGTCAGTTTGCTTTTGGATATTTAATGTCTCCAACTGTAACAAAAATTTAATGAATCCATGCATGCATCTCATCGCTGGTTGTCTGAACATTCTGCAAGTGATACCTCACTCAATCAACCATATATGTGACCCTATTTTGGAAAACCATACATCTGGGCACATGCAAAATTTGTGGGAGTTCTCAATTGAAAATTTCTGAATCAGTGATTTTTTTTTAAATTAATTTTTTTGCGTATTCTGATAAAGCAACTATTAAGTCTTCTTCCTGTGAAATTTCACACCCATAGCTTCTTTTATCTAGGAGATATACTGAATTATATTAGACCATGTAGTAGTTTCACAATGCGTGTGACAACAATTAACTTACAAATTGGGTGATTTGTTCATTCCCAAAACCAAACATTTTCTTGTCTTTACACAACATTACAAGTGATTTAATTGAGAAAAAGCACAAAGAACACATGATTAAACTCTCAAGAATCTCTTTTCATTAATTTTAGATTGTAAGAATGGTGATCATTGTCAACAAAGTGATTTGTCATCAATTTGTCACATCTGATCACTATTCAGTTCTAGAAACTGATAATGAAAAGTTAGTTTGTAATGTAAATTGGCCATATCTTTGGAATGCTTCAACGTATCGTAACAAAATTTTCACACAAGGTAGATAACCACTCAGTGCTTCATTGTAGATATAAAAAACAAAATTGGCCAATGTGCCCAGATGCATGGTTTTCCAAAATAGGGTCACATATTCTGTTTATTAGACTGAATAAAGTCATGATCACCTAGACTTTTCCTGTACTCAGTTTCTAGTTAATTTCTCTGTGGATATTACGCTCTGAAACTGAAGAAATTGAGTGGTCTTCTAAACTATTTATCTTGTCAAGACAGTGGCGGATCCAGGGGGGTTTCATTGGTTTCCACGGAAACCCCCTTTGAAAAATGATTGCGTAACAATTAAATGTTTTAATTATCGCGGCGTGCGTCTCGATCGAGATACTGTAATTAGAGCAGTCACAGTAGCTACTAAAGTAGTGTGTAGGAAGTTTTTAATATATTTTATGTACTATTACTAGGCTGTGACCTTTTTTTTTTTTTTTTTTTTTGGTCTCACCTTACCAAACCAGACGATGTAGTGCAAACGCAAACGTTTGCGTATCTCATGTCAATATATATCTCCACCTTCTAAACTGGAAACCCCCTTTATAAATTCCTAGATCCGCCACTGCAAGATCACCAGAAGCAACTGACATCCAATCAGCTACTGTATTGTAGTAACAAAACTTACCTTGGTCATGCATAAATGAATTGAAGAGACCTGCTTGATATATCAGGTAATAGAACAATGCACTGCATGAAACAGCTATTATTATTATCCTATTCCATTTCCTGGAAGCGAGGGGTCACCAACTGCTTCGAAATCTCGTACACCTCCAGTAAAATCCTGCCTGAAATAAGAAATCTTATGTTGTTATCGTGATTCTGATTCTATACTCGTTCTGCTACCGTAGCTTACACTCAACTGTTCCTGCACAAAAGTAAGAATGAAATCCGATGTTCCGCTCCGCTTCGGATTTGTATAATCAAGTTGTGGAAGCCGCACAAAACCAGGAGCTGTGGGAAAAAAGCCGCACAAACCAGGAGAGAATGAAATCCGATGTTCCGCTCCGTTTCGGATTTATATTAAGCGAGTTGTGGAAGCCAAACAAAACCAGGAGTTGTGGGAAAGAAGCCACACAACTAGGAGAGAATCCATGCAAACTGTCCAAAAGTATATCGATAAAATCCGATGTTCCGCTCCGTTTCGAATTTTCATTAAGCGAGTTGTGGAAGCCAAACAAAACCAGGAGCTGTGGGAAAGAAGCCACACAAAACCAGGAGAATCCATGCAGATTGCTCCTGCACAAACGTAAGAATGAAATCCGATGTTCCTCTCCGTTTCAGATTTGCATTAAGCGAGTTGTGGAAGCCAAACAAAACCAGGAGTTGTGGGAAAGAAGCCAACAAACCAGGAGAGAATCCATGCAAAGTCCGACGTTCCGCTCTGTTTCGGATTTATATTAAGCGAGTTGTGGAAGCCAAACAAAACCAGGAGCTGTGGGGAAAAAGCCAAACAAAACCAGGGGAATCCATGTAAACTGCTCCTGCACAAAAGTAAGAATGAAATCCGATGTTCTGCTCCGCTTCGGATTTACTTAGCAAACTGCAAACTTAGCAACATAAACTTAGCAAAACTTCATAAACTTAGCAACACACCAACTACAAAAGCAACTTAAGCATACACAGAGATGCTCCTGGTTTTGTCGGGTTTCACACCAGATAGAGCCTTGACAGTTGCTCCTGGTTTTGAGGGGTTTCGCACGGGATTTCCCCTGATTGATTGGCCTTTTTCCTGGTTTATAGGGCTTCAGCTGTGAGTTGCTCCTGGTTTTGTAAGATTTCATTTAATAGTTATGCCAATGCTTTACTCCTGGTTTCATATGGCTTCACAGTTCCTCTCAATTTCGTGAGGCTTTGCTATTACATGCCTGCTGAACTTCTGTTTCTTTCTCCCACTATTTTTTGGTGATTTCAGAACTTATCACTCTACACCAACCTGTAATTTAAAATCAGATTTTGCAGCTTTCGTTCGATTTTGCGAAATCTTTTGAAACCCGTGAAATCTTGAGAAATTTGTTCAAGATTTTGAAATCCGTACTCCTTTTTCGTGAGTTGGTGACCGAGGGGTCCGTCACTGGCAGGAATATCGTCGAACATCAGAACTGAAATATGGAATATGGAATATATTCAAATCATATTTCCGTATATGTACGTGTATTTTCGTATATTGTTCTTATCACGTGATATAAAATTACATCATTTAATTATCTGCGGCGGGCGTCAATTATATCAAACTTCTTGTTCTCCTCAAGGTTATTCCACTGCTTGATGGTTCGCGGAAAGTAGCTGTAGCTCTGTTGGTAAGCAGTTGTTTTGGCTGGAGGGGTTATACTTACATTCGTCTTGGCCAGCTCAGTTACTGATTGAGTCTATATAAAATGGCCCGCTCCTCGCTGCATGGCTCCATTGCAACATGCCGGCTAACCATCATTGCTCGTACTGCGTAATCCTCGGCGTAATCGTCCCAACTGTGTGAAAAGCACTTCATTTGATATGAACCAGTAGCCTAAATAAATAATACATGGATGGAATGTAGAGGAATATTCAGGAATATTGAGGAATCCAATTGAATTATGGAATATGCAAGAATATCGCGAATATTTGAAATATAATCTGAAATATGCAGGAATATGGAATATCATGGAATACAATGCCCATATTCCGAATATCGTCGATGATTTCGCTAGTGACGGACCCCTCGTTGGTGACCCCTCGCCTGGAAGTTCCACTGATGAATGCAACTTCAGCAATGATAGCAGCTAGACAAGCTGTAAGTTTTGATTCAGAAAACATTCCATTCTGTAAAATAGACCCCATCCTGGATTCAACTCACTACTCAGGCTAAGATATCTGACATTATGTAGTCCACTATTCTGTTAATGAATCATTGATGTTCACACAATATAGCCTCCTTGAGGTATCTGAATGTTTGCTCCTCACACACTGCACAAAATTCCTTTAGATTCTGTTTAGCCTGACAGAGTTGATTCAGCTTGTCACCATACTTGTTTCCTTTGCAGTGTAGCTACATACTGCCGGATTTATGCCTATTAGAAAGGCTGAGCCCCAGATTGTACATTCTAAAGTCAAAGTAAGCAAAAACAATTCACATATTAGCAAAAACAAGTCATGCATTAAGTTCCCTACTTGATACATCCAAAGATAAACAGCAAGAACCCACAATCGATCCTTAAGTTCGTTTTATCTTTCTTGGGGTACGTTTGTTTACCAGCTGGAAGTGCCACCGATAACTTGTACAGCAATGGTAAGCTGCAAGCTTCAATTTGAGAAAGCATTCCGTTCCATAGTTTAGTCCATCATTCCGTTCCGTTCCGTTCCGTAGAATAGACCCCACCTCACGTATATACCGTTATCATAACTGACAGAGGTCGGTGACTGCTATGAGCAGCACATTCAACCAAGGTTCCAAGCCGAGCACAGCTAAAGATTGTACTGCGCGGGGCTCGTTGTACTGGCTCTTTTTGAAACCATGAAACCTTAGCTTCCCTGCCGTGAATTTTTTTAGATATGCTACCATTGAACAGATTATTGTGCCGCTTAATCATGGAAAATATAAGCATAACGCAAACACCCGTTGTTACAGTAGTGAGGGTAATGGGCGTCAGGAGGTTTAAGTCCTTGAACTTAGGTTAGGTAATCCTAAGGCTGCAGCACATGTTGCTGTCAGACCTTCAGTGCTGGTCACTGCAAGCCGGGTGTTAATAACAAAAGGTCAAAATGCCATTAGAGCATTCCCTTCCAAATAGCTATAGCCCTATCTGCCATCCAATTCAGCATAGGACAAGAAAGTGGTAAATGACACACTTAAAATTAGCTCTCTGATTTCCTTCTACTATAGCTCATTTAAATCACCATTCATTGTTCTTTCCGAATCTAACGAGGTATCTATCACATGTCACAGGTTATTGTACCATTTATTACATGAGCCCGAAATTCCCAATACAAAATGTATGGGGAATTTGCTACACTGCATTGGTTTAGGCTATTTTGATGTGCCAAAATTTCCATGAATTGGTGCATCATTGTGTTTGCAGAGAGTTGTTCTACATGTATCACACCGCTAAATGGACAGGAGGTAGGTGGTACATGCCTTGCTGTTCCAGCTGGCATTTTTTCCATTGAACAAAGTGCAGCAAGTCATCCACGGCTTCCTATTATTATGTAGTAAATCTGTACAATCCAGAAAATAATCCTAGCTGAGGTAACTGCTAAGAAAAGTCCCAGACCAGGTGAATACAGAAAAAAATCCCAGACCAGGTGACTACAGGAAAACTCCCAGGAATAATCCCAGACCAGGTGAATACAGAAAAAAATCCCAGACCAGGTGACTACAGGAAAACTACCAGGAATAATCGCAGACCAGGTGACTGCAGAAAAAAATCCCAGTGACTGCAGGAAATATCCCTGAGAAAAAAATTCCAAACCTGCTAAAACATGATACTAAAAGGTCTTGTAAGAAAGAGGTCAATTAACATGTAACTTCATTCCAAAGATATGATCTTTTACCCTTCAATTTTGTAATTTACACCCCATGCAAGGGCAGGTAAATTCAAAAAATTTTGCAACTACTGTATATAACAAAAGTGATCATCACTTAGGAATGAAATCACCTGTACTGTAAAACAAGTTGTTTCCTTCAAAATAAAACTTATTTTGATACCATGTTATATAACAAGTTACCTTAGGGAGTTAAGGACAGAGATAGCCTCTACCATTGTAAAAAGGCTGCGGCTATCAGGGGCTTTTTACACAATGTATCTGTACATTTAATTTCGCTAAAAGTTGTTCTCTAGTTTATGAGATCGCTTTTATGCTCTTTGAAGATTCAAACTTGCTGCCATGACGTCGAGTGTGAGGCGCCCGCCTCAATTCCCAAACCCAAACAGTGTGGAAGTAGGCAAGGTCATTAGCCATAGAGAGCTGGCTGATTTGATAGACATTGTGCTGTCAACTCTTGGTTTAATTGTGAGTCCAGTCACTGATTTGTTTTATATTCGCCACAGTATGCCTCCACTGACTTGTTATAGCGTGACTCCGGCCCATCAGCGCAGGGCCGTACATAGCTATAGCCAGCTGTTTCATACCCGCTGTAGTGATATAGTTGAAGTAACTTACTGCTACATTACTCGTGCACGTCTTTAATCCCGCCCCAGCCCTTCAGTGCCTGTGAAACTTCAGTGTTCACTTAAAAAGCCATCATCAGCGCATCACCTTTCAGCACTTAACCCACAATTATTATAGAAACTCTTTAATGATAGCATGAATATACTGTAATAGTAAACATTTACATTATGATGATCCCATAAAATTTAAAAAATGACTACAATAGCACAAGAAGCCAGATACACTTAGTCTAGTGTTTGGCTATGAAGTACCACCAATATAGTAGTGGGGTCTTGGTACCATCCATGCACATATTAATTTTTCTTCACCATTTGTGTGATTTGTCCATTGACCATAAACTCACCCACCAACAGTCACAACATCAGTATCCACCCTGCATATACAGAATGGGATACAGTATGGTAAGGCACAGATAACTAAAAACATGTAATCATACAGTCAGACTAACATGTCAACAAACACTTAATTCCACTATTATGATTATTGTTAAAGTGAGCATCCCACATAGCCATTCCCAAGATGTATTCAGCATACTGCTGCAGTTAATGACCAATTTTGGAATATATTACTAGACTTGTTTTGTGGTTCTCACCTACATTGTTGACATAACAATTTTTGTTGCTAGGAGACATATAAATTAGGAGGGACTAATGATTATAGCATGATGGTAAACAAGTTACACAACAGCAAACGAAATTTTAATAAACTAGCAGTGATTGGATAGTTGATAGATAAAAGTAGAAGACAATTTTGTAGTTTTTCCAGTCCTGATTGTTTGAGAATAAGCACATTAGCTGCTATATAAGTATGAAAAAAGCAAGACAGACTAAATTTTAACACAAAGTTTATGATGCAAACTCATTATGCATCGACCAATGTGTTACCCCACCACTCCCCTTGGATGTAAAGCCTGCAAGTGGGGCTTTACAAGGCGAATTGACATGAAACTGCTGCTTCACCATGGGACATTTGACAATCATTCATTAAGCACCCAAGTATTATTTTCTACGCTATGTCAAATCCCCCACGTTGCAACTGGAGCCAATGGTGGGGATTTGACACAATAGGTTTGTCCTACCATGGGGCATTTAACATTCGGTTGTGCCCACTATAGCCCTACATATGCCCGAAAGGGGGGGGGGGGGGGGTTAGTAGGGGAATACATTGATATGTGCATTATATATAATGTGGTGCATCTACTGGGGTAAGTAGATTAAGCCCGTACCTTGCGGGCCTAAGCATGTTCCTCTCCTGTTTTGAAAAATAATCTTTTATTGCCTGCCCCTAACTGGAGTTTACCTGACACCTTCAAAATCACAAAAAGCTATCTAAAATGGTTAATCTAGCTTTGACCATTGGCAAACTACAACACTCAACAATTATATCAGAGTATACATAACTCTATATATCTGCCCAGTTACTATATAGTAGGGTCCATGGTTGTCTCAGATCTGCTTATATTATTATCACATCAATCAATCGATGCATAGTAATTACGGCCTACTGTATGTACACATTGAGCTGAGCCCTCAAAAATATTAACTCATTTGTAGTATTGACTTACCCGCTAATCATTCAAATGCCTGACACATTATTTATAGCCAAAGTTTTCACCATACATTACAGGAAGTCATAAAAGTATATAGCCTATTAACCTTTCCTGAACTGCTGGTGGAAGCACTTGTTTGCTCTTAACATCTTTGTTGACTCATTCAGTGCCGTCAGGCTTCATGTCCATTTCGAGGTATACATTCAGCAACAACTCACAGCTGATTCGGCTCCACTTGTCACACACAGATTTTGACTATAGAGTAGTTATATCACCAACCACTGCTTCAGCAAGAACAGTTAAGACTGTAGCCTCGACTTTGCCGGTCTTATTTACGTGAAACATCACGCGAGATATCACGTGAGTCCTTGCGAGAATTTGAACATAATTTTCAGTTTGAATGAATTTTCTCTTAGCAAGTCACTTTTAGTAGAGCTTCTAAACACTGAACTTGGAAGCTTTTGCTACTAATATAGCTAGCTAATCTCACTGCTTGAAGGTTCTTAGTTTACTAATTTGTTAAGCTGCTTTACTGTAGTTGTGCCCAGTTATACTGATAGTAAAATGTCAGTAACTTTAAGTATATGGAACATTATTGTTTTACTAAGTTTTAAACTCTCAGTAAACATCAGTGAAAGCAGGTTTACTGAAAAGCTACTAAAATTCCAAACAATTAACTGTTCCATATACTGGGGATATACCACTCTAGTAAACTAAGAAACTTCAAGCAGTGTCTGTTGCTGAAGCTATTATTATGCATGCATGCATGCAGTGTCTCCTATGTAATATAATACCTAACTGTATGTTCTCTATTCAACAAAAAGTAGTGATATCCTGTGCCAAAAAACAGCCTAGCTGTAAAAAAAGGCGAGGCCAAGTATGCACAAGTACATCATGGATTAACCAAAAGACATGATATCAAAATCTGGCCAAGAAAGCATTTACAGTATATAGGCACTTTTGTGCATTCATTTTCTATATGCTTCACATTATCACATCCAGCTAGCTGTACATGTGTGCTTGCAATATAAACAATACTACTGAGATGATAAAAGATATTACACTGCATTGTTACCAAAATTAATTTAACTAAAAATTTACAATTGGTTTCTACTTGGCCATCTTTTTTGCACTGTATATTAAAATAAAAAGATGGCCAAGTAGAAACTAATTGTAAATTTTTAGTTACATTAATTTTGGTAACAATGCAATGTAATATCTCAGTAGTATTGTTTATATTGCAAGCACACATGTACAGCTAGCTGGATGTGATAATGTGAAGCATATAGAAAATGAATGCACAAAAGTGCCTATACTGTAAATGCTTTCTTGGCCAGATTTTGATATCATGTCTTTTGGTTACTCCATGAACATGTACTTGTGCATTCTTGGCCTCGCCTTTTTTTTACAGCTGGGCTGTTTTTGGCACAGGTTCCTTTTACTAGAACCAACACAATATTATTTAAATCACTTCCTGCCTCTACCATCAAATTGTGGAACTCTGTACTGGATTCATTAGTTGATCAGTTATTCTTGTTATCCTCACACACAGACTAATAAATGTAGTGTTTGCTTATAATAATTATACTACAGTATATTTGTGAAAGATATTATACAGTAAGTAACCAAAGTAACAATAACAATGATACCGCCAATTTCTTAAGCAACTTCTCTCTTAAACATTATTATAGTAGCATTTATTGCACATTTGTAAGTAGCCAAATGAAACAGTGGACTATAGCAATGCATGACATCACACATGATATCACAACAAATATTTGTTCAGATCACTTGCCAAAACAGTAAAGAGAAATGTCCATTTTTTACTCCCAGTGTTGCTCTATAATTACATACATCATGTTAGAGAAATAGTATAACCAGATTTAACCACTGCAAATATCACTGCAGACATTTCATGTCTTCTCCCCTTGATTTAAATATTTTTCACTATACTGGTCATTTGGTGACTGTTTCTGCAGCCAATTTGTTTCAGCATAAACTTTGTTGGTTTTGTCCTAAAAGTGCAATTATAGCTAGGGATATTTGTTACTGGTAATTTTATCCATGATGTGTGCAGTGTGTATAATACTGCAATCCACGGCAAAAGATATTGATTGTAAAGTTCAACTCTATCGAACTATTATGTAATACAAGCCTACAATGTAACAACACTGATTAATATTGTTTGTACCACAGAGGATAGGTACTTATGTATATGAAATAGGTAAATTTATTAAGAATAATTTTTAGTGATTTAGTTTTTCTCTCAATCTCTTGAGCCAAAACAGAAATGTAATAATTATTATAATTATCTAGAATGCAACAGCAACTGAAATATTGTACATTCCTAGGTGGTGTATAGTTTGAAGGATAGCTATGAACTAGTCAGTAAGTACAAATGTGTATTTATCACTACAAAACTAATTGTTTATATTGTAAATGATTATGTATGTGCAAAATTACTGTCAATTAATTACATTTTGTTTTCCAGTATGCAAGATTTAAACTTGGTAGACTGGAACAGCTTTGCTGAGACTGCCCTAACTGCAATGCTCTTGGAATGATGGAGGTTATACCATCAGAATTATCACAAATAGTTTTTGCAAGGCTAACTTGTCCTAGACAACTACGCTGAGCAGATGTGAACACTCCTGGATTCTCCCAGTAAAATCTATCCCCATTTCTCAAATCAGCAAAAGTTTTCCCAATGATGCAAGCAAATGTGGGTCCTAATTCAGCTCCTGGCATTCTTTTCTCAGCCAAACCTCCTACAAATAAATCAATACCAGTCAAAAATCCATAATTTCCATAGATTGCTTTCAATTTCTGCTCAGTTGTCGAGTTTTGAAAAGGTGATGGGACTCCAAATTTTTTGTAACATGCTTGCTGAAACTTTCTATAGGATGGGGTACCATGTTCACGACTACGTTGAATATTCCGAGCTATAAGATCTTGCCCAATATTTGAGTTAGGTAGTACAAAGAGCTGTGTGGTTAACACCGAAGTAACAAATTTGTCAACTTCTCGTGATGTGTCTTGCATAAGACCACGTAATATGGGATCAGTTTTACCACTGAGAAAGTATTGTGTAGGACTAAAGAATGAATCACGTAAGTTAAGTGGACCAATGCTTAAAGGCTTGTTGTTATTATCAAGACGAGCAAATTGTGGTCTTACCAAGGAGTGTCCGAACCTGTATGCTGCTGTTGCAAAAGAGTTTGGTATGCTGGCATCAGCAGATGGTCTATAACCAAGATAGGATCCAATAAATTTTTTGAAACCAAATGATCCAAATAGCAGCGGTAGGAACTCCTTGTAAGTAATGACTTGCATCATAGCACCAACAATCTTACGGCCTTCTTGATAAAGCTTCTCGTCATCCCAACAAGAGTTCACTTTAGCTAATTCTGTTACAAGGCGATTGTGTTGTCGTAGCCAAATGGTGTGCATAATTGCTAATGCAGTGTTTTCAGCAGGTCTTACGTCACCAGCAACAAAGTGTGGTACAGGATCATGAGGATCAAATGGTAGATCACCTTTGAGAGGATCACTGCCACTCCATTTTAACAAGCCACCAGAAAAGACTCGAAGTGAATCAGCTACTTCTTTTGTAGATCCGTAGACATTAGACCCATCTAGGTAATGTGTTATCTGATTGATTTGCTGTCTGGCCTTCTGAAAAGGGTTAACACATGTTCCCACAGACCTGGTAAGAGGTAAACATTTCCCTTTATTTGGTCCATTCACTCCGAACACAGGATCACTTGGTTCGACTTTGATTGGATAGCAGAAGGGGAATGTTTGATCAAACTCACAGGACTCCTCACATGCTGAAGTTGCAAATTCTCCAAACAAGTCCAAATCATGATCAACAAACTGGCCCCATGTCATAGCAAGATGGGTCATTTGTGTACTAAATATAGGTTGATCTGTGTCTATTACTCTACTAACCATCCTCGCACTAGGCCATGGACCTGTGAAAGGATTACCGCTTGCTTGCTGACTAAACCCCACAGGAAGTGATATGTCATCATCATATGCAGTTCCTAGTAAACGTTTGAAGGCAGTGTTGGAAGCACCCCGCAGCTGGTATCCAGTATGATAATTATTGCATACACCATCGATTGTGCGATACACCAATGCAGTAGCAATTTTTGAACAGTCAACCACACGAGCTGGACACTGAGCATATTCTAACATCAAATTACCTTCTGCTTCTGTAAGTTGACCATCTGTGTTGGAGCTTTGAGCTTTACCCAGAACATTCTCCATCTTTGTTCTGGCTGTGCTGTGGGCTGCTGCCACTTCACCCAATGGATGGATTCTTTGCCTTATAATAGATGAGGTGTTAGCAGTTGCAATAAAAGTTTCAAAATCATCACTTTTGATCAATACATCTCTCTTTTTCCTTAATAAGGTTTCTGTAGAAATCATCTTGGATATTGCTGCTTTCACAGATTGGGAAACTAAAGAACAGCAAAATAATTGTATACACTGTATACATGCAGTTGATGTAGTAATATTGTTGCCATGCAATATTATTAAAACAGATCATGCATGCTCAAGAACTTTATGCATTATACACAGAAATTATTTACAATTAAGTATCCTAGCCTTATAAGTGCTCCCGTGTTTATTGTAATTTTAACTGATCCCATGCAATTTACATGCATCATTGGTACAAACATTGAATATCATGTGACTCCCTAAACCTTTGACATTAAGCTTCTACTGTACATGTATATAATTATTTGATGTACAACAAGATTGCTTACTTTTGCCATATGATTGATCTGAAGACTCAGGTGGAGATTCAACTACAAAGGAAGTACATACAGTAGATTAATTTCCATAAAGTTGAATAGAATATTGACAACGGGGACTTACCACAAAGCCTGACAGTTTCATTGTAGAAAATTTTACTGCTAAACACCACTAAGGTGTATGTTCCAGCATCCATTTCAGTGACTTCTGTAAAGTATATTCGGCTCATGTCTGGAAAGAGCCTGGTATTGTCTCCATCAAAGGTCACACCATCCTTGCTGAATGAGTAGTCAACAATCTCTTTGGGACCATCATAGTTGAAGGTCAAGAAGAAAGGGTGTCCTATAGCAGCAGTTGCAGAGTCTGTTTCAATATCACAGGATCTGTGTGCTAGACCACAGCCAAAGGTCCCTAGCAGCAGCAGCAGCCAGCAGAGTACTTTCATTGTTGAGTAATCTACCAAACCAGTTACATAGAGTTAAGTAACACACGGCAATGTTGCCAGTTATTTTATACAAAACATGTTTATCTGACCTTTTCCTGTCATAAGATACAGGGAATTATTTGTACACATTCCTGAGGCAAATGAATATCAGTAGCTAGATGACATAATAATATTATTATAGGAGCATATACTCTAAGAAATTCTGTGTAAATGAGCCACTAATACAAGTACCTATTAATATTATGTATTATCCACTTTTTACTAAATACTATAAATTTTATGTATATGAGATTGAGTAATCTACTGATGTATAATATTAATTTGTGACCGGATTTCACAAAACCAGGCTTCCACACACACAAAATCAAACTTACGATTATACCAGAAATGGATTGCTGGTCTAATATACTATCATATTTCACACTGTACTTCCTTCAGCACTGGCAAGTCTGGTTTCTGTAGCAGCTTTCTTCCGACCCTGTCAAAGCCACGAGTGTGAGATTGGCACCATTAAATGGCCATGGCTTTGTGATAATGGTGTGTAGTGAGCTGGGACTTCACAGAGAGCTCGCCAATAGTGTTCTCAGTCAATTTGGAGTAATTTGAGGGCCATGGAGAGCCCAAACTTGGCTTCTGGACTCCAATCGTCTTCTTACTCCATTTTATACCCGTATATTAAGACCACCGTCCAGCCCCACCCTCCCACCCTTAGTACTATCATCTGTGATATTATTACCCGCTCGAAAAAACTGCTCAAAACAGGGCAAATTTTGGGTATCAGAAATGCATACACCCACTCAGTGATAGCTAGTGAACAGATGAACAATTGGTGCAAACTTTGTTTGCACAGCTGTAGGCACTGGGAAGTTATTACACAATGATTCCTTAAAATCGCCATATCTCCTAACAAAGCTTTGTGCGTCGAAGCCTTGTTTTGTCAAATTCAGTCACATTTAGAGAATTGTACTGTTCTCTGAGAAAGATCAAGTTGGCGAGTCATACCATAAAGCCTGGTTCACAGCAAAGTAAGGATATCGAAAATGGAAATTTCTAGGTACCCTAGTTAGAACTTACATTAGCTACTATGGATAATAAGTATTTTACATGCTATTCAATTGTGTGAATTTAAAGATGCGATTTTCAATTAAGCCTATAAAATAAATTGAGTATATGTAGCAGCTATTTTCATACTACCAAAGGTTATTAATTTTATCAGTTCAGTTTCAGCCAGGTAGTTTATGATGATGATTTTGGTAAGTGTGTCTGCCATGTTGGATTGTGTACTAATTTTGAGGACAAATGTCTGTAAGGTCTGGTTCTTCAAGGAAGAAATCTGGTGCACACAGATTTTCTGCATCCCAAATTCCTTCCTTTAAGCCACAGAAATGGAGCTACTGAAAATGAGGGGTAGCCTTTTACCCAAGTATCTGGAACAACATGCCAGTATATGCGTGGGTTGAATGTCAAGCGTGTATGTGCTTACAGTGACACACACGCATGTATTGCATACATGCAAAAGTTCACAATTCTGCCATAATCATGTAAAGACAGAATAAGTTATATGAAATTAACTCTAGGATGTCACTTTACCAGAGTCTTAGAGAATTGCTACTTCGCTGGGAGGGGACCTATTGTATCGTTGGAATGCATTGCTTCACCAGCGACCCAGCAATTGTTTGTGGGTATCTGACAATTTTGATAATGAAACACTTTAACATTGCAAGGCACAGATACACCAGAATTTGCAGTCAGAAGATATCAGCTATCATGATTATTTATTGTTTCAGAACATGTCACTGCATGAACTACATCATGTTGTGCATACACGAATAAGTGCACGTAGGAATAATGAATAGTTTTTTTCATTGCAATATGGCAGAAAGTGATGGTGGAGCATTGTATTCTAATGACCATTGTAACATTACAATAAGACAATACTCTGAAGTGACATTTGTTAAAAATAGTGCTATGCAGTATGGTGGAGCAATGTATTGTGATCGTCACTCTGATGTTACACTAGAAGGAGACATTCCAGTAACATTTACAAGTAATACTGCTAAACATGGTGGAGCTGTTTGTATATCACAGTCCATCATAAAATTTGTGAATAATTTTGTGGTGATGGTGAACAATAACAGAGCAGTGGAGATTGGAGGAGCTATGTACTTTAGTGACAACTTTACTGCAATATTTGATTATGGTTCTTCGGTTAGATTTGTTCATAATACAACTAATCGATATGGTGGAGCTTTATACAGTGAAGTAAATCATGAGGGGCTCAGTAAACTAATACTGAACTCTACAGGAATTACCTTTACCAACAACGGAGCACAAATCAGTAACTCTGTTTACTTAGATATTCCGTGATGAGGTATGCTTGAGTAACATAGTAGTAATTGAAACTTTAACAAATGATACACTTGCTCAACACATTCACACTCCTCCTAGTGAACTAGTATTAGGTGACCCAGCTGTGTGTATTGATGATGACAATGTCACTAATTGTGGAACATATTATGTAAACAACATAATGCTTGGTCAAGAAATTATCATCGATGCCTGTGTACGGGACTATTATAATCAACCTACTGTTGAGACACAATTTGTGGTAGATAGTAATGATGAAAATCACTTCATTAATGGATCAAATAGTGTGTTAATATCATGTACTAATGGGTTACAAGGAATCTGTATAACAGGATCTAAATTTTCTGATATAGTTATACCCCGGTACGAGGGTGATATCATTGTTATTACACGAGTCCGAGGCGGAGCCGAGGACGAGTGTAATAACAATGAGTATACGGGATATAACTGTTTTATATCCCAGTGCGCGGGAGTGCGCAGAAGTTTACGGGTAGTAAATTAAGTTCCGGTTTGAGTTCCTGTCACTGTGCTCAAGATTTCGTCCGAATTGTGTGGAGATTCTACTTCGTAGCCACAAGAGAGACCTTGCATACTGCCTACAAACTGTAGCGAAGGGCGGTGTTATGAAGCAGCGTTTCCAGGTACGATTCGCCTTCGTCAGAAATTGGTATAGCTAGTGGCGTCGCGTGGTGTGCAAGAGAAAAATAAAGACCAACAAGTGGCTACCATAATCCAAGATAGAACGATGAAGCTAGAGGAAGTTAGTTCTTCACCATAGTGATCGTTGGGATTGATTGCAGGAGCGAAAATCGTCACGTACTATTCTTGACATTTGTTAACTATCGTATTGGTAACTTGTAGTGTTATTGTGTAAAGGATTAACAGTTTTCTTGTAAGATTTAGTTAGTTTTAAGTGCTGTATTTTGTATCAATATTTCCTTATTTGGCTCTTTGTTCCATTGGTAAACAATGCCATTCGCGGTTATTATGATGTCACGAAAGAGACTGAGTGGCTCCGCCACAGGGTGATAACTAATACATCGTATAGTAGCAGCGCCGCTCTGTCTAGCTGTATGGTAGTTATAACCCACCGCGGCGCTTTGATACTCCCACGCACTGGGGTTTAAGTATCGTTACTTTGCAGCTTATTACATGATTTGTCGTCTAGTTATTATAGTAATAATTATTGCAATTCCATCCAATCAAGATTTGCTTCATTTTTACTAATCTTTTCTTGTGGTATTTTGGCTTTTATACCAACATTATTAAAACCTTATGGACACAAGATCTTGAATACTTTTGATGGGTTGATTTTATGGTTTAGTAGTCTTGGCTACACTGATACCACTTGCTGACAGTGTTCATGATCTACTTGAAAATTCCACATTTTTCTGTGTACTTGTTTGTTAACTTTTTGTAAATAATTGTTAGGTGCAATCTGTGAATTTGCACAGTTTATAAATTGCACTGCGCATTTTGTGAATTCATAATTTGCACAACGATTTATAAATTGCTGCGCATTTTGTGAATTGCCATAATATTGCACGAAAGCTGCGCATTCTATGAACTCCTAGATTCAGCGTACCGTTGTTGTCACGTTCTGCATGTCGTAGCTGTCTTCCTCTTCCATGACTAATAGGAATGGAGCATTGGAGGCTCAAAGCCATGCAATACAAGTCAATACACCAAACTAAAGTTGTATAGAAATGCTGCTGCACAAGTGCAAGTATGGGTGCACAACTGTATTGTAGCAACTTGCTATTGTCAATAAAGGTCCCCCTGGGCAAACTAGCTGATTGCCCAGCACCTAATGTTAAGATTGTCAGTATTCTCTCTCATTCTCATAGCCTGTAGCTATATGACTTGCGCAGCTGCTATTATATACACAAACAAAAATTGTTGCACAAATGTTTTGATTGACATCAGGCAAACAGATATATGTTATCCAATATACAATCTCCAGTATATCAAAGTTACAACAGCTCCATATCTTGATATATACATGATCATAACCATCGTCATCTTCTCTTGCTGTAACTGTATGCCTTCTCAAAAACCGCACATGATATCCCAATGTACAAGCAATTTGTTACACCTTACCTATATGGAGATAGCACATTTTTCAAATGCATTATTGTGGATAAAAGTCTCACCAAGTGAGCTGTATCAATTTCTGAAAACCAATCATCTTGCAAGAATGGCATTAGTCATCCAATGGTTCTATAAACAAATAAACATTAATTTTAACTGTTAAATGGTCTGCATAAAAATCAAGTTTATATTTGTGTGTCACGTTATATAAAGGTTTAAACAAGTCAGTCGGAAATTTCAGGCCAGCTGCAGGTGATTAGTTCAATTATAATCAAGAGTTCATAATATATATATTCAGGAGAGTATCCAACGCCTGTATTACCCCTTCAAAACACACTGCGTAATAATTGTGCAACATTGTGTAACATATCCAAATATTTTAGTATAATTTCAGTAAACTCCAACACATGGCTTCGCCATGAAAGACTTGTTGATAGGCGTTGATATACCAAAGGGAAGACCTGCAAGCACTTCAAGGCCATTATAGCTCTTGAAGCAAGTTAACACCTTTGGTGATGATGACTATTGCGTAACATGCAGTGCGTTTTGAAGGGGCAATACAGCGTCTGATACTCTCCTAAATATATATATTATGTACTCTTGTTATAATCAAAGCAATTTAGCAGCTACAATTATTTTAACTTGTTATATTTCATTGATTAAAGGCTTTACTGTTGCTGTTTTTTCACTTTTGTAGATTTTGAGACATTTCTGCTTAAAGGAGTTGTCACAGACTGTCTATGCTGCGTATAGTGTATTCATGACAGGTGTACTGGAACAATAGAACTTTACTATGCATACAGAACTTCTTTAATAAAATCATTTTAAAGCTCTGTATTAATTCTAAGGAGTGATTTATAGTTAAATTAAAGCCTTGCTGTGCATTACTAGTCAGACCTAGCCAGATGGAGTCCATGCCAAATCAAAGTAATAATCTTGCTCAGAATCACTTTTATATTTAACCTCCAACTTTGTCATTGTTTTGACAAGTACTGGTTTATGTTAGAAGTGCTTACTATGACTTGTTGGAATCGCTCAAGAATAAGCTAAAAGAATCTAGCTGCAAATCTGGGATAATCCAAACATGTCACGATATATGAATGAATCTATTAGAATGCCCACTGGAAATGTATTTGTTCCTTTATTGTGAAAATGACAAGTGGAGTTTTCGTGTACTGAGCTTCATTTCATACCATCCTGTTTGCCAAGAGTTGTTCTTTCTCATGGTACTTGCGAATCTGAAATTCGTCTTTTGAGTGAAAAGATATGCGAGTACAAAGTGTCAGTACAATAGAAACTATGCAACTTATAGTGAACAAATCAGTGAAGCTGGGCCAAATCTCTGCAAACTTCTTGATATGCTGCAGGCCAGGATTGGAAGCCCTGATATTAATCTGCATGGATACACGTATAACACTACACCATATAATATAATGGCAACGATTAATTATGTTAAGCAGCTCCGAAAAAGCTTTTTAACATCAGCCAGAAAGGTATTCCACAGATGAGTGGCTTTCTATTGAAAAGTTTTGCGTGACGGCTAGATGACATCACATACTGTAGGATTAGCAAAACATACTGTAGTTCTGGTATGAAAATTATCTGGCTACCAAACAGAATTGAAAGGAAAAGTAAAATTGCCCTGGTAGAATGGTATGATGATGGAACATGGTACACACAGTAAGTTAAGGAACAGGAAACTTTAACCACTGTAAATGAGTTTAACGAGTATAATATTCCAAAATGTGACATGTGAGCAACAACAAACACTAACCTGGTTCTAAAACGAACAACCTGATTTATAACCACTATTAAAGGGGGTTCCATATTGGTAAAGCATAGTTCAAGTGAGATGACACAACCGAATTCAAGTGATTGTTATGGCTATAGCTACTTTCATACCTTTTCAGTTAGCCTACATGCACTACTTTCAGTAGAGTGCACACACCATGTCTAAACTTATTACTTTCTTTACGGTTTAGTCCCACACAGAAATTGAGTTGCTTACTGTCGGGTCTATAGAGCAAACTTCTGGCTAACTTTTCATCCAGCCATTCAGTTAAAATCATAGTGCCTTTTTCCGAGCTCAGTTTGCCTTGTGTGTTTTGGACCGCCAACATGATCCCACTTATTAAAGTCTTCAACCTGAACTTTCTGTAACCTTCCGGCATAACTCTTTCACCTTGAACAGCTCACTTCAGACTAACCTCACTACTGGCTACTGCCATAACCTCATTCGTCCTGCTTCTCATCGGACGGAACCTGGGAAGGAACTCATCGTCACACCTCACATCATGAATCGAAGAACACTCGTGGTCTAAAAAGTGAGCACTAAAACAAAAACAGGCGAGTATACTATTGTAGTTTCTCGCCCTTGGGATGTCAGCCACGTACGACACCCGCCAGCCAGCACCTGCGCAATTTATAAATTGTTGCGCAAATTATGAATTCACAAAGTGGGCAGCACAATTCATAAACTGCGCAAATTCACAGATTGCGCCTAACATAATTACTATGACTGGTGAACCCACTGTCGATAATTAACTCACAGACTGAACTCTTATGTTAGCTAGTTCTTTGATTGTAATAGGTTTAGGCATATTTTCGTTCTTGTAGTTGTATTATGTTGTATTGTGGGTTTGGGGCACTTGGGTCACGTGAGAATTAAGATTGTTACGCGTGTTGTGTAGTCTGTCGGCTCCTCCGTCTCCCATCTATCGAGTAACGTGAAACGCTCCGCCTCGCTTCCCTACATGGTGCTGTGACCAGGATTCGCTTGTGAAGCGACCCGAAATTCTTAACCCGTTGTGAAAACGTCGTGGTACCGTGGCAACCCCCCCTTTAACGGTACCCAAGAAGGCAAGCGTTTCACCCCAGTAAACACTTGTTTGCGTGTTTTATCATAGAAGTTCGAGACAACTGTGACAGGAGATGGAAGAGATTCAACGTGTGAAGGGCTCACGTGCTGCGTACCGCTCCCATGTGACTCGAACTATTAAGAAAGCCAAGGAAATTTTAGTGACAGAAGGTGATCTAGCAGACTCTCAAGTTGCCAAGTTGACCAGCATAATGGAACAGTTAACACAAAAGAGTGGTGTTTTAAAGCAGCTCAATGCACAAGTGCTGGAAGCAATACAATCACCAGATGATCTAGAAGCAGAAATTTTAGAAGCTGAAGAAATCCAAGACACTATCCATGAATATGTAACTGTGATCAAACGTCGTATAGAACCGAGGCGTACAACTATAGAGGCATCCCACTCCCTTAGTGCTACAGCTCCAGCATTTGTTCCCACACTCTCACCAGTGACACCTGCAGCAAGAGAGCCTGTAAGTCGGCTTCCAAAACTGACGTTACCAGTTTTTCAGGAGACCCCCTAAAGTGGCAGCCATTCCGTGATTCATTTGACTCAGCTGTACACAACTGCCCTACCCTCAGCAAGGTACAGAAATTTAATTACTTAAGAGCTCAACTGCAAGGGGATGCAGCCAGAGCCATTGCTGGCCTGCCATTAACAGAGGACAACTATGACCAGGCAATTGAACTATTAACCACTAGGTATGGTCAGTCACACAAGATCATAGAAGCACCACTTGACCAAGTTGATAGTATTCTCTGTTCATATTCAGCAGTTGCATGCAGGTGTTAACAGTACAGTAACCGCCTTGAGACAGCGATACTGGATCCCCTCAGCCCGACAACTAGTCAGAGGATTATTACACAAGTGTGTACCATGTCGCAAGACCATTGGCAAGCCCTATCCCATCCCTGAATCACCACCACTTCCTCATGCTAGAACCAAAGATGGAAAACCATTCGAAGTAACTGGAGTGGATTTCACGGGAGCCCTCTATGTAAGAGAACATGGTACCGAGATTAAAGCCTACATATGTTTGTTTACATGTGGGTTGTCCAGAGCAGTTCATCTGGAGGTAGTAAAAGACCTCAGTGTGGACACATTCCTACAAGCCTTCCGTAGATTTGTAGCACGGAAGTCATTGCCACAACTCCTACTATCAGACAATGCATCAACGTACGTGTCTGCTGCCAAGGAACTGGAACAGCTCTTTACCTCAAACCAGCTAGAGGAATCTCTGAGTGTCAGTGGAGTACAGTGGAAGTTTATACCGAAAAGAGCCCCGTGGTACGGTGGCTTCTGGGAGCGCCTCATCGGTATGACTAAGAATGTAATGAAGAAGGTGCTTGGAAGGTCGTTCATTTCATTTGAAGCTCTTCAGACATTAGCTGTTGAAATTGAAGCAGTCTTAAATGACCGCCCTTTAACTTACTTGTCTGCAGACGTCAATGACCGTGACCCCCTTACACCATCTCACTTATTGTACGGGCGACGTATTGTGTCACTACCGCATGCAATTGTTGAAGAGGATGAAATCAATGATCCTACCTTCTTGACAAGTTCTATACTCCAGGAGAAAGCCAAGAGACAAGTGCAGATCCTACAACATTTCCAACAACGGTGGAAGAGAGAGTACCTAACCTCACTCAGAGACACTCATGGAGGTACAGATCCCTGCAAGCTAACAATCAAGGTTGGCGATATTGTGCTCGTGCATGATGACGTACCAAGATCCCGTTGGCAACTAGCTGTAATAGAAGAATTAATTGAGGGACTTGATGGAGGTATAAGAGCTGCCAAAATCAGAACAACTACAGGAAGAACCAACAGGCCAGTGGCGAAACTGTTTCCACTTGAAGTGAATGCTATGAGTGAGGCAAATGCCACTACTGGAAGTGAGGCCAATGCTCAACCCTCTAATAATGCCCTAGATGGATCTGTTACCACTAGCAATACTGTTGGTAATCGTTTTACAAGGAATGCTGCTATTAGGGCTCGTAACCGTATCAAGGGATGGACAGATCTGCTATCCGTGGCCCCGGAGGATGTCGATAATTAACTCACAGACTGAACTCTTATGTTAGCTAGTTCTTTGATTGTAATAGGTTTAGGCATATTTTCGTTCTTGTAGTTGTATTATGTTGTATTGTGGGTTTGGGGAACTTGGGTCACGTGAGAATTAAGATTGTTACGCGTGTTGTGTAGTCTGTCGGCTTCTCCGTCTCCCATCTACCGAGTAACGTGAAACGCTCCGCCTCGCTTCCCTACACCCACGTATACCGCATCTAAAATGGCACCGCGCCCCAATTATCGTCTGAAAAGTGAATTATTCATTACGCTTCGTTGTCAGTTTTGTTCAACCCGTTACGCACCATTTCGAATCAAGAACTGCTCGAAAATCACCTCTGTAATCCACGCATACCAAAAGAAATGGTGTTGCGCCCCGGTTATATCAATTAACGTCTGAAAAGTGAAGTATCCATTACACTTCGTTGTCGGCTATTTTCAACCCGTAACACAGCAGTACCGATTAAGAACTGTTTGAAAAGCACCTCTGCTATCAAAATAGCGACTATGACAAATCCGGACGATTTCCGTTACTGTTACGGAGGGAAGCCATCACGTACTTTCGCCAAATCGACATCTTTCGCTGTAGATTAGATTAGATTAGATTATCAATTTTTGTCAAAGACATGGGTACACAAAAGGCACAGCCTGCAAACGTGCTCCCCATACAGAACATACAAGTACAAAAAACAAACACATAACAGTAACACAAAAACAAAACACAAAACAATAACATTAGAATACACGGATTGAAAAACAAAACAGTTACAAGATTATGCAAAAAGAAAACGACGAAGTGCAGTCCGGAACGCAACTGGATTAGTCAATTTTAGAATACGATGGGGAATGGTGTTCCATAGGAAGGGAGAGTTGATGAAAAAGGAAAAACGCCGGGAGTTAATAGTGGAGGATGGAATAAATAACGACATTGGATGAGATCTAGTGACGGTGGTAGAAAATTGAAAATACTTAGAAAATGGGATAGCAACTCTATTATGTAAAATATCATGAGTCAGACTGGTCGAAAAGTAAGATCTTCTGGTATGAAGAGTTGGCCAATGAAGATGAAGCAAAGATGAAAGATGAATGAGACACAAAGAAGGACACTGGTAAGCAGAGGCCAACTCTTCTGGTAAGCAGAGTTGGCCAATGAAGATGAAGCAAAGATGAAGATGAATGAGACACAAAGAAGGACACTGGTAAGCAGAGGGGGAGCAAGTAGTTGATATGAGGGGGGGCTGGGCTGACCCACACTTATTTCTATAGTTTGGTAAAGTGAGACCAAAAAAAAAAAAAAAAAAGGTTACAATCAACTGACAAGAGCTTTCCACCTCACCAGCTACCATTTCTAGCTGATAAACTACATAAAAATCCTTACATATAGCTCGCTACACACTGACTATTTTATTAGAGTATCTCGATCTTTATCACGGTTTTCAGCCCCACTCCAAGATCATTCTGAGGGGGGGCTAAGCCCCCTAGCCCGCCCCCCCCCTCCCCCCCTTTCCGCCGCCTATGCTGGTAAGTCCATGAATAATGCATTGTACGTACTGCGGTATGCCAAAAGGCACCTGTCGGGCCGAAGCGACGTCGAACAGTGAAAAAATCAAGCCCGTAGCCTAAGCCGTTATCGAGTTACGCGTTTATTATTATTATTATTATTAAATATACACACAGCAATGCTGGAATTACTAGGTATAAAAAATAAGTTATATCCCACACTTGAGCCAAAAGGTTAGGACTTTAATGTTCTGTTACAAACCGACGTAAAATATGACAGGAGCTCAGTAAGACACTCTTCTGCATCCGGCTTTGGGATGAGGATAAATCTGTAATGTTTGTAGTTGATCTTTTAATCCTTCAGGAACAGAGCCAAGGAACCAATGATAACAGGAGCCACAGATGCTCTTACAGACCACATTTTCTGAATTTCAATCTTCAGGTTACTATAGCGTTGCCGTTTTTCAGAAATCTTTTGGGAAATTCTATTATCTCCTGGTATAACATCAATCAAAAAACAGCAGTTCATTGTGAAATCTATATGCATATTATGTCAGGCTGGTTGTGTGTCAGATGTTGATCTGTCTGAACTGTAAAGTCCCACAAGAGTTTCATTGAATTATTGTGAAGAATAGGCAATGGACAGTGTTCCCACCACTTGTCATTGATTTCAAAGCCACCTCTTTTTGCCAACTCATAATGAACTAACTTAGCAACAGCATCATGCCGTTTCTTGTAAAAGGACTGGGCAATGGCACTGCAACTTGTGAGTAAATGATCGACAGTTTCTTGCTGTGAACCACAAAGGCGACAATTAACAGACCCAGGCTGCTAAAAAATTCTAACTTTAAATTAGTAAGAACCGCTTGATCTTGACAAGCAAATATAAATTCTTTAGTTTCCTTTTAAGATTGCTGGCAGAAAGCTATTTCCATTGAATATTATTATTATTATTATTACTAGCACTTTACAGTGACCAGCACTGAAGGTCTGACAGCAACATGTGCTGCAGCCTTAGGATTACCTAACCTAATCCAAACTAAGTGCTGTTTCATCAAAAAAAGATTTGGGAGTATGGATAACATCTAAACCTGACTTCTCGCTACATTGTGCTAAGGCTTCTGCCAAAGCCATGCAATCCCTTGGGCTTATAAAGAGGACTTTTACCTATCTGATTAAAGAATCATTTTAATATTGTACAAGACTTACATCCAACCTCACCTAGAATATTGTGTATCTATTATTTAGCAAGGAACATTGACAAACTTGAACGTATACAACAAAAAGCCACCAAATTGGTACCAGGACTTATGAAACAAGACTGCAACACCTTGATTTGTTTTCTCTTTATTGCTGTATACAAAGAAGAGATTTATAAATTGATTAACCACTTGAGCAGAGCCTCACCAGACCCATTTTTCACCTTCGTTAACAGCTCTACTAGAGGCCATGATCAAAGAATATTTAAACAACATCGCAGGATAAATCCAAGACTAAATTTTTTTACTAATCGAGTAGTTAATCAGTGGAATTCTCTACCCCAATCTGTGATTACATCCAATAATCTAAATAAGTTTAAGAACAATCTCGATCAATGCTGGAAAGAATGTGGATATGGACAGACTAAAAGGCCCCTTTGCCTATTAATTTTTAATTATTTTATTTTGATTGTACGTTGTCCATTATCTAATACTAATACTAAATACTAATTCAGGACTTAGACTTAATGACTTGACCTACTGGCTTGTCTGAAGGCATCAGTCAGTTACTCAGTCAGTCAGTCACTAGAAAATTCCATTAAATAAATTATTTTTTAAATTCTGTAGCAACTTGTTGAAAGCGTTTTGGGTCGATCTGAAAGCTTCTGTTGCTGGGGCTTAGTTTTACCTAGCCAATACTGCCTCATTGTCGTCAAGGGAAATTGAGGCTGTTTTTGGGTGATATTATTCGTGGGCCACACCTACTCCTTTGTGGTCCCTACTATACAGTTACTATCATACTGTATGATAAGTTACTTACTGTCCCAATAGCAAAGTTAGTTGGCTTAACTTAGTACAAAAATGATAACAATATAAACTCCATCCCACAATCGCAGGTTTGCTAACATTGCGTGTTGAAGCATATAGTATTTGGATCAACATGCCATTCAATGGCTATTAACCCACGCTATTAAAACCACAATTGATCTTCAGATGCTACTGTAGAACACAAACGGGATTAGTTCTCATCAGTTCACCTATTAGGTCAGTGCGCCTCAAGTGATATATATCACTTATACTACGGCTACTTGGGATTTTGCTGACATATGTGGGTCTGCGGCCCTCGGGCTTTGGGTGGATATATCAGCAAAATCCCTTGCAGCCGTGTGCATCATAGTATGTATAGGGTGGAACCACTATAGCCTTTTCCAATGACTCTTAGTAGTTCAACAGAATATACTGTAAGCCTCCACAGATTTACTCTATTGTTAGACAATTGGTCCTAGCAAGTCTTGCTCCAACCCATCCCATAAAGTGTAAAAGCTTTCGGTGTGGTATAGTCTAGTCAGCTATGGCCCACTCATTTATTGACAATACACTATAGTTTGTTTTGCAAGTCAAACTCATGACCCAACTACTCGTGTGGCACACATGACACACTGGGTGATATGGCAAGTGTTAGCTACGTGTGTAACTCTTCATGTGATCACATCTTCATATTTGTATGTGGTTTAGTTCCTGGAAGGATACTCATCATCAGATATGTTTACAACAGATGCTTAGAGCTTTTAGGTATTGCTGCACAGGATGTGCATCAGTCTAGTAATGTTGACAGCACTCCATTCTAAGTACTTCATATACACAACATCTTGCATAGTGTCACTTGTCACTTATTTGACTACTGTATACGTAGAAATTTTTGAGACATAATTTTTGCGGATTGACAAAATTCAGCAGTTTTATTTTTGAGGATCACTAGTTTTTCACTGAGGTTACCTATTAGAAAGCATAGAGCTGACCCTTAATTTTCGAAGATGAAAGTTTTGTGGACATCCAAGTAACCACAAAATCCATGAAAATTATGTCACTCAAAAATTTGTGTGTTTATGGTACATCGCTGTGTTCACATGTTACATCATAACACAGTTAGTGTGCAGTTCTTCAGAATTAGACAAACCCATACTACAAGATGTTTAATCAATGTGTGTGGTGCAGTGTCATTAGAAGGCCACCAAAATAGTAAAACATATAAGCACAACATGAGCTAATAATGTACTAAACTCATGAAGTAGCAAAAAGTTTTTTTCAGAGCAGCGATTTTATAGCACTAGGAGCAACCGAAAATAAAGTGTGGGAGAAGGGCATATGCCATGTCACCCTAAGGAAAAGTAACACTGCACTACATCTTACCACAGTACCATCCACTGCACTACATCTTACCACATGTATCTATCACAGTACACCAAAATAATTATTTTTCAAAAACAATTGATGATTGGAGCACTTTACCAGTATAGATCTTATTGAAGTTGCAGATGCTGACATTTTTAGAACCGGACTACAATCATTATTGTAATTCTGTTGCATGTATTTGGGCAAATCTGAGCTCACCAGCAGGGCTGACTGCTCAGTAATAATAATAATAATCATAATCAAACAGGAAACTGAATCTAGAGGCAATGCTGCCAGTCAAACTAAACAAAAGCAATCAAATTAAAATGTACAGGATTGGCCAATAAAGATGATATATGCAAGTGTATACAACAAACCAAATAAATAGGAACTATCATTGACAGGACATGTGTATATATTACCATATTTATACATATTAACCCTTAAACCCACAGCTGTTGTATAAAATGCAAGCTCTGAAAAAGCATAATCCAGTAAACTGGATCACATGCATGCCTTGTAGAACTAAACTCAGCTGTAAATTCCAGGTCTTAAATGAAGGCCAGGGAGTGCTGCCTTAAGGTGGTACAAGATTAATTTATAGAACAAGGCTTACTACAACTAATGAAACCCAAAGTATGTCAACAGCAGAGCTCTGCTCCAAGGAGCAACAGGATATTTCAGCTGGTTCATCAGTGGATTATACGCCTAGACATCTATATGGATAATACGGTATATAGAGTGTATATGTACGTACGTACGTATGTAAAAATCCATCAGTTACAATCTCCCTTGCTTTATTTAAAAATAAACTGAATGCCGGTGCTGCCAAGGTGCCTATGGAAACTTCATATCTGTACACAAAAGGCACAATGTGCAATTTTAATGTAGGCTTTAATTTCTAATGAACAGCACAAACTTCCACATCCTTAAGTTTGTTCAGTTTATTGCACAGAGTTACTCTAGACATCTAAGAAGTTGTCTTCATTACAGAGGCAACTGTGTGTCATTTATAAAGAAATGTGACACCATGGACAAGTGGGGTCTCAAGGTGTCTATGCAAAGGTTCAATCCAAATAACTGTTTAACCAGAGTATTTCAGCAGTGGGTGTAATTCTGTGTGTTTTCCTATTATGTCAACAATTCAAGAATCCCCAATCTACTGTATAAAGGTACATAGCTACACCCTATACACAACCATATAATATGGATCAGCTACAGCACATAAAAATATTATGCGTAGGTAACACATGTGCACTTCCTGATAGTTAACTAAGTCATTTCAGATGAATTCCGTCTAATGGACTTTACATGTAACACAGAACCCATAGTAATGCTACAGTTAAGTGTTAAGTGACACTTGATCCCACAACACAATCACTCAGTATAAATAGAACAGCAGATTGCAGCATCCTCAAGTTTGTGGTACCTGCTACAATTTAAGAGACTGAAGATGGCAAAGAATTTCATGATGTTGACGGTGTTGGTTGGAATGATATGTTGTGTAATCTATCAAACTGAAGCTGCTCCAGTAGCAACTAGTCCAGGTGTGTGTGTGTGTGTGTGTGTACATGTGTGTGTGTGTGTGTCTGTTTATGTGCGTGTTGATTGTGTGCTTGCGTGCATGCATGTGTGTGCAAATGCGCATGTAAATGTTTGTGTAGCATCTGTTTATGTGCGTGAGTGTTTGTGTCCCCATGCATGTCTGTCTGTGTACTTGTAACCAAAGTGCTACCCCAAATGTACATACACACGGCACGTCTTACTCATTCTTCAGATGTGGTCAGCACAACTACACTATCACTACATGGTCCGACTGACTCACCAGTGGATTTTAACACAAGTAAGTACATGACAGATATACATACATGCATAAGTTGAAGGCATGCACATCAACAAAGACAAAACACACGTTAGCACATACAGTATTACTTTGTAAGTGAAATTCTAAGTGTACCCTATGCACTTTATGTACACATACTACAAAATTACTTCACATTCTGTGACTTTCTTTACAGATCCAGATTATGACTATCAATTACCATCCAAAAAGACAATAGGTTAGTAGTACCTTACTTATACGCATGTATGCAAGTGCAACGGTATACGGTAGCTAGCTAGAGCATTACACTAACTGCAGATAGCCACGTGCAAATTTATAGTATTTACATACACAGCTCTCCTATCACAAAAAGCTTCAGCATATAAGACATTCAAAACTACTGTGACGTATTCTAGAGAAAATTGGGGACACTAGTATGACATGTTAAGGTTATGGGATAGTGAGCGACTGTCAAACAAAAAATTTATTATGTAATTCAGGTGGGCTTGGTGTTGTTGTGTTGTATATCAGCTGATAACAGGCTGAAATTGTTGGGAGAATAATAGCGTGCTGACTGGACAGTTACAAGGTACAAGAAAACACACGTAACAATGCAAGATAACATAGATAGAACACACCCGTAAGGTACATATATAGTTATGTGAATGGATTTTGGAAAAGAGCGGATCCAAATCGCACATTAGAAGTTTCAAGATACACTGTAAACGGTTTTAAAGAATTCAAGCCAGCTAGCATAACCCTCCAAGGATAGCAAGCATGCGTATGAAATTTTTACACTAAAGTTGCATCAATCCGTTACCTTTGAGAGCACTAAGCTGCTCGTAGAGTTTCCCGCCACAAAATGGACGCAGACCACGATTGGAGTCCAGAGACGAGATTACAGGATTGTGCTGGCTCCATAGCAAAACCCACAGAAACAACGTCTGGCCAACATTATCATGCTGTCCACCAGTAACCAACTGATTCTTGCCAAGCCAGGTCCTTCACAAGGCCTAAAACCGCCATTCGAGCTCTATACACCTCGCTCTACACACCACCCAGAAAAGATGTCTGTTGAAAATAACCTCGAGTAGTTAGAATGGTACTGAGTGTAAAAACTACTAGTACGATAGTGTAGCTATCCACTGGAGGTATTAGTTTGATTTTGCCTGATGTACGGTGCGATTTGGATCGGTTTTGCAAAATCTGGTCACATAGTATCTATGAAATACTTAGCAACTGGCACACCCGTAAACGCACGCATAGTTTTGCTGACTAATGGCGATATTTTACTGAACCCAAAATCAGGACTGTCGAACAAATTGTTAACATTTTGTATAAACAAATTACTAGTATGGCTTCTTGTCTAGGGCTTGACGGAGTCATTTGTTTAGAAACAATGTTTCTAGTGCTTGTAATATGAATTTTTAAAAATTATTTTGTGACCACAGTGTCTTGCTTTAGGCCATATTGTACCCATATTTCAGCAACTATACACATTATTCACAAATCCTCTTGTCAGTCCCTAACAAGTGATGTTCTCCAAACCTTAGAATTGTTGGTGAGTTCTCATGCCCTTTGGTGCTTTCTTTTTAAACTAAATGTTGCTTTGTATTTATCTGCTATTGTACTGTTTTATTTTATTTTTTTTCGTATTTGTGTATTGTCCTCAGTTGTATCTTGTACTGTTTGGTCCTTTTGGGGAGCACGTTTGCAGGCTCAGCCTTTTGTGCAACCCTTGTCATTTGACTAAAATTGGTAATAATAATGGTTCTTCATTGGTCTGATTTTTGGTTCACAGTTTTCACTAATCAGGGACAATTCATGTTTCCATAACAACATTTGAATTCCATGTCGATTAATGAGAAGTTAAGAATGCATAAATAATTTGTTAACAATGGATTAAGAAACCCTATATCATGAAAAATGATTTGTAATTATTGTAAATGTGGGCCGGGTTTACAGTATCTTGTAACCTTAATTGGAGACAACTCTCACCAGTATAGCAAATCACCTGTACTAATCCATCAGTTGCAGTCTCCCTTGCTTCATTAAAAATAAACATAATGCTGGTGCTGCCAAGGTGCAAATGGAAACTTCATAGCTATCTGTCCACAAAAGGCACAGTATGCAAGTTTAATGTAGGCTTTAATTTCTAATTGCTATGTTATGCACATATGTTACTATAGTACTGTTCATTCTGTTTACCATATGTACATGTAGAATCTCCAAGCAAATCAATGTCCATGTTGAGGTTAGGCTAGACCATGTGAACTGGATCACCTCATTATCAACAAGTCACAATGTATCAACACAAACTTTAATGTAAACACTATATATGTACATACTACATGGAATGATGAACAAAAGTGCATTACACTTGTCTTATTAATTTAAAGTCCTATGTACTATATATAATCATGTGTTATTGCTTATCTTCTTAGTGGGAATAAACTATGTACTTATTCAAAATATTATGCATTCATATACTGTAGTATTTGGACAATTTATAACAAAGATTTCAAAGAGTTGTCAATAACATTTTGCCTAAAATATACCTCTATCAATTCAGAGACTGAATTTATGTGACAAAAAAGCCTTACTGCATCAACACAAAACCTTAGATTTACAGTGAAAGTTTATTGATGGAGCCACCTACACACATACAGCGTACACAGGACTTAAATTATTATGGCCTACTTATCCAACCATATGACTGGCCTTATGAGGACAATAACAATGTGATTAGACCGTATGTATTAGATGTAGTGTTGTGTGATATACAATATTTGTATATCACCTATCATGATTATTACCACATGATCAATGCTATCATAAATTTTCCAACTACTGGGATGTATATACCTTCTCAACAATTAACTTATTCAGCAAAGATGGTACCGGCAGCCAAAATTTTGGTGCCTGGCTCATGGAATATATATATATATGTGACCGCATTTGCAAAAAGGCGTCTTCCACACACATTCAATTTTGAAATTTTGGCAATTTACAACTTATTATATAATAATATAGGAAAAATTATTACCTTGAAATGTAGTGAGCACCAACATAGGTTAATGGATGGTGAAAATTTCAGGCTTGTATCTTTCTTGATCACTAAGTTTTGGTGTTCCAAGTGGATGTGTCACATAATTTATATTCACATATAAGTAGCCCATTTACATAAGAAATGTAGTTAACATAATAGATTTGTCACGCAAAGTTTGATCAATTTTTTGAACTTGGTATTATTTTTGTAACTTTTTGTCTGAAATTTTCAATCAGTGTAGAGATGGCTATTATTATATAATTCTTAAGGTATTGATTGCATACTCTGCCATGATTGTGCATAGTTACATGTATAAAGTTGTCCACTTCTTAGGAATCAATTTAAGTTTATATATGCTGTGCTTTTCTAATCTTTTTAGTACCATACTTTGATGTGCATACGTCAGCTCCTCTGCTGCAAACCAACAAATTTCAGAGTGTTTAAAGTTCCACTGCAACTTATACACATCACGTGACTGGGCCTGCAAAAATAGGGCATGTGGGCACATGATTTTTGCCTACTTTTTAAAGCTTTCAACACTCATATAACTCTTTGTACCATTATGCTATGGCAATACAATTTTCAACTCTTAGTAAGAATTTTAATTGGCTTTATGATGCAAATTACAGAATGCAAACATTCTGTTCCAGTACTGAGATATCACCTGTAGAGTGATGGGGTATAGTTTGTACCCACATGCCCTGTTTTCGCAGGCCTGGTCACATAATTATACTGATTTTTAGTTGACAACTTTTTCTAGCTGAATTTGTCCTTTTTAGAGATAAAATTGTATTGGTGATCTTCAGTAGGCACCCGCCTATTATGCTCAAAATTTTACCTATTATGCTATGCTGCACTGCTCAAAATTTTTACCTATTGTGCACAATTATGCTCAAGCTTTATGCCTCATTTCCCATGTTTTGCTAATAAATTTGCAGTTATGGGCACATAATAAGTGGCTGAAGCACATCTTTGCTCTTCAAAACATGTGACAGAAAAGATCAATATACTCTAATAGAACAGTCAGGTGCCTGGTTGTTCTATTAGAGTTATTGACTGTTCTATTAGAGTATAGCGATCCTTTCTGTGATATGTAGTTTGACCATCAAGGATTTGTAGTATGGCTGAAATATTTTTCCTATTATGCTAGCATTATGCTCAGTGCTTTCAGGCACCTATTATGCTCATAATTATGCCAGCATAATCGGCGGGTCCCTAATCTTCAGTACCAATAAAAATACTTTTAAAATAAATGCTGTTTTGTGAATTGTTCATATCATTCTTATTATTTTTTCACTGATCTACAGGAAATAAATCTGTTCACATTTTGGGGATAAAAACTACATACAGTAGTCTTTCTCCCCATGTCATTGTTCACGTCCATGATCTATTATTATTAAATTAATATAAAATTATAATTGTAATGATAACACAATGCATCCACTTTGAAGCAAATTTGGTTGTTGGTTCACTTTGCTATTGAATAGTAATCACAGTGGCAATAAACTCCACAAAATTCATATATTATGGTGATAATGCAGTGTTAGTATATGTAATAGGATGGATGGCTATAGTATTCGGGATTAATAGTGCAAACAGGAAGGAGACTAGGAGTAAAATTGTGCAAGGCAAAGCCGAGCACTATTTCCTTCCTGTTTACAATGTGAAAACTAGACCACAGCCATCCATCCTATTGCAAATTAATCCAACAACCATAGCAACTGTTACTAGGCAACAGAAATTCAAACTATAGCCACTGCAAAAGACCAATCACACTTAGCAATCATTGCTATGGTCTCAAAATGACATTTATCTTAGCAATGATTATTTAGCAAGCATTGCTAAGCAATCATATTGTTGCTATGCCATGGGGTATCTATCACTATGGTATCACTAGTTTTCAAGTCAGACATTTACTTCTAAAAGAAACACACCATACTGTTTTAGTCAATCAAATTAGTATTACAGGTTTTAGTCAAGGAATCTTGACAGACAATTCTATTGGATAATCACTTGACGTATTTCAAAATAATATGTCAAGGTGCTATAGAAAGTATTATATTGTAACACATTCACTTGCTGGATTATCCAAGTTAAATTGTTCTGTGGAAACCCTGATTTTAAGTTCATTCAAGAATAACAATGTTGCTTCCTAGAATGTCTTCCACATCACTGATCACAGCATACTATACACTGCTTATAGATCAAAGCTGTAAAGTGCTAAGTAGTTCAAATTCAGAGACTATGCACCAGCTATAGTATTTGAGCATTTCTACTTATCTAGTATAATTATGTATCACCATCTGACAGGGTATGTATAGGCCCAATTCATACATGCTCAATTTTTTGCCCAAAATGCTTTCAACTTAGGCCATCACAAGCATAATGGGAACACTGAAGAGTATAATAGGTAAAAATTTTGGGAAATCCCTGAAGCAACATTTCAGTTATCTTGAAACAATAAAGCGGTAGAGAATACCAATCTAAGGAGCTATGTACAATGCTCTATTGTAGTTTGCACTGACTGCTCTATTAAGGAGTATCAATCCATTTTCATGGAATTAGGCTCCGTAGTTTGAAATATCCACCAACAGTAATATGCCAGCATTATGCTGGTATAGCACTCCAGCCCATTATGCTTTTTATCATGCTTGCATATTTGACACAGGCCTAGGTATGTACTGTATCCATTGAGTCTGAATAGAGATCTGCGCAAGGCTGAGGGAAGCACCCCCAGGAAGCCCAGGCAAGAATATTTTACTACAATAGTAAGTTAGTCATGAAAATTTACCATTACTAAGTTTTTAGCTGAATTGGCCCTCTACAGTACATGGTGACTTGAATGAAAAGGAAGAATTAAAAGAAAAATATGACTGAAGAAAATGATGAACTTTGAATGTGTGTATCTCAGTGATGGCTGGACAAAAATCAGATTTGAAATAAGAGGTGCCCTATCCTAAGGAAGTTTCAAAAATAGTTCATCTCTCTCTGTTCAGGCACTATCGAACTATGGATATGTGAAAATAGCATTTACTTGGTCAAGTCTGCTGAGAGTACTCATTTTTCTGAGCATTTCTAATATGACGTACTTAGAATATTCTAGAACAATCTAGATAGAACTACAAGATTATAAAACTTTATTGTAGGGCAAGAAAATTTTGTGGGATTCAAATTCTCATGGATTTCGCAGGCATCTTATCAATGAAAATTAAACATTTTGCAGCTTAATATGTACAAATTGTATGGAGATCGACGTCTAAACCATGGAAAATTGTTCAATAATATTATTGCCAATTTTAGGAATCCACAGAAATTTAATATATACCACAAAAATTTCTTGCCCTACGGTACTATTCTAGTTCTTTTATAGGTTATAAGTGGAAGCCATAAACTCACTAATATGGAAAACACACTTTACTTACTTGTAAGTACATTCTAGGGTGTGTTCTCCATCAACTATGACTGATATTACATGATCTCCATATTATGTTTTGGGAGTAAAGGATACTGTATAGTTTCCATCAACAATGTCCTTGACTGGGATCACTGCTATGGCTTCCCCAGTTTTAGTGGTTACAGACACTTCTACTTTTCTATCAACAATGTCACCATTGACATCTACAATTATTGTTATCATTAGTGATACTTCTCCGTTCACTGTTGTCATTTCTGAAGGGAAGGTCACTGCACACTTTCTGGGATCTAGTGGAAATTTTCCCAGCTTGGTCACTTCCTCACAAAGATGTTCCAATTTTCTATATTCCGTTTCTCCTTGTTCATTCATTACTGGTTCCAGTCTTGATCTGCTCTTCATTAACATCAGGTGATCTTGTCGTCGCTCCAATATCTTCCTCCTCCTAACCAGTTCAGCGGTAGACACTTTGTTCTCTCTTGTCTTCTTGATCAGTTCCAGACAATTCTGTAGCTGTGTCCACAGTAACAGCAACCTCACCAGCTGTATCTAAACCAAGATTTATTTTCATACAAAAATTATTAACATACAAAATTTCAAGTACTGCAGTATACATACAGTATGATGTATACCCTTGCTGTATACAACACATACTGTATGTGTCTTTTCTACGTATTAGAGTAAATAGTTTAACACTACAATAAAAGTGTGTTTGTGTGTATGTGATATGCTCTAAATGTGTTGCACATAGCGTGCACTAATGTGGTGTATGTGATATGTAGGAGATGACAGTTCACATTTGCCTCCTTAAATTAAAGCAAATGTGAACTATCATCACCTACACATCATATACCCCACCCAATACATTTTATGCATATCACATTTAGAGCTCATCCCACAGGGGCATAGCTAGCTTTCAGGATTGCCCGGGTACAAGGTTTGACTGTCCCCATGCAAACTATTTAGCAAGAAACGCGAGCCCAACTTTGTGGACCCTTTATTACACACTTGCTTTTGAAAAACTGTTTAAAATTCTGCTACTGATATACATGGACCTATGTATAGCTAGCTCCTATGTATAGCTAGCTACTATACACTGCGGTTTGTGCAGCTTATTAGACTAAGATACTACTGCATGAATAATATAGAAGCTAAAAACTAAACAATGGACTAACTTAGCCTCCAGCCCGAATATTGGACTTCTTTTTCACTTCTCTGTCTGCCTGATAGCTACAGCGCTGTAGCTACATGTATATTTAAAGCTTGTTACGTTAAGCATCATAATAGCTACGTCTTCAGTGACAACTCCAGCACACCAGCATTGACTCCTCTTTCACTCTTCTGCCTTCTCTACTTACACCGAGGACTTGACATGCACATACTGAGTGCTTTTGCATAACTAGCTTTAAACAATGCCATGGATCCTCTTGAGTCCTGCCAGACGGGTACCACAACCAATTGGCTTTGTCCGTCATTTATCAGTCTACACCATTAGACGTCTAATTACTTTTTATCTGAGTAGTGTTGTCCACTGATTGGTTTTACCAAATTGCAGCACATGTTTGACTCTTGACCCACGCTCAAACCTTAAAATGTTATCACGTGATGATGGGCAATACAGGGTATTATTACTAGATTGATGGAAGAATCTTGACAAACTCAGGTATACATGATATTATTTTTGATGATACTATTATGGAAAGTATTACAAGACGCTCCAAAAAGATAGTGAGTGCATACTTTTGGTGTGTATAAATTACAGCGCGCCCATGCGGGTACTGCTATTATCAGGCTTGCTACCCAGGCACCATCAATGATTGCCCAGGCCTGTGCCCGTGCAGGTCCGGGTGTAGCTACGCCCTTGTGACATCCCATATGCATAAAAATGCATTTTATTGTACTGTTTATATGCACGTTTGGTTAAAAGTGCTTCTTGCACTGTTCTTTACTTGTAAAAATGCTAGTTATGTATATAAAATGTGGGACAAAATTCAACAAAGCTGAAAATGAAGCAAACTGGCTATTTCACTTTTTAATAATTGATAGTCGGGGAACACATTGAATCATCATGACAATTATCACATCATTATTTCTTTTGATGTGGTAAGTGCTGCTTCATCACTGTTATGTTATTTCAATGGAGTAAACAAACAAGCATAAGGAGAAATATATAAATTAAAATTGACATGTTAATGGGCGTGACAACACCTTGGTGGTATGTGCTTGGCAACGCTTTAAACTTTAATCAGATTTCCATTTAGTCATAGGAAAAAAAGGTTTGTACCTTAATAGTTTACTTTGTTATAATAGAAGTACACAAAAAATTGGAATTTTCAACTAGAGTAGGGACCATAGCACATCGATAAAAACTAATAAAACAAGCTGAAGTAGTGCATGATATTAAATCACAGTAAAATAATCAGAACATGAGTGTTATATCCCTACTGTGTATTTCAAATATGGCATTTTGAGCACAGTAGGGACATATCACTTCTTATCGGTTTAATATCATGCACTACACCGTGTGTTCTAGCTACCAATTATCGTCTGAAAAGTGAAGTATCCATTGCGCTTCGTTGTCAGTTGTGTTCAACCTGCATAACAAATCAAGAACTGTTCGAAAAGCACCTCTGCAATCAAAGCAGCTACTATGAAAATGCAGAAATCAAAAGGAAGCCATCATGTGCTACTGCCAAATTGACACATTTCACTGTAAGCAAAGACGAATGGGACACAAAGGAGGATGAATGCATTGTATGTACTGCGGTATGCTAAAAGACACATCTCAGGCTGAAGCGACGTCAAAAAGTGAAAAAATTAAGCCCGTAGCCTTGGAGCCTTTTCGAGTTACACTTGTCTGAAGGCATCACTTATTCAGTCAGTCAGTCACTATAAATTCTGTTTAGTAATTTTTTTTAGTAACAAATTTCATAGCAAATTTTTGAAAGCAATTCAGATCAATTTGATGGATTGTTTGAGCTAAGTTTTACCTGCTTCATTGTCATCAGGGAAAAGGGAGGCTGGTTTTTGGGTGATGTTTTTCATGGGCCACACCCACACCTTTGTGGTCCCTTCTATACAGTACTAATGTGCTGTATGATATGTTTGGTTTTCAAGTTATAATTCCTTGATTATTGACTTGATTTTTCATTCTGTAAAAGAAGACTTGTGTGTGTACCTTGATGTAATATTACTGCCAATGTCTGCAAGAAACTTCCGCATCAACTAGTTTAATTTAATAGTTTACACTGTTAATAAGTAGTGAGATCTGTGGTAAGATAGTGAAAGTCATTGGATTTCTTAGTGACAGTCACTAAATTTGTAGTGAAATTCACTATCTTGCCACAAATTATACTAATTATTAAGTTATCATACAGTACAATAGTACTGTATAGTAGGGAACACAAAGGAGTAGGCATGGCCGACAAAATAATATCACCCAAAAACCAGCCTCAATTTTCCCAGGTGACAATCATGTAGTATTGGTTAGGTAAATCTAAGCCCAAAAAAGCTTTCAGATTGACCCAAAATGCTTTCAACAAGTTGCTACGGAATTTAATAAAATTATTTAACAGAATTTTCTACTGACTGATGCTTTGAGACAAGCATAACTCAATAACGCTAAGGCTATGAGGTTGAATTTTTCACTGTTTGACATCGCTTCAGTCTGACAGGTGCCTTTTGGTATACCGCAGTGCATATAATTCATTCTTCATGGACTTACCAAGGTCTTCCTTTATGTTTCATTTATCTTTGCTGACAGCATGTGATTGCATCCCTTCATAACAGAAATCATCCATATTTTTTTATAGTGGCTATTTGGATTGTAGAGGTTCTTTTTGAACAGTTCTTGATTTGCACTGCTGTATAACGGGTTGAACATAGCTGCATAATAACGAAGTGCAATAGATACTTCACTTTTCAGACAATAATTGATATAACTGGGTCATGTGGTACCATTTCTTCTTTTGGTATGCATGGATTTCAGAGGTGCTTTTCAAAAAGTTCTTGATTCATAATGCTATGTAACAGGTTGAAAACATAGTTGACAACAAAGTGCAATGGATATGACAATAATTGTGACTGGCCTGCGATAATAGGGCATGTGGGCACATGATTTTTGCCTACTTTTTCACACTTTCACCGTACATGACTTTTTGTACCATTATGCTATGGCAATGCAATTTTCAGCTCTTAGTAAGCATTCAATTGGCAGTATGATGCAAGTTACAGAATGCAAATATTCTGTTCCAGTTCTGATATATGATCTGTAGAGTGACTAGGTGTAGTTTGTGTCCACATGCCCTATTTTCGCAGGCCCGGTCACAATTGATATAGCTGGGGCGTGTGGCACCATTTTAGATGTGGTATGTGTGGGTTCCCCAGTCAAAATAATTATTTATATGGACCAGTCTATTTTGCTTTTTTTTCTACCTATTTTTCTTTCCAGCAATTCTTTTATTTTTCACCTATTATGCTCCATATTTTGCTCAAGAATTATAAATTTTGCTCAGCAGTGATCTTTGTTAATTGAATATTTCTAAGTGCAAAGCTACAGTTTTGCCTTAAAGTGACTGTTCTATTAGAGTATCTCGATCAGCAATTACTTCTAACATGTAAAGCAAGAAGCTAGCTAATATTGCTTAACATGTGTGACTGTTTTATTAGGGTATCTCGATTGTCACTTGTTGTTCCTGTAACAATTAACTATGCATTGTCGATATTTTAGCATGTCTGACTGTTCTATTAGAGTATCTCGATCTAATGCAATTTTTATGCCCACTTCACAAAAATTGCTCCTATTATGCCAGCATTTTGCTCATTGCTTTTACCCACCCATTATGCCAAAAATTTTGCCGGCAAAATCGACGGGTCCCTAATTATTTACCAAAAAAGTTAACAAACAATTACTGTATAGAGGGATATTTTGGTGGGGGTAAACTTTGGCAAATAGTGGGGTAAACTTTGGCAAATAGCAAGGTAAACTTTTGCGATTAGCAAGCTAAATTGCTAGTCTCGCGTGGCCAGACCGCTTTTTCTTCGTCACGGCGCTTATCGATTGGAGATTATAAGCGCCCACTCCTATTTCGGAGTAGGCGCTTATAATCTCTAATCGATAAGCACCGGTACGAAGAAAAAGCGGTCTGGCCACGCGAGACTACTAAATTGCATTTGGCGAAATAAACTTTGGCGAATTCAAGCTAAATCTGTAGCTATGAAGATGTTAATCTCAGATGCTACGAGTAATTGGCGGGTTAAACTTTGGCGAATTTGTAGCGAATCACCAAATTCGCTAAAATTTTCCCCCACCAAAGTTTCCCTTTATACAGTACACAAAAAAATTGTGAAATTTTCAACTAGGGACCATAGCACATCGATATAAAAAGTACTGAAACAAGCTGGAGTAGTGCACGATATTAATCACAGTAAAGCAATAAAAATTGTTAAATCTGTAATCCTTTTATGTATCTATATACCATTAAAATGTGAATAAAGCATATGCATTAGTGATGGTGATTTTTCAAGTGTTGTGTAAAAAACAAAAAATGCTAAGAAAACAGTTTGAAAGTGCGTACAGTATCTAAGTGGCAACAGGTTTAATTAGCTCAAATTTGTAATAGTCTAGTGGCTAGGTCCTTGATACTTAGAAAGTTTACACAGCAAAAATAGCTATATTTTCCATTTAGGCACAAAAAAAGTGAAAATAATTATTTTCTATAACAGACTCTGGTTTGTTGCAAGCCTGCACGACACACTGTTGTGTGGTGTGATGCATATATAGCATGCCAGAGGCATTGCTAGCTAGCAGCAGGCCAAGGCTTTGGTGTGGGTGTCTACAGGCCAAGGATAACATTTAATATGTCATTTAGCTAGGCTTGCGCCAATTATGCCGGCATAATTTCGAGCAATATAGGCTAGCAAAAGCATCAAGCATTATGCCAGCATAATAGGACGATTTTCAAGAATAATATGACGATTTTCAAGAATGTTAATTAAAACGCGCAATGCGCATGCCAAAAACACTTCACAACATGAACACACTGTACATTATTACTGCATTTCATATCAAAAACCTTGCAGTGTTGTTATTTTTACTAGTTCTTGACTGATTATTCACACTTTGTGGAAAAAGATTGAGATACTCTAATAGAGCAGTCAGGAAATACAGATATGCTCTAATAAAACAGTCAGCTCTCAAGCATAATCTTGATTTTGAGAGCATAATTGTGACTGGATTTTGGAAAATCACCCTTATGGGCGCATTGTTGATTCAGAGAAAATGTATTTTAATAATTTAAAACTTTAAATGTGTTACTCACCAGCCTTGGCAGCTACATGTTTGGATTTGTCAGCAAAGATGGAGCAATTCACAACTTTTAAGAGAAGCTAATGGCCAAGGTAATCCCTGTAGAGTTTCCCACCAATTTAGATAGGTTTTTTCACCAGTGTTGCTGTATTACAAGTCCTCAAAGAGGGGTGGAGGGTGGGGGTGGTGGGGTGGGCAAGAGATAGACTACAAAATGGACGAGAATGGTAAATGAAGGCACCAGACCACAAAACAGCCTGTCAGAGGTAGGAAATAGACTGAAATCTCACAAAACAGACAAACATCACACATTCAGTTCCCTACTTGTCTGTCCAGAGTGCATGAACCCCCAAAGCACTTCCCTGTTGTTCACAGACCTGTACAGATGTCTGGGGTGGTTATACAAGCCGCCAGAGAATGGTCCACCAAAAACAGACCCAACAAGTTGAAGGCGAGTTTGATATGGAAATTGTTAGCCTGATAGTGCAGCAACGTCATGCTAGTGTTATCTCACTTTTGCCTTTTGCGCCCATATGGTTGATTTTGCTAAATCTGGTCACAATTTTGAGCATAATAGGCTGGATTTTTGAGCACTGCTCAAAAGCATAATAGGCAATTTTCAAAGCATAATTGGCTGAGATTTTAGTTAATACGTCACAGAGTCAAAGTTTTAATCAGTATGCTGGGGGGATTTACTATCCTGTGCATACACATACATTTCTATAGATCCTGTATAGCTAATAAACCCAAAATTTTATATGTTTAATGCTTTCCCCCTCTTGTCTGCCCCATGTTTAATGACAGTCATAACTAGGTCTTCTCTTTGGCTAATGACTAGAGTGTTAAATATCTTTCTTGTCCTCTCTACATTTTGTTCCATTCTGCCCCTTAAGTGTTTTCTTACCTCCTTCACTACAGACACTGCCTGTTTTAACTCTTCCAGTAAAACCATCATGTTATTAACAGTTTCTCTCAGTTTCTGGGATTACTCATCAGTCACAATATAGTGGTGGATTTAACCTGATGTTTTGTATGACCACAGGAGGCACAGTCTTCACATAATTATTGTCTGCAGTACACGCCAAGTTTTCTTTGCAGATGGACAGGACAATACTGGTAGAGTAGTGGAGGAGAGGGACATTTCAACAAATTTGCACACTCTTCACTACATTTAATGGCCTCTTGAAGTTGCTCTGAATTTTCAAAATGTTCCATCAGCACAAAAGAAAGTTAGGTAGAATCCATGCTGTCACAGTCCTTGCTACTGAGTGATCATCAAACTTCAACTTGTGAATCAATTATTCAGATTAGGCCACTTCAAATAAGGCCACTCCAAGTCATACCTTAGTTTCTGGTCACTCCCTAGCCAACAAAAGGATGCGGGCGGGCGGATGATCAGGACTTCAGGACTATCATAGACTCTTACATATACACAAGCAATACTGTTATGTTATTAATTTTGCTCAATTTACCCATTTCATATTGAGTTTACAACCAAGCTTAACCAACATTCTTATAGCATAAGTAGTTAATTATGCTTCTGCAAAGTGCACCAGGAAAATTGTTGATGGCTAGCTACACTGCTGAGCACAACAATGTGTAGCTAACACTAAGGAAAGGTCTGCTCATGTAGCTACTTTTGCTTTACAAATGAAATGTTTCATTAGCTATGTCAGGAAATTATTATTTATTAGCTAGCTAATAATAATCCAAAACTATATTAACACATCAGAAACTCTTTCAAATGTGAAGTCTTAGTCAACTATATATGCATGTGTTTCCAGCCTTCTATACAGTAAACCTTCAGTAAAGTAGCTGTCAAAGTTTTGAGTTGAGTTGTTGAGTGCTCCAGGCTAGTGTTTTTCAGTGATCATGTGGGAAAGCTAAGTTAATGTTTTAACTAAGGGATGCCATGCACTTGTTAATTTAGGACCATACTTGCAATTATTTAATCATGGAAAAGTTGAAGTTTGAGCTCACCAAATGTTACCGGATTTCTAGTCAGTATATCAGTGATCAGTAATAAGGAAGTCCAAGTTTAGATCCACTAGAAGAGTTACTAGATTAATCATTAGAGGACCACATCTGAATTGTTAGGAAAGTTTAAGCTATGGTATATCTGATCATTAGGCTAGTGATCAATGCTACATACATACTGTACTGAAGTTACTTACTGGCAACAGAAGCATTTACTAATAGCTATATAGCTAATCAAGGACAAGTCAAAAACGTTATAGTAGTATCTGTCTATTCTAGTATTAATGTTAAGGGTAGTGTGACTGCTCTATTAGAGTATCTCGATCTTTTGCAGTGTTTAAAAATCACTGTCCTTGGTCACGTACACTTAAGCGCCTGTAATATTAATAATAGTCCTCATAAACTGGGGTTCCAGTTTTCCATGCGGGCGGGTGACCAGAAACTAAGGTTTGACTTGGTGTGGCCTAAATTCTCTGTTTCCCGTCCTGGACTCAAGCACATTTGCATGCGGGAGGGAGGTCCATTTCCATTATTCATTATAAGATTAGCAGCTTTTTAAGCCATCATTTGTCTAGCACAACCATAAAAAGCTGCATAAAAGCATGCTTAAGCTTGTTGCTTCCTATTTAAGGAGCAAAAATAGCACAAACGTGAAGTTTGTGTCGACTTGATAGCACTGCTGACACGTGAGCCGACATGGTTTCAAGTGAGCCTGTCAGTATGCAAAAATAACCGGAAAATAATGAAAGAATACGGAATAATGGAATATTTAGAGCTGACAGTAACTAGATGCGGGTAGGCATGCGTCTATTATGCCGGCATAATTTCGGGAATAAAAGGTACTGAAAAGCATTGGGGAATATTCCGGAATAATCGGATGAATTTTAAGAATAATTGGTACAAAATTATAAGTTTTGTTGTGGTGTAGTGTAAAAATCTTTTAGATTTACTACCAAAAAAGTGCAAGCATGATAACGGTGAAAACGATCGAGATACTCTAATAGAGCAGTCACTTACTCTAATAGAGCAGTCAACTTCGAGTCCATAATTCTAATAGAGCAGTCACTTGTTTAAAAACCCTAACAAAAATACTAATTTGGCACACATATTTGGGAATAATTTGAGAACAATAGGTAGACTCAGGAATAAATTTGAGCATAATAGGTGAATAAAAAAAGAAGTGCCAGAAAGAATAATAGGAAGATTTTGGAGCAGAATAGACTTAAGCCTAGATGCGTGCGGTGGACGGGAAACAGAGAATTTATTTGGAGTGGCCTTAGTCCTACTTACGTAGCCTATACAGTCTATATCCTAACGAGAATTACAGTAGCTATGTAGCTAGCTAGTATATAGCTATCACGAAACGTGGCTACCAAAAGATAGCTAGACGAAATAGCGAATGACTACCAGGCTAAACTGACCAGCTATTCAATGCATCAAGTTTCCCCTGTGGTTTCCAAATTCGTTTACTGGCCTATGAGCTAATAAAAAAAGTCCCAGTCTTCCCAATGCAGGTGACCGCAGCTCTTCTAAGAATTAACAAGAGGGGTGCAAATTTAAAAATGAAAATATAATTATACTAACAGAACAGTCAACTAGTCTAATAGAACATTCATCATTAAAACAGTTCTATAAGACCCAGGGCCGGAGGAGGGAAAATTGAGTTGGTCAGGCCATTGACTATAATGTTGAAATTGCTACTATATACATGGCAATGAGAGAGGAGCTGTTGCACAGTGTGTGAAGCACACTCTGCGAAGTGCGAAGCACAGGGGGGTCTGGGGGCATGCCCCCACAGGAAATTTTTGAAAATTAGACACTCAGATATGCAAATTTAGTGATATTTCACTGCTAGCTAGCTATATAAATATGCTCAAGCCTATCTGTTGTTCTTCAGACTTTCTATACTATGTATAATTGTAGATCTGACATACAAGGGACACAGCATGAAACTTGCTGTATGGTTCATTTAGTTATAGTTAGCAATTAGAAGTTCAAGGGGGGTCTTGGGGTGCAACCCCCAGGAACTGCAGAATTTTTGCAATTTAAAGGCTTGAAAATGCTTTAAATTTTAAAATTGATGCTAAATTTTAAAGTAAAACTAGCTAACAACTTGCAACTTTCCCCCCAAATTTCACAGGGAACCCATGCAGCATGGCCCCCTTTAGCTAGGATATAATTACTATACAGTGAATTCACACAGCTACAATAAAAAGCTACACAGCTACAATAAAAAGCTACACAGCTACAAAAATACAGTATACTACTATACTGGTTTGTATGAAGTGAACGGATCATCACGTAAATATACTGGTGGACAGTCACGAGACCAATCAGTATTCGAAAATGGCGCGATGTGGGTGAGACTGAGAGTTTGCTCAGTATCTGGACAGGACGAGTGGGTAGTTGAAGAGGAGGGATTTCTACTCAACATCTCATCCAGATGGCCACCATGTAATGTATGGGTGTACAGCTTCTTGCCGCGGAATGAGTCATCTGGTTTGTCACTGCCAGCCCTTCGCCCAGTAAAAGAAGCCAAGAGAGGCAAGCCAAGGAATGCTATAATGATTATTTTATGAAGATTGAATTGTGATATAAGTGTGCTGGTTTAGAATCAAAGAAGGCACCTGCCTTACACGTCATAAATGCCAACATGCAGCACACGTGATACTGTACGTAGAGCCCACAATCATTTCTGTACGAAACGATACGAGTGCTATGCTGTACTGTAAGGTAATTGGAGGTACTATACGTGTAGTTCTGTGCTTTAGTTAGGCTGAGAAACCAGGTAACTACTCGTGTCATGCATTTTCAATAACATCTGTAAAATGTACGTAGCTACATGTAGATGTGATCGTCCAAAGATTGCATGAGAGTAATATAGTTCGAGCTGGTCAGCTAGTTGGTTCAACTCCAGATTATTGGTCCGGCTCAGGCCTGACCAACCGGACCGTCTCCTCCGGCCTTGAGACCGGTGTGTAAGCTGAAATTAAAACTTCTTCCTGACCTATGCACTGTTATCTCACTATTATGCCAACCATCCTACTATGCTAATTGTTTAAAGTTTAACATTTGTATTCTTGAAAAAAAACAAACTTTTGTTTAGTATACAGTGGGTATTTTGTTACAAACTTGATACTTGAGTTGAAATGCTTCCTCTTGCAAATAACATAGTGGGTAATATCCTTGGCATCTATAAAATCAACAATACTACAGCATCTGAGATCTGCACACTTACTTGATTAAGTTCCATGCTATGTTTATCTAAATTTCTCTATTTAAAATTAATATTGAAACACCATGTGACTACTTATTCCCAATTATAGTTCTTTATCAACATACACTATGAATTGAAAGTAAATCCTCCAAAGGAAATGCTTCTCCCTTGAAATTCAACCTTAAGCTCAAACCATAATGCAGCATTTACCCAGTAGCTAAATAGAGGGTTAAACCTGTAGTTGTACATTAGATCTCAACCTTTTTTTCACAATCTTGATTAATTTTGGTTTAAAAAATAGCTTCCAGATTCAATCTTGTATTAACTATTTTCCTGTCCCAGATTCCCTAGCTGGAGCATGCTATGCATTCTGAGTGTGCATGTACTACACACACTGGTGAGACAACCTGCCCCTTCCACGACCTTATCACACAAGCCCTCTATTCATTATAACTGTTTGCATGAAAATTTAAAACATAGCTTGAGCCATGAGACTGTAAAGCATTATAATTATATTGTTAATGGTATTCTCCTTGCAGTCACTTACATATACTTCATAATTTTGTATACTAAGCAACTGTGGGGAGCCTATATACCATTAATTTACAATGTAGCTGATATTCTCTAGATCTCTCCTTCCTGTTCCACAAGATGTAGAAAAGGCACTTTATATGACAGCTGTATAGTACTGCAACTGCATGGTAGGGAATAATGATGTCATTTTGTTGTGAGTTACTTAAACTAAAGTGACATGTCATTTTTCAGTCCAAATTCAATCTTAGAAGGCTAATTAAATTTACAAATTTTCCTGTGGGGCATTCCACAAAGTCCTCCATGCTGAGTGTGCTTTGCACACTTTACAGCTAGCTGTATCAACCAGTTTTAACTCTTTTCATTATAAATGCCTGTTAGCACCCACTTCTGAAAACCTAGATCCGAGCCTGCATCTGGCATGCAGTGTAATGTAAAGTGCATGCCTGTGCTACTAAGCCTAAGCAAGACTAGCTAGCTACTGTACAAGTGCAGCCATGTGACTGGCTTTTATTGGTCAATGAGAGGCTATGAATCCAGAAACAGAATAGCCAAGTTAAGGAAATCATTTTATTTTAGCTAACAGGCTGCAAACTACACTTGCTATCACACTGTTTGTGAACTTCCACCCAATCTAGCTAAATACACTATAGTATGAACAAATAACAATAATTATTAGTCAAAAATATACATAATCAATAATAAGACATTGTCTTTTAGTTGCTGCATTAGACTAAAGGATGACTTCTGTGGTAACTGGTTGAATAAGAATTCTGCAGACTGCCCAATCACTTCATCTTCTTCAATCCATTTCTAAGACAAATGCCACATGGCATAATAATATGCATACACTATGTATGTGTAGCATAGTTAATTAACCTGAAACTCAACTGTATATCAAGATATGGATGTTCTTCAGAAGGTGTGAACTAATATACTGATAAACTATAATCTTCACTCAGTACGTTGAGACGTAGGTCCGTATGAAAGAATTTCATTAGCAGCTTTTAATTAAGTCAGCATATGCAAGTGTTAGAAACATTAGAAACTTTATATTTGAGTAGGGATCATAGAAAAGAAAACAATGAAACAAGGAGATTGTTAAAACACTTGCAGCTGTATTACTAGCTATAGGCTGCATATGAACGAGCAATTAATGTCCACTAGGATGGCGGTAGGTGTTGCTAATCTCCCTTGTTCCATGGTTTTTATCCCCACATTGATACTCAAAATGTAAAATTTCTAATCACACTTGTTCATACTAGCTTTTGGAGCATGCCTCAGTTTTAGAGTGACATCCAGGCTTGACTTGGATTGCTATCTGGGTCAGCAGGTCATCTGGGTCTGGACTTAATTTCTTTTCTGTTCTGCGTTACTTAAGCCTGAGAAATGTGACTGGATCTGGGAAAATTGGTCTTATCACCCATGTCAGCAGATTCGATTTTTCACCAAGAACACAAAGCTACATGAATAAACTATGTAATTTCACGATAAAATCAGCTAGACTTGAGTGGTTTGCTTTTTCTGGCTGCTTTTTCCAAGCCCATTGGCAATCTTTATGTGTGGTGTGGGGCATTAATGGAGCTCTGGTCAGCCTGGGGGTGGCTGTATTTGGCTGTATTTGGCTGTACAGCTCCTTGGTATTGAATAAAGACTGTGCTGTGAATATCCTTTCATTTAAGCCAGTTTTGAGACCTGAATGGCCCATAAAGTGGCCTAAATTTATCCCTACGCCTTCCTTCTCAATTTTTCCATCAACCTCTTGCCCTCCTTCCGGGACCCACCTCTCACCCCTTTTGGAGCTCACCTGATACAGTAAACCTCAGTTTAAAAACTATCTAAAATTGCGGGAAACGTAGTTGTTGGCTACTAGCACAGTGGATGCTCTGGAAGGTAAGGAATTGGTGTAAAACTTGTGAAAATTTGGTACACACAGCTTCAACCATTGGCGAGCTACAACACACTAAATACTTAAAACTGGCATTTTTTGATACTTTTAAATAGGTGATTAGACCAGTTTTTCCAGACTGGGTCACAAATGCCTTTTGGTCTACTGCTGCAGTTACAGTGAATGCATCATGGACTTATATTAAATTAACCTCCAGTTACTTTCTCCATCAGTGCCATGTAGTTGTTAATTTGTAAGTAGCTAATGCAGTAATGGCTTCGGTTGCTGGCTATTACAAGAATTATCTGTAATTCCATAGTGAATGGATTGATTACAGAGGTGCTTCTCGTACTGTTCCTCATTTGTAACACTGTGCAATGAGTGCATGGAACATAGCTTATCATGAAATGAGTTGCTTCTGTAATATTATGCCGTGTTCTATTTAGAGTTGATTCAATATTTTACAGGCAAACCTACGAGACATAGCCAAATATAAACTAGAATGGCCACATCATTTTTCGGTAACTGATAGCCGCGGCATGTGTTTAGTCACACATTTAATTTTTAATATGTCTGGCATCATTCTTTCCTTTGATGCGATATGCACTATATAGTCACCAGTTTCCTTCACAATGAGTTGGTAGTATTGGCTATAAGTTACTACAGGAATTTTAAAAATTATATCAAATTTTCTGCTGACTGATGCATTCGACCAAGCATAATTTGACTATGGAGCAGCAGGGCAGACTATGATGCATTAATCATAAAGGATCTATGAATTAATACAATTTCACATTGTCAACTAATTAATTAACCCTTAAACCCGCATAATCCAGAAAACTGGATTTGATAAAAAAGGAATTGAAAACGCATAATGCTTTTGACAATCATACATAGGCGGTTACAAACAAGCATATCTCATGAAGCATTTATCTGACTGCTTCAAAAAACAGAGTTTATTAATTTGCACAGAGTAAGCTATCTGCCAGTATATAAACTTTCAACATACAAAAAAGGAACTCAACCACTACGATGCGCTAAATCATTTTGAGTTCTTCCACATTCATAATTATTGTCATTTTGCTCATCTGACAGTGAGGTAGAGTAATCACATGATATCTATATATCAACTGAATTGCCATCATGTGAGGAGTAACATGACATCAAGAAAAAGTCCATATGACGAAGTACAGCCGAGTTATGGCCCTTTGTTCATCGTTATGTGAAGAAGGAAGACGAAAGGATTGTTCTTTTACTCTTTCAAAGTGAAGCGAGTATCTGTGGGTTGAATGGATGCAAAGACGTATGGGGCCATTCAAACCAAAATTTAATGGTGAGTAAGATGGTGTTTGTTGTTTTTATATAGCTTTAACAGTTTTTGTGTTATAGAGTTTAGTTTTACAAGGCATGCATGTGATCCGGTTTACTGGATATTCATTTCAGTGCTTGCGTTTTATAAAACAGCTGCGGGTTTAAGGGTTAATGTCACATGTGATTCATTCTAGATCAGACCAGGATAATCTGTAAAGCAGATCACCTGGATGACCTACACAAAAAGTGATCCGATTGACCACCGGGATGACCTGACCCAGTTTCAATGCTTCAATATGTCTGCCTCTAGCTCCCACAAATATGAAGAGATTTACGAACATTTACTAGTAACTTTGCTCCTAGTGAAATTGATACACTTCCTATTGATAATAAAATTATTCATTTTGTACCACTTATCAGGTCAGGCAATAATACTATAACCCATGACTCATGATAGATATACCACAGAGTGCATTAAAAAAACAATTCAATTTAGAAAGAAAAGTTAAGCACATACGGTTGAAAATTGCTCTCATTAGATTCATAGTCATTGCTAGTTGAATGGTGGTTGTTTATACCTACTTTACATACTTGTAAACTCTCCACTCTGTATGTGTGGTTTAAAGGTTTTAAATCGGCTCAACAAGCTAGTTTGTAAAATTTGCATATTGAATAAAGTAACATATTATATTATTTCACTTTAAAATTACCTCTAAGTGATCTTTGTACAATTGTTGGTGAATGTCTCCTTTTGTATGTCTCTTTAGTCCTTCAAATAACAGTGATACAACAACCTGGAGAACAAATACAGAGTCACATAGAACTGTTAAAATTGAAGCACAGGCTTTTGTTCAAGAGAGTAAGGTCCAATACATACATACTTACAGTTACTTCTTTCCTTGCAACATATGGTAGTTCCCATGACCAGTATGGTCTCTTCAATGCCTCTATAGTAAGAAGTTCCTGTAGATTAACTGAAACTTCATATCTTTCTACATATCTATCACCAGTGTACTGGTCCGCAACTACATGTAATAATTTTAAAGTACAAATAATTATGTAAATCGAGACCTACCTTTTCTAGTAATATACTTCTGACGAGCAAGTTCAATCTTGAGTGCAAATGCTTCAACAATGAATGCAATTGCAACATTTATTACAACCTGTAAAATTATACTAGACTAAATATACAAGCATGCATTTGCAGTCAGCATGTAAAACAGCAGCAATGGAGATTAGGATAACTACGTAGCAACATAATTATGTAGATGGCTTCAGTTCCATTACAAAGACACTAAACTTAATAGATATTCTAAACTTTACTGATACACCATAAACTCTAGATTGAGAATTTGTGATAAAAATGCTAACATACTGTGTAGTCAATGTTAACAGTGTTCTACTAAAGCAGAATGGACATCAAACATCACATCACTCACGGAGGTAGTAAGATGGAAGAAAATGAAGAAAGCACGAGTAGATCTCCTCCCTGATCCAGCATGAAACCCTTCCATGATGATCCACCAGTTGTTAACCACCATCAGCTCGAACAATGTCACTACATAACATAACACAACTAGATGTATAATAATAAAATTACAAAACAATGTATGTATGTTGTGGTAGAGCAAACCATGTAGCTACTGTAAGTGTTCAAAAAGTCACAGTTACTTCTTTAAATACTACTCCGCTATAATGAACTCTGAGAATGAAAGTTCAAAAGCAATTTTGCTACTGCCAAAAATTAGCATGTAAATGACCAACCAATCAATGCAACTAGATTTTACAAAACTGATCCAAACCCGCACATTAGGCAAAATCAAACTAACACAACCAGTGTAGTGGATAGCTACACTATCGTACTACTAGTTTTGACCCTCGGTACTACTCAAACTACTCGAGGCTGGTTTTAACAGACAACTTTTCTGGGTGATGTGGAGAGCTTGAAAGGCGGTTTCTGGGTCTGGCTTGGCAAGAATCAGTGGTTTACTGGTGGATGACCTGATAATGTTGGCCAGACGTTTTTTCTGTTGGTTTTACTACATATCAGCCACTAAGAAGCCATCGCAGCCCTGTAATCTCATGTCTGGACTCCATTCGTGGTCTGTCTCTAATTTGAAGTCTATCTCTTGCCCACCCCACCCCACCACCCCCACTCTCCATCCCTTTGTGAGCACTCGCGATACTACTTTGCTCATCCAACCGCTCAGATTTTCTATCTTATTTGGTGGGAACCTCTACAAGCAGCTACAAGTACTGGAAGTGGTCTGAAAGGTAATAGATTGATGCATCTTTTGTGTAAATTTCATACACGTGCTTGCTATTCTTGGCAAGTTATACTAACTTGAATTCTTTAAAACCATTTATCTTGAAACTTCTTATGTGCGATTTGGAACATTTTTCCAAAATCCAGTCATAAATATTTTCTTGTTACAACATTCAACTCACCACTATTTTTCTTTATATGATAATAAAATGACATACATACGTACCATAACTTTGAGATATACTGTCAAAGTTGTTCAAATAGAAGACATTACTTCCATTACCAGTGTAATAATCCTGCACACCAGTTGTACCACTGTGGGTACAAATTTACATTAACATTATTGAGGCAAGCAGAGTATACAATGTACACACATTTTTACACATGTATAGTGCACACACACACACTACAGTGTCACTCCCATAGGAATATGTACTATACACATGCATGCAACCTTTAGGTGGTCATCATTTGTAACTATGATGGCCCTCTTGATGTTTTATCTAGAAAATATTATAGTACTGAGGTTTCGATGTTCACATGCTCAATACTCAGACAAACTTTGAAATTTCTTGATTAATTAAATAAGGTGATTCTAATCAGTTTTTACTGAAGGAAATAACCTTAAGTTACAAAAGCACTAATTATACTTCCTTGGTTGTATTTGAAATTGCAACCCAGCACTAATGTACATAGCAAGCACTTCTAAATACAGTTATCATGTTAGTTAATTGTTAACTTTTCAAGAACTTCTGCCTTTAGACCTTCTATGAAGGTTTAAGTACATAATTAGTACAATTAGGTAGCTAGTCATAGCTACAATTACCATACCTCAGAGTAGAACCCCTTTTTAAATTTCTGGACCACTACTATCAATCACCCCTTTCTAAAATTCTGGACCACTACTCAATATTTGTAAAAGTGTTCAATAATATGATAAAGCCAGTAGATCATAATGCTACAACACATGGACATGTATGATCATGTAACAAAGATACCACCCACTACCAATACTGATCCCTTTGCTGCATAAACACTAAGAGTACAAATTATGTAAAACTCATATTTGCATTTGTGAAAACAAACATAAATCATATCTATCACATGGTGCATCCTTTTCATGTACAGTAGGGCTTCGTTTATCCAGACCTCAAGCATCCGGGCACTCGGTTAACTGAACGGGTCTGAAGTGCTGCACGTGACTAATAATTGACGGGAAATGGTATCAGATTATTAGCTTGCCGGCTGGAGGGTAGCCTTCAAAGAAATTGGCATGTAATTAGATGGTTTGATAATGGTTTTGTGGTAATCATTGGTTAATTTGTTGGTGACCACAGACCAAACCCTAGCAGACAGTGGGGTAACCTACTTGCATTGAAGTGCAAAGTGCTCTTATTATAGTCTGTTGACCATTAGCATTGAATACCATCAGTTAACGGGTATATAGTGAATAAGTGACTGCATTTATGTATGCACTAATGGATGATTGAGTTATGAACAGGGCTTGGGCCCAACAGGTTAGGATAAATGAGGTCCCACTGTTAAACACTAACTTTAGCAGGTTACAGCAGCCTGGTTCTACCTCCCCACTCAAAATTTCCATTCCAATGATAGCATAAAAATAGTATATCAGCATCAACAGTACAACGATATTGATTATCTGTGGAAACAGTATTGCCAGTGTGTTGTAGATGGCTCGGAGTCTTTTGTTGAACCGAATAAGTCTAAGACAATAGTTGACATTTTAAAAGTAACGTATCCCAATTACGTACACATTCATACCTCAGAAATCTTAGGGGTATTATAAAAACTAGATAATGGTCACCAATTTCAAAGAGTTGAATTATAAAACTAGTGATGATAACAATGCAGTCAAATCTAAAACAAAAAAATGTATATTCATTTTAGTTCACGTTAAATGTAGTACATTATATATACTCACATATTCCAGTAAGATCTAATGTAATAGACTGGTCCCAAGCCCATCACTTTTATGAAAATTTCTAACAAGTAAACTACAGCATACACAGTTCATAAAGACACCAAACTGTTTCACTGTATGATTAACTGACTTATTATATAAGCAAAATTGATGTTGAGAGTACCACCATTAGCTATATCAAATCTGTTGATGGGATCTGAAGAGTGAAGATACCATGATAACTTTGATCCATACAAATATAAAGTCACATGTGTGACCAGATTTGGATAGTAAACTAAAATATCACATGATAAGAAATTAGGGGTGGAGGAGACACCTTTATTTAGGCATGATATATCTAAGGGTCTGCAAAGCACACTAGCATGTGAAGCATGCCAATGCCCCCAGAAAAGTTTTAAAATTAGGCTCTCAGAGATTGAATTTGACAGTGATTTTAGCAGTTTATCAGTTAGAATACTAGTCTTATAGCCTTTCCAAATTCCCAAGTTTGACTACTCACAACTACTCATGTGTTCAGCCTATTACTTTCATATTACACAAAATAATAGTGCTATTATGTGACCAAATTTCAAACTGGAACCATTTTCACAAATCAAGTTGTGTGTTACCAAGTACATGCATTTGGAAAAGCTATAAGATCCCTTTTCACAGATCTGGTCACAATTGTTCAATGACAAAATAATAGAGATAATTTTAGATGGGGCAATCTCTTTGACAGGGACTACAAGCCCTTGCCCACTGTCCCTGATTAGAAAGTTATAATTCATTGAGTTACCAAGAATTATTTTTACAGAACTTGTTCTATAAATTCAAGTATTCACTGTGAGACTGATTGGTAGATCTATTGCCTGTAGAATACATGTATTGTGAAATGTGACAATATAGATGATTTTCCATATAATCCAGTTCACATATACACACACATGTACATGTGTGTATTCAAGTATAGAACCACTATATACACATAATGTTATATACCTTCAATTCGTGAAGTAATGACGTAGAAGTACAATAAGTTACTGAGTATAATCAAATCTGGAATAAAATATATAACATAACAACGGATAATGTAATATCTAGGGACCCGCCAATTATGCTGGCATGATTATGAGCATAATAGGTGCCTGAAAGAATTGAGCATAATGCTAGCATAATAGGTAGAATATTTGTGTAATAGTATGAATTCTTGCTTATTAAAACAGCTATCACAGAAAGATCGATATACTCTAATAGAACGGTCAGTAACTCTAATAGAACAATCACATAGCTGACTGTTCTATTAGAGTATGTCGATCTTTTCTGTGATATGCATTTTGACAAGTAAGTTTGTGCTGCAGCCACGTAGTATTTATCCATAAATTGGAAATTATTAGCAGAGCATGAAAACTAAGGCATAAATAATTGGGCATAATTTGAGCATAATGGGTAAGTATTGAGCATAAATTTAAGCATAATAGGTAAATTTTTGAGCAGTGCAGCATAGCATAATAGGTGAAATTATGAGCATAATTGGGGGGTCCCTAGTAATATCTCTGCAGCCTGCAGTATGGCCATACTCCTTATAACACTACATGCAAAAACAATAGATATGAAGTCTGAAATTCAGCCACCATATACTGCATACAGTACGCTGCGTACAGATTACTGGTAATAAACATTCTACTATTCCAAACTATAATACTTGACTATATGCAAGTCAAAATGCATATGTAGGATAAACTCACTTATAAGAACATTGAAGTAAACACTACTAACAACAACTGTCAGAAAATTAAAGCATGTGTAGATTTTTCCTTGGAAAATTGAGTACCATCGAACTTTTTTGCCATAACCTGTCACCTACATAATAGAATACATACACATACTTTTGTGTACTGTATGGAGGGAACTTTGGCAGTGGCAAAATTTGGTGAATTTGGTGAATAATCATGAAATCGGCAAACTTTCTACATCCAAATGTTTTGCTCATGAGGATAACAGTCATTCTTTGTAGCTAATTGCTTACTTATGTAGTTTTAAGTGTGTGTATTTGCTGCTGATGGAACCAAGCAGTCCCTAGGCTTGAGCCAATTATGCTTTTAAAATACCTATGTATTACGTATGCTTTTGAGCAGTGCTCAGAAATCCAGCTTATTATGTTCAAAAGTATGTTTTCAAAATCCTCCAGAGTTGGCTGTTTTATTAGAGTATATCAGTCTTTGACTGCTCTATTAGAGTATACTGATCTCAAAGTGTGAATAATCAGTCAAGAAACAATATAAAAATAATAACATTGCACGTTATATTGATATGAAATGCAGTGATAATGTGTAGTGTGTTCATACCTTGCTGTATATTTGGCGTGCACATTGCACATTTTAATTTAAAATCTTGAAAATTGTTCTACTATGCTGGCATAATGCTTGATACTTTTTTTATGCTCAAAATTATGCCAGCATAATTGGTGCAAGCATAGCAGTCTCTGGAGTAACTCTGCATCTGCATGGCAAAGGGCTACCGAATCACCTATCTCGAGTCTTGCCAGTACAATTGACTAATTGTGCTAGTACATTTGGTATCCTCAAACCTTACTACTATACATATCCACTATGCTAGAGGGTAGTGACCTTCTAGTTCATTGCTGTATAGTCTTGAATATTAGATGCTCGTTTAGACATCAAATGTGGTACCACACCAGGTAGAATGATAATTACTTAAACAAGGGCATGTGCTTTGCCTAATTTTGCCAACTGTGATATTTTACTTGATTCAACCAATTTTTCCTCTACCAAAGTTTCTCTCCGTATGATACAAAGGAAGTTTACATCTCCATGGTAAGTAAATACATACACAATAACTTAAAACAACCTTATTTATAAAGTTCTACAAGTAAATACTTTATTAATACATTGCATATACGCCTAATTGTAAAACAAGATAATTACTTTCAATGAATAAAATGACTATAATGTGTAAAACAGGTGTGCACACAGCCACATAACAGAAGTTACAGTGTTATAACCTATGGCTCACTGTCTTCTATCTCAACTTGCTAGTTACACAATGTAGGACAGGGCAATAATGCAAAAAGAAAAAGCTAAGTGTTATAATTTGAGATACTCTTTTAATACTGTATTTAATACAACTGATCATAGTTATAAGCTGTTATGTACTCTGCTGCTTCACTGCCAAGTTAACATCACATGCTGTATAAATACATGCAGCAGTGCTACAGCTAAACTTCTAATAGCTGGGAAATATTTGCATAAGAATTATGTGTTTTCCTTGACTGCGCAAAATTGCAAAGGTTTGTAGTTTCATTCTTCATATTAGCAGTCAGAGTCAAATTTTTATTTAGCTATTTTGCAAACTACACAAGTCATAAAAAATTCAGTAATGCATAAACATCTCCAGATCAACTGTAAATGCAAATATGATATCACACTGCATTAAGACCAGTTTACAAATTATTAACATATTCATCTACGTACATGCATGTGTAGCTATAGGTAAAACTTACTCTGTTCCAACTTAATCTTTGAAAGTCATAAAATTTATAAAATTCATCAAGACTACAGAATACATGTAACAAATGTGATATTATTTAAAAGATTCACATACCTCAGAGATTCATCATCGTTGATCATTCTATCTTGATTCAACATTGCTTTGTAAGTGCAGATACCATGTAGCTTTGCTAAAAATTCAGTATGCATCGAGAAAGTATATGTGTGGTTTGTGGTCACTACGTAACAAATACACGCATGCCCATGCGCACATACACAAGCACGCATGCACACACAGAGAACACACACAGAACACAGACATGTGTGTGCGTGCGTGAGCGTGTGTGTGCGAGAGTACATATTACTACCAAGAAACTGTCAGAGGCATTTTGTATGGAGTGGTCAATTGCTGATTTCATTATGGAAAGGCACCTTCGTTGGCTTGGTCACCTTGGCCGTATGAGTGATGATAGACCGCCTAAGCAGCTACTGTTTAGTGAACTTTAGAGGAAACGGCCTTTTCATGGGACCAAGAAACGGTGGTGTAATGGGGTATTGTCTGACCTTAAAACCATTCGCATTGATGATTCCTGGCATTCTCTTTGCCAAGACAGAATGCAGTGGACCAAACTATGTCATTCTCAAGTATGTGAAGTGGCATATTCCAGGGGACGGAACAGCTGTGCTGCAAATTCTCTCCCACAGGGGTCTACTTTTAACTGTTCTTGTGGTCAACAGTTCCATCGTCAAAGTGATTTTACATGACATCGTCACTTTTGTGAAGGAAACAGCTTGTCACTGGTCCTTACTTGGGACCCCGCTATCGCTGGATTCCAGTGGGCGGCATCAAGAGATCAAGAGGTGTGTGTGTGTGTGTGTGTGTGTGTGTGTGTGTGTGTGTGTGTGTGTGTGTGTGTGTGTGTGTGTGTGTGTGTGTGTGTGTGTGTGTGTGTGAGTGTGTGTGTGTGTGTGTGTGTGTGTGTGTGTGTGTGTGTGTGTGTGTGTGTGAGTGTGTGTGTGTGTGTGTGTGTGTGTGTGTGTGTGTGTGTGTGTGTGTGTGTGTGTGTGTGTGTAGTGGAAGCAGCTTAGCTGAATGCTTAGGGCATCGGCCCAGTAATTGAAGGTCCCAGGTTCATTCCCAGTTACACCACGTTGGTGTGGTTGATGTTTCCTTGAGCAAGAAACTTTACTCACACTGCTCCAGTCTACCCAGCTGCTAAATGGAGACCAGGTGGCCTGGTATCAACTAGGAAGCAGCCCACCCAGCTGTAACATCAATGGGTACCTGGGGAAGCAAATACCAACTTTCCCTGTCTCGCATAGTGGGTGAAGGACCAGGTGGGACTTTGGGTTCCCACAACTTTACCTGTGAGACTTGGTAAGCTCCTGCGGGTTACCAGGAGGATTTGCTGGCAGCTGACTGAAAGCACCTAAGTAGTCCAGTGCTAGTTCACTGATCGTTGGCGGTAGCCGAAGGCTTTGCTTTTTTGCTTGTGTGTGTGGTGTGTTGTTTGTATGCGGTGTGTGTAGGTATGTATGTATGTATGTATGTACGTATGTATGTATGTATGTATGTATGTATGTATGTATGTATGTATGTATGATTGTATGTATGTATGTATGTATGTATGTATGTATGTATGTATGTATGTACATATGTACATATGTATGTATGTATGTATGTATACATGTATGTATGTATGTACCACTCTGCGTGGGCAGTTCAAAGGTGCCGCGAGTGCTATAATTCATATATAGCACTGCTGCACTAACCGCAGCGAGTGCATTATAACTTATAATGCACTGATTGCAGTGCAATATATAATATTGCACTGGCTGCAGTTTTGTGCTACATTGCACAAGTGCCGGCGGCTTAGGCTGCTACGACACCTCACCTAATAGGTGACAAGATGCTACACCGTTTACTCGAATTCTTATGTAGCCTAACATGCGTAATTTGATTGTGGGGCCATACAGGGAACGTCACTACTACGTTATACATGCGCAGCCACTGGAGATCAAAGAGGCAAACACGGCAGGTAAAACTCTATTTACATGTTACATACCCCCCAAAAACATCTTTACACTGACTATTGAAAAAGGCGGCCAAATTACCAGCCAATTAGAGTTACAAAGAATTAATTTAGGATGTAGCAAGGGTGAATGCATAGAACACAGTTAATTGATTAAGATTCAATGTTGCATGCAAGTTAATAGTTGTAGTTAGTTGTATCAACTTAACTTTTATTCTTGGCCGTTTCAGATATCAGCTGTTTTGGTTGCCAGTTACTTTTATTTGCTTGTTTTACAGCCAAGGTATTTTTGCATGGACTTGGTAAATCTTTGGTAATCATAGTCAGCTGTAGTAACATTGATTCTTGGCCGCTCCAGATATCAGCTCTTTCGGTTACCAGTTAATTTCATGGACTCTTCTTCTACAGTTGAGCTGTTAGGAGTTACAGATACTTGTAGTTTCTTGGACGTGCCTTTTTTTACAGCTAAGATGCTTTTGGGGGATATCACTAATTTTTGTCAGTTATATAATTTATAGACTCAGTGTTCAAGCCATGGGGGTGTATGATGAATTCTGCCTTGTAGAGGTGTTGCGACCAAACACAAAAATTTGCTGATAAGTGGTGAGCATATAACATACAATCCTATAGTAGCTGTTAATTTTTATTAGGACAAGATCCAGTGGAAATTACTGGGATTTACTGATCAGGCCAAGAAATGGCTATAGTCAAGGTTATCAAAGATGTGTGTAAAGCACTTATTTTGCAAAGCATGCTTTTCTAGGTGATATTGGGGAATGCAACCATCTTGAAATAGCAACTCTGAGATTGCATCTGGGATCTGGGAGTGTTTTCAGACAGAGATTTAAATATTCAGCTATATTGTTCGATTAGAGTATTTATTGACTGACTGTTCTACTAGAGAATATCAATCATTCTGTACTTTTCAATGAATAAAACCTGTTATGGCCACTGCCATAGTGGCCGTAGTGTCCTGAGGACAACTTATTAACTTGGTTTGCCACTCATAGAGCACGATGCTTTGCTGAGAGTTAAAAAAGAGATCACATACATCATACTATTATTAACACCTCAAGTGAAAAGTGAACACATGTGATACGCGATTTATATTATTATTGATGGCAGTCCATGTCCTGAAAGGGAAGTATGAATAATAATTAAACATTTCTTCAGCAGCGCACAAACACAAAAAATAATTCAGCAGTATACTAACAATTCTTGAAAAGTTATACTAAAATAAAGTACGCGTACGACGTTGTAGTGCCATCACTAAGAACAAGTTTCACCATAGATAATATGGTTCCACCCTACTGACAATGATCACGTGACCTATTTAGGGGAAATCTTTTGGAAAGTCCCTGTAACACCTCAAGTGAACACACATGATATGCGGTTTAATTATTGATGGCAGTCTCCATGTCTTGAGAGGGGAAGTACGAATGATAAACATTTGTCATATTGTAACTGGATTTCAATGGAGTGATGAAGCGTACTTTAACTTGAAACTAACATACGTACACCACTTGAAGAAGTTGAATGGATATTAATAGTCGAGACTGATGTACTCAGCTTCTCGTGGAGGTTCAGAGGAGTCAGGAGGTTCAGTAATGAAACGAGGAGTGGAGGTTCAGTAACAAAAGCAGTACTGAAGAAAGATGAGCGAGGCTAGTATGTAAAGTGCCACATCGCCTCACACTGATTAACCGCGTGTATGCGATGGGTTTTTAGACTGTCAGACATCTGCACTGACTAGTGCAAATTCGCTGAGACCAAGCTGAAAACTTCTGATGGTACCAACTTGAGTAGCAGCAAATATCCAGCTTGGAATTATCTCATGGATGGATTGTCGACAAGGTGTACTCATACAGACCAAATAACTTTCAATCAGTATTGTCACTCTATATAGTGCCAATTTAGAAGTCCTGGAACTGTAGGCGGAAGAAGTAAGCTAATGTACATGATGCTTGTACAAAACAATACTTAATCCACATTGCACACTGGTCTAAATATGTACAGTGAAACCTGTCTACTGTGTAGTAAGGTCGCTGCCGGGCCAACTTGTAATCCTCAAATGTGTCGTTTGTGTAAAGTGACATACCGTATAGCTGGTAATTTTCGAAAGGTTTTTATTTTCGGATATTTCGAAGAGGCCTTTCTCTTCGAAAATAAATTCCCACGTCCGGTTGTTTTTTGATAATAAATTCCCACAAGTGAAACTGAAGCAACCGTCCGACTTTCGGCGATTCGTTTGTGTATTCCTCGAGTTTTAGCTCAGTATTGCTAATGATAATCAATAAACCGTATCATTACTGTAAAGAAAAAACAGGTGATCCAGAATGGGCCATCTGCTCTAGTAGGATAGCTAGCTATGATCGAGCGTGATCGTGCCAGTCAATTCACTCCACCCGAGACTCCCTCTGAGTCTTCTCTCCAGTGCACAGGAATGGGGATTATTCCATCAGTAAGTCAGTTTTCAGCAAACATTCACGCATCTTGATAATTTGTGACACGAATTTCCGGATGGCCATCCGGACTTCGAAATATGCACTCTTCGAAATTAAAATCTTTCGAAATTCAGATTTTGCTTCTTGTGCGAAAATTTCTGTTTCGAAAATAACCACCTATACGGTAGGTTTTGGGCGTGTTGTATTTAATGCCCGCCTGTCGGTTTTTACAGTTAATCTGGTCATAGTATGTAGTAGCAGTTGTATGTGGTCAATACATAACCTTGGACCAGGTAGGAATTTTAAGTCATGAATTTCAGATCAGTTTACATACAGAGGAATTGTGTTATCTTGTGTATTTTTTTATAGTTGTCAACTGTACATGGATCCACTAGTGACATCAAGGGTGTAGTGAATTTCATGGTCAGTCTATGTAAATACTAAGGAATACAGTTGTTTATTATTTTGGTGCTGTTATGATGGCACCAAACTAATACCCCTGTCAGTTTACATGTCGTGCTTATAAAAATATTTTCCAGTATCCAGGTTTACTAGTAGGCATACTGTTAATGCCCACTTGTTGATTTTTGTAGGCCGATTGTGTCGTCAGATATCCAAGCAAGTGTCTTTGGTGTTGTGACCAATGTTCCAGGTTAGTTACTTGTGTGTTTAATTTAAGGTAAAGTTCACTGCCTGCTTGCATGTTCTTTTACAGGTCTCACTTAATCTTGTGTCGTCATGCAGACATCCACGGAATCATCACTGGTGTTAAAACTATTTTTAGTAATGTCTTGATGTTGATTAAAGTTGTGTTACATGTTGTAATAGCATTGTTGTATGTATGTTTACCATAATGCAAGAAAGTTTCATGGATTTTGTGGCCATCTTATCCATGACATTTGAATATTGTGCAAGTTGTGTGCAACAACCGGCCCCAACTCATATACACAGTCACCGGCAAACCACAAACTACATTCCAGCAATCTGTTACAAAACTTAAAAGCAACAACAGAAGCTCATATGGTCACTGCATGGCATACCACATTCCATTACAAAATTTGTTTGTACCATGGTATGTGCATAATGGTTAATGAAAGTCACAACACAAGCTCTATGGTACACACTACATAGAGGTGGTAACCAGGGCCGCCCACAGGGGGGGGGCAACTGGGGCATTTTGCCCCGGGCCCCAGCCTGAAAGGGGCCCCAGGAGGCCCCATGAAGGGCCCCTGAATACCTGTTTTAAAAGATCAATATACTCTAATAGAGCAGTCAGATCTAAATACTCTAATAGAGCAGTCACAGTATTCTTCAGAGGAGCAGTATAGCAAGCTTATAGATAAGGAGATAGGTAGTTATTGTCATTGCCAGCAGGTTGTGACCTTTTTTTTTTTTTTTTTTTTGGTCTTCACCTTACAACTTGGGTCAAGGGCCCCACTTTAACTCTTTGCCCTGGGCCCCTTAATTTCTCTGGGCGGCCCTGGTGGTAACCCCTATAGGCTTGTTGCCTCAGTTTTGTATTCACCTTGACCTTTGTGGTTAATCTATTAAAAATTAAATACAGAAATTGAAGCTTATGCTTAAAACACCTTCCCTAGTGACTTTGTTCTTTACACCTTGTTTATAAGGCATCTGGAAATTATGAACGCTCTTCACACCTTGTTTATAAGACATCTGGCGATTATAAATGCTTGCATGGGGCATGGCACTAAATGGAATCTAAAAGATTTCTGCTTAAAATTCCATCCCTAGGGAACTAACGGTTCTGCACGCTTTCACAACTTGTTTATCAGACATTGGGGCTTGTGTCCACAACATGTCTCTAAAAGTTATTGTAGGGATTAGAGATTTGATAGAAGAAAATACGCATATGGACAAACCAGAATTAGATAATGACAGTGCTAGATGGACTGTACAAACACAGGTATGTTGACTGGTATAACGTGACGCTAGATGCAACATAAGGTAGAGAAATGAAGTGAAATATGTGTAAATACGCCTATTTTTCATTTTAGTGAGGTTGCAAGACTATAAAGACTCCCAAAGATTTGTTTAACACGTAACGCAATACAAACCTATTGAAAGATGTTGCATAATCCAGGACTAATATGTGACCCAGTCTGAGAAAACCGGACTTATTGCCCATGTCAGCAGACTTGATTTTTCATCCAGGACACAAAGCTACATGAATAAACTATCTAATTCCACAATCAAAATCAGCTAGACTTGAGTGGTCTGGTTTTGCTGGCTGCTTTTCCCAAGCCCGGTGGTGATCCGTACGTGTGGTGTGGGGCCTCAATGGAGCTCTGGTCAGCCTGGGGATGACTGTATGTGGCTGTACAGCTCTGTGGTATTGAATACGTACCTCTGCTGTGAAGTTACTTTCATTTTAGCCAGTTTTGAGACCTCACTGGCCCAAACCTTGGCCTAATTCATCCCTTGGCCTTCCTTTTCAATTTTTGAACACCATCTTGCCCGCCTTCCAGGGCCCCTGTCTCCCACCCAATTTGCAGCTCGCCTGATACAGTCAACCTTGGTTTAAAAACTATCTAAAATGGTGGGAAACTTAGTTGTTGGCTACTTGCACAGTGGATGCTCTGGAAGGTAAGAAATTGGTGTAAAACGTGTGAATATTTGGTACACATAGCTTCAACCATTGGCGAGCTACAACACACTAAATACTTAAAACCGGCGTTTCTCAATACTTTTAAATAGGCGATAAGCCCAGTTTTCCCAGACTGGGTCACATATTGCGAAACCGTCCCTACACGTAAATAACTCACAGTAGTGGTCACACGTCTTTTATATGGGCGTGCGCTTTGTAGTTTCTTGGCCACGCGACTCACTACTGTGAGTCTTGACCTTACTAGTTTGATCGAAGCTTCCACCTTGACAAATTGCTTTTTAAAATAATGTTATTCTAATTGAAACTCACCATAACAATCGATTTTGGCATTGCCATGTGATTTTATGGTCAAGGTCATGCTTGATACGTAACAATGTTGTTAGTTTTAGAGCGCCACAATCGATATCGGCATTCTACCTTATAAAAGAAATGTAGCTGCAGTGTTGGATCTTTCCATCTATTAGGTGAGAGGTACATAACAGTTATGCAACGTGCACTTGTGCTCTGCCTGTATAAACACACTCGTGTCCGTTGTATAATTATGTAATGTATGTATGTATGTATGTACGTACGTACGTACTGTATGTATGTATGTATGTATGTAATGTTGGGACAGTAGTTACCTTTTAAAAGTAACTAGTTACATATAACATATTACTTACAACTGAACTATCTAGTTACAGTTACATATTACCCATAAAATAAAGTAACTATAATAATATTACATATTACATCACTTTGTGTCCACAGCCTTAAGCTGTCACGTGTGAAACTACCACCTTATCACATGACATGATTGCATTGTTGGACAATGTGCAAATCTTGGTTATAAGTAAGAAGCTGGTGAATAAACTTCATTCAGTAGGCTTCATTACTTCATTGTGGCTAGGCATTACTCAGTGGATCACTAATAAGATTAGTAACTTTATTACTTGTAGTAATAATATTACGTATTATTAGATTTGTTACAATAACTGTATTACTTAGGTAACGCATTACATTTGTAAGTAAAGTAACTTGAGTTATATTACCTGTTTTTATAGCATATTTCGTTATATTACTTAGTTACCACAAAAGTAACAATATTACGTAATGCATTACATAAGTAACGCGTCACTCCCAACACTGATGTATGTATGTATGTATGCATGCATGTATGTATGTATGTATGTATGTATGTATGTATGTATGTATGTATGTATGTATGTATGTATGTATGTATGTATGTATGTATGTATGTATGTGTGTGTGTATGTATGTATGTATGTATGTATGTATGCATGTATGTATGTACAGTGTATGTAGTGTGTGTGTGTCTGTGTGTCTGTATGTCTGAGTGTACACTTTTTTGCTGGATTCTTCTTTGATCCAGTCACTCACCCTCCATGGGAGACACCCACTCACCCACCCAAGGTATGCTGGGTAACCTAATTACAACAATTAATTTTATTTAGGCTAGAAGGAGGATGGGGCACAGCCAATAACAAGTTGCAATGTGTGCATGGTGTTAACCCTGTTGTTGGCTTGCAAGGACAACTCAAGGACACTGCCTGGTCTCCACCATCACATGGTTAGGGCCAGGGCTGCTACCATTAGCCCTACCACCAGAGTGGAATATTACTAAGCCCACCACGAGGAGGTTGGTAGCATGGGCACATACACACAACCTTCAGCTACTGCTAATGGATCGAGTCTACCTAGTGAACCACCTATGTGCCACTCAGGTGCTAGGAGTCAGCACAGGCAAATCCTCCTGGGGCAGGACTAGTAACCCACAGGTGGCTGTGACATATCTCAAAGGTGAAGGTGTGGACACCTGAAGTCCCACCTGGACCTTCACCTACTATGAGAGACATAGACAGTTGGCATTTGGTTCCCCAATTTATACCAGGTACGGATTGATGTTACAGCTGGGTGGGCTGCTTGGTCACCACAGCCTAGTAATTGAAAGGTTCCAGGTTTGATACCCAGTTATGCCAAATTGGTGTTGTTGTTTCCTTGAGCAAGAAACTTTACTTACAAGCTACGTGGCTACAACATTACACATACACTACACACACACACACCACACACACACACACACACACACACACACACACACACACACACACTACACACACACACACTACACAGGCACACACTACACAGGCACACACTATATACAGACGCATTACACAGACACAAAACACACACCACAAACACAGACAATACACACACACACACACACACACACACACACACACACACACACACTACACACTACACACACGCACACTACACACACACACACACACACTACACAGGCACACACTATATACAGACGCATTACACAGACACAAAACACACACCACACACACAGACAATACACACACACACACACACACACACACAAACACACACACACACAGACAATACACACAGACACAGACAATACACACACACAGACAATACACACACACACACACACACATACACACACACACACACACACACACAATAAACACAGACACGTTACCCCATCATATCAACTTACAGGATAAAGGAGAATAATGCTCCATCACATTTAAATAGCTTTCCAATGGTAGGACCTTAAGTAAAGTGTAGTAGTGATTAATGACAAATATAATAACCAGTAGTGTCACAATAATAATTTGCATAAAAGAACAGTAAAGAAAAAAATAATAATCTAATAACATAGAAAAGAAGAGGGCATCCCCAATGCATGCAATAGTTGTCATGCAAGGTTTTCAGAAACTGGTCGAGCAAGACTGAGATAGCAATACCCCCTGGTAAAGCAGTCACCCTAATACAACAGTTAAGCAGACAGTGTATATTAAGACTAGTGTAAAAATAATTTAAAAATTAGGAAATAGAGATAACTTTAAAAAAACCAAGAAACAAGGGTCAAACAAGTCAGCATGTTAAACTGCTCTAACACACAGTTATCTATTTCATCTCAATGGATATGGTACATATATACCATTGATAGTGATACATACTATATATTGTGGGATGATCATAAAAGCTCAAAGAGTGTGCTGAAATTGCTGCTATGTAATCCCATGCTGCTCTTGCTAAGAATAATATTTGTAGCTGCCTTTGCCATGTCTAGACATTAAATGTGGTGGTCATGGTATAGTATACGTAGCTATACAGAAACATTCTCAGTAGTTATTTACCAATTTATGGAAATTGTGTTTTCACTTAAGTCTCTACTAGCTATACCCATTGAAATGAATAGAGGACTGTGTGTTAACAATTTCAAGCATTAGGCTTTAAAGCATGTGACATACTTCATTGTACTCCTAGAGCAGTTAAACTAATTAACATGCTGACTATTGTTTGAAATTTTTGGTTTTTTTAAGCAATCTTTATTTCCCATATTTTAAATTTTTACACTAGTTTGTGTACTTTGATAAATTCATTTATGGATACCGTGATAATGTAAAACAAAAGGTGCTTGACACTTCACAGTACTAAACATATGTACTGTATGTGTATCAAACTGATCATTAAGTTGCATGATATGCAGTATTTGTGACCTAATTTTAGAAAACCGTCGGTATCCGCACAATTTTCAAAATGCATTTTATTTGTTCTTTGTTTTCTACAGGACCAGAGGTATGGACTAGCTAAGTTTCAGCTTCATAAATTAAGCAGCGTTGGAAATACAGCACTAGACAGCCGGACGAGCAAATAAATTATTATGTACAGAAGCTATCAAGAAAAGAATCTACAGGCACTTACATAAACCATCATAACTTACTGATACAATGGCGTACGGAATTGAATCTTTGCGCATTGTGTTTGCCATGGATTTGTGCATCCACCAAGGTATAGGTTTTGCCCCACACATGTTTCTGTGTTTGAGAAGGAAGGCAAATTCACTGAAAAACGATCGTTAGTAAATTCTTTCATCACCGCAACGTAAACAAACATCTGTAACTTTGAAATCCTTTTGTGTGTGGAGATAAAACAAAGCCTTTTGTACTCCCTATGAACAGGCAAACACGATGATGCCCAGGATTTATGCATTGGAGGCTTAATTCGCCCACCAGTGAGGCGATAAAAACTTGCATTTTTTTTTCTGGAGCTTGCATTTTTTACCCATAGTTTTTAAATGCATTTATTACAAAAGTACTATTGTGCGTATATCGACAATTTTCCAAAATTCGGTCACATTTATTGTTTCCTTGCAATTGACTGCACTTTGTGAATGCAGCTCTGATCTATCATATGTGTGTGTGTGCGTGCGTGCGTGCGTGCGTGCGTGCGTGCGTGCGTGCGTGCGTGCGTGCGTGCGTGCGTGCGTGTGGAAATTTTGAAAATAGATGCTCTGGAATGGCATCTAGTGGCTATTTTGTCTCTTTCTGCTTTTTGCTCTACAGTACTAATTAGTTCAATTTCATTAATTTTCATATCTAGCTAGTAGCTAGTTAATTTTTACTTACATGATACCAAAATATTCTGAATTTGAGTTTAGCTCTATGAGATACAGAAGTAATTGTTACTGTAATACACAATGACTGTTCTAATAGAGTATATGTTGCCATGACTTCTCTATTAGAGTATCTTGATCTTTTTTCAACTGAAAAGTGGTACAGCCAATGCCAAACCAGCTGGACTGTGAGCTCTGGCCCTGACTGTGTGTTCCCATGTATATACATACATACATACATACATACGTACGTACGTACATACATACATACATACAAACATACAAACATACATACATACAGGCACGCACACACATACACACATACATACATACATACATACATACATACATACATACATACATACATACATACATACATACATACATACATACATACATACATACATACATACATACATACATACATACATACATACTGTACGTACATATGTACACACACGCATGCACACGTGCACGCACACACACACACACACACACACACACACACACACACACACACGTTATTTTCTTCAGAAAACAATATCAGGAAACTAGGTGCATGGAACTCAGCTACAGGTATACCATATCTAGCTACTCAAACTTCAAATTTACTAAACATCAAATGATTGTTCTACTAAGTATCTGTATTAAATTTTATTACTTCCACTCATATTCTAGTTTTCCAAACGTTTCGATAACTAAGATTCTACTGCATATTATAAATCTTATTTTATATAGATATATGGAACACATATGGATGTGACTAAAACTGCAGATTGGACTGGTAAATGGACTTGCAAATAAAGTCAAAGTTTTGATAACAAAAAATGATAAATGATATTATCTAAACCAAAACAGCCAAGCTGTAAAAAAGAGTGCGGACCCCAAAAAGGCCAAGGTGAAAAAAGATGTGAAATCAAAGGTGGCGGCCAAGAAATGGTAGGTTAATGGCAAAAATTTTAATTACGACAATTCAGGTGAATTTGCGCTGCCTCCTCCACTAGGATTCGGCACCAAATTCACCTGAATTGTTGTAATTAAATTTTTGCCATTAACCTACCATCACAGCCATTTCTTGGCCGCCACCTTGGATTTCACATCTTTTTTCACCTTGGCCTTTTTGGGGGCCGCACTCTTTTTTCACAGCTTGGCTGTTTTGGTTTAGATATCACTTCTTTTTGCATTGTAAGTCACAAAGCTGGCCATAAACTGGCTTTGGTACTTCCTTTTAACTTGTTTTTCTTTACTGCAGGAATTGTGGAACAAAGGAAGTAATTGTGTGCATAGCTTTTGTCTGATTAAATATTTGCATATTTAACACTGAATGATTATCACACACTGTAGTTAATAAAGTGGCTTCTTACATCACTGAACTGTAGGTGAAACTTTCATTGTTTGTAGCTGAACTCTTTTCAGGATGATTTGTTTCTAGCTGAACTCTCTACAGGATGATTTGTTTCTAGCTGAACTCTCTACAGGGTGGTTTGTTTGCAGCTGAACTCTCTACATGGTGGTTTCTTTGTAGCTGAACTCTCTACAAGGTGACTTATTCTAGCTGAACTCTCTACAGGGTGACTTGTTTCTAGCTGATCTCTGGATGACTTGTTTCTAGCTAACCTCTCTACATGGCGACTTAATTGTTTCTAGCTGAACTCTCTACAGGGTGATTTGTTTGCAGCTGAACTCTCTACATGGTGGCTTCTTTGTAACTGAACTCTCTATAAGGTGATGTCTTCTAGCTGATCTCTCTACTGGATGACTTGTTTCTAGCTGATCTCACTATAGAGTTATAACTTGCTCTATAGAGATAATTTATTACTTGTTTGTATAGCTGAACTCTTTATAGGGTGATTTTTTTGATTGGTTGCTGAACTCTCCAGCTACACGGTGACTTGTTTGTACTACAGAGTGACCCGTTTGTAGCTGAACTCTCTACAGAATGACTTACTTGTAGCTGAACATTGCATAAAGTAACTTGTTTGTAGCTAATCTAGATGAACTCTCTACTGGGTAGCTCTTTTGTAGCTGAACTCTCTACACAGTGACTTGTTTGTAGCTGAATTCTCTACAGAGTGACTTGTTGTAGCTGAACTCTCTACAGGGTGACTTGTTTATAGCTGAACTCTCTTCAGTGTGACTCAGTTATAATGTTCTGAATCTCTATAGGAACATATTTGTAACTGAACTCTCTACAGGGTGACTTGCTTGTAGCTGAATTGTCTAAACGATTAACTGTTTGTAGCTGAACTCCCTACAGAATAACTTGCAATGTAATGTAATTCTATAGTGGAGTAAGTTATAAATGTAGCTGAATGCTCTATTAGGGTGACTAGTACTGTTCTATTAGAGTATCTTGAGCTCACATTTGCTACACGTAGTTGGCTTTGGAATCATAACTCAGTGGTTTGTAATCTGATTCTTCTGTACTACTGCAAGGACTTTCTATGATAAGTATTCCAGCTACACACCGATTTTCAGCTCATTGCTCTAAGCGGTTTGCCTGGTAGGCGTGAAAACTAATAGTTTTTTATTCATAAAAATCGATTGCATAATTGTGACACAGGTTGGGTTTTGTGTCATATCTCGATGGCCTTTAACTGGATTCTTTTCAAACCACACAAAGGCACTCCTATGATGGTTACTCCATCTACATAGCAATTTTCAACTCATTCCTCCAAGGGGTTTACCCTGTGGGCGTGACAGACCTTCGACATTATTATACACAAATAATCGGTCATAACTCCATGAATGTTCATAGGATTCTTACCAAACTTGGTAATGAGATTCGCCTTAATGAGCCCTTTAAATGTGCCAAAGTTCAGCCCAATTGGAGCATGCATTCATATTTTATGGCGGATTGTGCAAAGTATGCGAAAAGAAGTAGAAGAAAAAACAAAGAAAAAAACCCCAAACTTTGGCCGCTTGTATCTCGGAAATGGCTGGAGCAATTTTCTTCAAATTTGGAATGTGGCCTCCCCTACCTAGCCAGCACTTCTGAAGCAAATTTGGTTTCAATTGGATAAGGGATTACAGAGCCACAAAGGTGTGAAAACCACATTTTCTTTCTTCCTGTTAATATACTCACGGTGTGGTGTGCTGGCTTCTTGGTCCACACGACACACTACTGTGTGTCTTGATCTTAATAAAGAAATATTGTCACAGTACATACTTTTACAAGCACAGCTTTGTGTAAAAATATTTGTTTAAGGCTAGTACCTTATAGATTTTTCAACATTACCACAGCTTATTGTGACCTATTTGCCTGCGTTTAACATGCAATAATAGTCTACGGAGATTTACTACTATTGATGATAGAAATTTGTTATCTTCATCACAATAATGACATAGGTAATGGCATCACGATAATAACATTATCGTTATTATCGCACAGCCCTACCAAGAATTTTAAGTTTGATTAGGGATCAAAAAAAAAGTAATGAAACAAGGAGGTTGCCCATACTGGATTAAATGTACACTTTATTTTCAGGTCTGAGTGGCCTTATCAGTGGCAGTTCTAGGATTTTTAAAATGGGGTTTCTGAAAGTTGATGTAACTGAAAAATAAGGCATCTGAGAACATTTCTCCAGAGATTTTTAAGATTTTACAAGTTCTGAGATAGAATTTTAGGCTACTTTTACTTACCTATTCAATGTTTTAAACTGTAGCTAACTATAGGACAAAAGTTGTGATTAAGCTATAGCTTTGATTGCTGCATTAGAGTAGTTATGTGACTGCTCTATTAGAGTATCATGATATGAAAAGTGAAGTGGTGCTGTTTGTTTGTTGTTTTTGTTTTTATTTGCTTTACCAGTTAGGGTGAACACTGGAGGCAACCCTGTATGAGGTGCTTATCACAAACCAAGGCACTTAAGCGAAAATCTTTGACTAAAGTTGCTGAGGGTTTAATAGCTATAAACGGTGTTAGTTAAGTGCAATTGCATGCATACTACTGAAATACAGTGGTATATAGTTGTTTGCTGTGACAAATTGTCAATACAACAATAATGAAGCTAAATTTAAAAGGGGGTTTCTGTTGAAATTACAGAAATCTACCTAGATCCGCCACTGCTTGTTGTTGGAATACTTGTTAGAGAAATGGTTAGCAATTTACAGTATACTATAAGACTAAATGTTGGCCTATAATTACAAGCTCATAAGCCAATCCATTGGCTTAGGAAGGCAGCATTTAGAATATATATATATTTTTGGGGGGTGGGGGTACTCCATTTTTAATTCAGGAAGTACTGGGGAAAATATAGTTGTGACTTAGGGGGTTGGAGCATTATTTAGTAGTCAACAATTACGCTAAGATTTCGAATCTAAAATGGCCCATTATTAATTGGCCATTTTGCATTCTGAAGTGCAAATTAAATCTGACCTCCCTTGCTTCATTACTTTCAAGCTTAAAATCTTTACCTTTTTGTAACATTGTTATGACTGGCAAACCCACATCCAAACAAAGAATGGGGAGATTGCATATTAGAAAATCAAATTTATATCAGAACGCACACCCCAACTATCAACTACTGAAAAGTAAAATCACCACAACTCTTCATTTTCAAGTAAGTTCAACCCATTATATATACAGTGTTACAGTACAAGAGTCTCAGTAAACAATCAAGTCACTATGGAAAATACGGAAGATTCCCATTATAAAATTGATGTAACAGTCAGTACAGGGAAGCCATAGTGCACTACCATGAATCGACACCTTGACACTGTCTGCTAAAGTAAATTGGACACAAAGGAGGACAAAGGTAAGTCCATGATGTGTGCCCTGTACATACTGTACTGCCGTATGCCAAAAGTTGCCTGTTGGGTTGAAGCGGCATCTAACAGTGAAAAGTCAAGCCTATAACCTTAGCCATTACTGAATTACACTGGTCTGAAGGCATCACTGTCAGTCAGCAGAAATTCCATCTGTAGCTTACTTATTGAAGAGGCTGGTGTGTGAGAAAGTACAAACCCCCATGATCATTCTTATACAGTACTACTGTACTATACTGTGTGTACAAGTGATAGCCAAATTGGCACTATACTATATTTACATTGTCTACAAGGTTAAAATTATTCCATATACAGTAAACAACATACTATGAATTCTATTTGTAGCAGACAGCTTTGCCAGCCAATAAACTACAACATGGATGAAGCCTGCTCATCACTGCCTAGCTGCCGCAATTAACTTGGACATGCACAATTCTAAGTAACGGACATGAATAAAATGCAGAACAGACTGGGAAAACAGACTTACTAATGGACTGGCTTGTACAAGCCAAACCATGGATTTCCAGTATTATAATCAAACAGTACGGTAGTACTGTTTAAGTAGAAGCCATGTCTAAAAACCATCATGGAGATACTGTATCGTATATGGCAAAAATCACCTTTACAGAATAATCTTACTCCATTCTGCACAATTGAAGCATTAACAACAGAAAACAGTTCAAAGCGTTGAAATATTGAATTTCAAAAAGTCTTTCATCTGACTGCCAGCCTGCCTGTCAGCCTGCCTGTCTGACCACAGTCGCAAGGCTAGAGGCCAAACAAAGCAGTGCACGGCCACCATTTTATGCCACAACAACAAACTCACCAGTGGGATGTTCCTTTTGTAGTTCTGACAAATGTCTGCTTTCTGTTTCCTTTTATCCCCCATTAAATATTTGCCTTCTTCTTCATACCCGGAAACCATACTAAGATGTTAATATTCCGTATCTTAAAGTAGCACATTTAGACGCCACAAAACTATTTGAGGTGCTTAACGGACTGTAGCAGCTAAGTTGTGCTTTTTAAGATAATTGCCATGCCTCTTTAAATGATCAGAACATGCCACAACAACAACAATCTAGCTCTGTAGGAAAACAAGGCATTGTGCCATGCCCACTAGCTTGGTCTATGTATAGCTGAGTGGAGATATCAAGATACTCTAATACAGCAGTCACAGCCACATGTGCATTTCATAGCTATGCTCTGACAAAAAAGTTAACAAACTAGTACAATAAAAAATTATTAATTTAGAAAAATGAAGTAGGGTTCCAAAAAAGCAGTGAAACAAGAGATGATGGTAGCTATGAGGGAAAATCCCTGGCATTGTAGCAATGTGGGAAAATTAGTATTACACATGCTAGAGCTAGGCTGCATAGCTACCACCATCTTTTGTTTCGCTGCTTTTTATCAACTTCATTTTAAAATTAATAATTAATTTTTATTGCACTAGTATTATATGCTCCATGCACCTCAAAAAACAATACTAAGTAAATTTCAGAAGCCTTTGAATGCAATTATGAAGCCTGCTCAAGCCAATATCAAACCCTGCACTTAAAACTAAGTCTTAATTAATGTGAGTGATAAGCACACTTGTCATTATTAGTGCTGCAAACAAGATTAAAATCATCCTATAACAGCACAATAGCCAGCCTTCACCATGCAGATGATAAACTACAGCACGGTATTAGTCTGGTGTAATCGACCTGCACACAAAGCGTGAGGGTCTGTTGACAGCTGCATTAATAAGCACTTGTGCAAATGGAATGCAACTATATGCACTTTAAGCATATCAACAATTTCCAGTTACAGTACAATGGTAGTACTTGAATGGCAACAAACCCCTACATTTATGCTGGATGTAGAGTTGATATACATAACAAACTCACCAAAGAAGAGCCTGAGGTGACTGTATTCTGTTGCTTGTTAATGATATGTTTCTGTTTTGTGGTGTGGTGTGTGTGAATTAGTTTGAAGCTGACTAGTAGAAATCACGTCTCTGAGCGATTTGATTGGATACACCGGTTTTCAGTAAGACTGGCACAGGTGCGTAATGTGGCTGTCACCAGACCCTTGTGCTCCACATGCCAGACTAGCATGGCATCACCTCGAAGTCTGCCCATTACCACCCATCGCCTGTTAAACTTTGAAGCAGTTATGAAATTAATAGCAGCAATTAACCTGACCAGTTTCTTCAACAAGTCTTGAAGCTTGTATCTTGACTTGCTAACACTTTACAGTCATAACATAATAAATGGGCTTTTAATTGAGTGCAAAAGGAAATAAATACTTGTAAGTACAAAGCTTGTATTGGTTCAGAATGGTGTTCAGAGATGTTTTCACTGTCATTGTAGTATCTTTGAGTGGTTAATTGTGGTATATATACTGTATTTCCTTGGTTAAATGTCCCAATTTTAATAGTGGCCACACTTGAGTAGTGCCACAATTAATTTCAAAAATAAAGGCCTAAACATCATTTCTGAGCATCGAGTAGTAACATATTTTGAATGGTTGGCACATTGATCTTTGGAACTAAAGTAATAAATGCCATGGCATTTAACCAAGTAAATATGGTATGTAAGTTTCTTCCAGTCCACTGGTGAGTCAGTTTTCCCAGTTCATTCCGCATTTTAGTCTGTCCCCTAAGTAACAGTTCAACAACAATGCCTTGAAGTTTATATCTTGGCTTGAAATACAAGCCTATTTCACTAGCCACTTGAAAGCAAAGTCACCTTCTGAATAATAATGTTGAAGTGTGTTTGAGCTGATATTTAGCTCTGCACTAAAATATGCTTTATGGTAAGTTTCTCTCAGTCTGTTTGCAAGACTGCTTTCCAGTCTATTGCATCTTTTAGTCACATCTGACATAAGTCATGCACATCAACAGACACACACATACTTTCTGTTTATTTCCATTAATAGCCAACAAGTTGAAAACATGACGAAGTGCATTCCTGCAATATTAATGTGAATGCTCATACCATAACAAATTAGAACTATAAAAATAATGTAATCACAAGATACATACACTGTCTACATAATATTATACAGATATCAAGGGCAGTAATCTTCACAGACAAATGACACTATAGATAACTAAGACATTTGTACTGTAGAGTATAACCAGTAGTATCAAATGGTACATTAGCCCATGGTAAATGGTTGTGTGAAATAACATGGATATTTCAGTAATTATTTCTTTGCACAAAATAGTACTTTGGAATGCATATTATGTGGCAACACATTGCCAGTTTCTTGCCTTTTTCAACCATATATTCAATAGTTACTGTAAAGAAAAGTGACTGAGGACCCGACTAAACTCCAGCTCACTTGATATTCTGGGATAACAATCGTTTACTCCTGTTATCAGATATAAAATTATTATTTGATAACAAAGTTGTAGCAGGTAGGTAAGCTACTGTACAGCAAAGCAATAAGCAAACCTGAAACATTTTTTAATTTGTTTAACCATTATGCTATTTCTATATTATACAGTTACTAAGTGAGGCATTTAGCCAAACAACTGTTAATACTGTCACTATGAACTTTGCACAAATATACAGTGTGTGTGGATATTGTTTAGTTACCTTTTATGAAGGTATAATTCTCTGAACTTGCTCCTCTGAATATTCTGGAAGGTGCTGTACACAACAGCTAATAGTACACTAGGGATGATGTATAATGTGATGATGAGAAATATGATAAAGAACAGTGGAGCAAATGATTGTCTATTGTATGACTCCATCATGACATCTGGGAAGCTGAAATATCAATGAAGGACTGTGTAATATACACTGTTATATATTTACTGTATTATGTACTAAGGATAGCAGGAGCGGATCCAGACTTATGGAAAGGGGGGGTCTGAGGCACTACATTGTCTCTGGTTTGATAAGGTGAGACCAAAAAAAAAAAGGTCACAACCAGCTGACAATAGCTGCTCACCTCACCAACCACCCATTTATAGCTGATAAAGTACATAAAAATCCTTAATTAGCTCACTACACACTGTTCTAATACTCTGACTGCTTTATTAGAGTGACTGCTCTATTAGAGTATCTTGATTTTGGTATACTAAAAATTTTTGGAGGAGTGTCAAGAACCCCCTTTAACCCCTCCCTGTATCCGCCCCTGAAGGATAGTGCATCTTAATTTTCTATATGTGACCGGGCCTGCGAAAATAGGGCATGCATGACAACATATGCTTATTAAACATTTCATTGGCTGTAAACTACAGGTTACAAAATGAAAATATTCTATCCCAGCACTGAGATATTAGATGTTATGTGGCAGGGTGTAGTTTGTGCCCACATGTCCTATTTTCGCAGGCCGGGTCACATATAGTAAAAAATATTGAAAAATAACCTTGCAGTGTTTCATATAGTATGTACACCAGTATGATGCGCAATGTGGATAACACCAAAAATATCTAGATCCAAATAAAACAGACTAGATACCTAATGGATAACACTGTCAAACTTCAAAAAATGTTCTGTGGAAGGAAAAAAAGTAAATTTATCGCCTCTACTATGTCAAAGATGACAACATCAGTATAGGTTACCCTGCAACTATGCCTGTTCATAAATATATTCAGTTTTCCAGCTGGGTGAAATAAGTGTATAAGTTTATTGCTCAAGTAAACAACAAAATATCTACTACATATGATACTGTGGTTAAATTACGTGTAGATGAAAGCATGGATAACATAACAATGTTTAAATTACATTGTATTTTAAGTGTGTACATGGTTATACAGCGTATGATAGAAGTACTACATACTTTGCTGTCGTTGAAGTTATGTACAAACTGATCAGTGATTCACGTAATAGTCTAAATTGCTATAACAACAAGAACACAATAAGCACATCAAAACATCATGTGTTGTAGTTCAAAACTACAGTATCAAATTTTCACACATTTTATATCAATTTTCCTTACCTTCCAGAGCACCCACTGTACAAGTAGCGCCAACAAAGTTTCCCATCATTTTAGATAGTTTTTAACTTGATGTTGACTATATCAGGTGAACTCCAATAGGGATGGAGGGGAGGGCAAGAGGTTGTTTACAAATGAAAGAGTAACATGCAGGGATGAATTAGGCCAAATTATGGCCCGTTCAGGTCTCAAAACTGGCTAAAATGAAAGGAATTTTAAAGGTTTCTATTCAACAGCATGGAGATGTACATACAACTACATATATACAGCCATCCCCAGACTGGCCAGAACTCCATTAAGGCCCCAGACTGCTTGTATGGCTCACCACTGTGTTTGGGAAAAGCAGCCAGCAAAGCAGACCACTCAACTCTAGCTGATTTTAAATTTGATAGTTCATTCATGTAACTTTGTGCTAATGGTGAATAGTCAAATTTTGCTGTCTACCGATTCAGTCACAAATGCCTCCTGAGTGAGTCCAAACACTTCAAACAACTTTCAATAGATTTTGTTTATTAAACTGAATTTTCTGCTACTATAACTTACTTCAGCCAAAAACTATTATTACCACTACAGGCTTGATGTCTTCACTGTTCCCTACTACCTAGGCCCACTACATGCCTTTTTGCCTACCACAGCAACTACACAATGGATGTGCCATGAACTTACTTTTGTCCTCCTTGTGACCCATTTCTTTCTCTACTACCGCATATGTGTTGATTTTGAGGATAGCACATAATGACTTCCTTGTGCTGACTAACATGTAAGGCATGTTTATAACAGAAACCATATCTGTATTTTCTGTAGCAGCTGGATTGTTTGCAGAGAAATTTCTCATACTTTGTAAGACTATGTAACAGGCTCAACATAGCTGCAGCACAGCGGAATTGCCATTTAACTAACAGTAATTAATAGTTGTGGCACACATTCAGATGCAAAATATGTTTTATGATATGTAGTGGTGCCATATCCTTTGATGTGGTATGTGCAGGTTCACCAGTCACAATTATGTTGGAAACAAACAAGTATAAGGAAAACCTAGAAAAAGAGTACATTCGAGTAGGGTCATAGAAGTAAAATGCAATGAAAAAAGGGAGTCACCTGTAGCTATATTAGTGGAGATTTAGTTTCTACTTCAATCATGGCGACACTATTTGACTAGCTATTAGACTGAAATAGGGATGTCCACTAGTATAGCAACAGGTGACATAGGTGACTCCCTTGTTTCATTGCTTTTATTTCTACTGTGTATAACCCTTACTCGAATGTAAATTTATTGATTACTGATAACCAACACATTTAATATACTTACAAAGTTAGTCGGTGAGTCTGTAGCAAAGAGATAGTACCCTGCAAAGGTATGGATTATTACAACAATGTGTATGTAATGTGTGTACCCACCAGAAATGGCAAAAATTAAAATGAAGAAGAACATCTGACAGAGAACATCAGCAATCTGACCCATACATTGTAGGATCTGTCGTAATAGTCTATTACAAAACAGATCATATCTTACTAGCTATGCATGCACATTCACACAACCTCTATAATCCCATAATCACTGGTGAGGGGTTTAGATTATCATTGTAGTTATAGTGACTGGTGTATGTGTGTAATATTGTTGTTAAGGATTAGAGAGGTTTCACTATAGTACTACATTTGAATATAGTACAACATGAAACAACCATATCCAGACATAATGCACAGATACAGTACATCTCTTCAAGTGTGTTGAAGTTTTTTTGTGTATTTTAAAAGAAAAGTGCTAGCTCAATTAAGCTGCTATTTATTTTCCAAATAATAACTCAAGACATCACAATTCCTGGTTGCTTACAAGGCTTTGTGGTCATTTAGTTTTTGGCCATTGAGCTGACAGGAAAAAAATATTCACAAATTATTTCAAACCAGACTACCAAAAAGCACTGCAGTTTACTATAGATGTCATTGTTCACACATCAGATGCTCTTAACATTAAACTTGTTATGTGGGTATAAAGTAAAACAATTTCAGAAAGGTGATTTGCATCTACCTGCAAGCACGTGTCTGGTTTAAATATTTACATTAGTTAAATGTCCTATTAGAGTACTGCACATTACCCTACTACGTAGATTGCATTTGTGTGGCCAGATTTTACAAAACTGATCTAAACTGCACATCATGCAGGTACAAACCATCACCACCACTGAGGCTGAGTATGTATGTATACCACCAAACTACTTGTTTAACCCAAATATAAAAGTAGGTTTTCTAGATGATCTCCAAACATTATCTGGCCTTAGCATTAGTGCTGGACGGTATTGAAAAATAGCAAACGGTATACCTTCCATAATAAGTATCATGGTATTACTAAATATCATGGTATTAATGTAAAAGCCATTGGTATTAATAAAGCACAGTGGATCCTCAGTTATCCAAACAGCTTTGTCTTTTAGTCAGTCAATAGTGTTCAGATAAGTAAAATTGTTCAGATAACTGAAGCCCATTGATTTATATACAGCTTCATTCAACTACTCTAATAGAACAGTCATTTACTCTAATAGAATGCACACTGATGACAAAATATTCTAATAGAACAGTCACACTTGGCATTCGGATAATCGAGGTATTTGGATAACTGAGGTGAGAATCCACTGTAACAGCCATTTACCTCAATAAAAGCACCAAATACCCATTGGCCTCTGGTACAAATTACCACAAACAAACTTGTTTACATAGTTTGGTTAGCTGGCTACAGTGTTTAGATAATGTTCGACAACCGGACATTATCCGGACAATACATGGAATGTCTGGATAAGTTCCTATTTATCCAGACAAATTGTCCAGACACAGGAGAGCCAGTGAAGATACTGCTAGCAATGGTTGCTGAAGCATGTAGTAGCAAAGAAAATGGTGGAAAAGTTGGGTGTCTGAAATGATAAAAATCTTCAGATGATATGATGGTTGTGGTTTGAACTTGGGTTTGAAACAGCGTCTGGTGATCTGGAGCACACGACCATGCAAAAAATGTGAAGTTTGTTGTAAGTTTAATGATAAGCTCTGCCTGATGCGACACTATAGGCCGGCCTTTATTGAAGGCATGACTGTCATATTCGCACTTTGACCATCAAGGATCACGCGGCAACCAATATGCACAAGCAAGCAATGGCATTGGAGGCCAAGGAGGCAGCCAGTAGCTTGATGGAATATGCACCAGTTGTAAGGAGAATGGCTCAAGCCAACCTAAGCAAGGCTACCAGGTTGAAGATTAAAAGAAAAATGGATATTGCTTACACAATCGCTAAAGAAAATCTTCACCATTAAAGATGGGAGTTATTTGTGAGTTTGAATTATAGCTATAGCTATAACTGTTTATGACCATATCACTTACTGTAATTATCAGTGTAATAACACATTCAATAATTGTAACATTTTATTGTGATAATTATTATTTGTAAGATACAAATCGTCATTGTACAATAACACAAACTGATCAATTCTTGTTTCCTGTCAAAATAAAATTAATCATACATCTGTATATGGTAAAATGTTTGTATGTGATTCACAGATTAAACTTACCCTTTCAAAATGCTTTCAGATGTGATCTCAGACGTTGTAATTTTTAAAATGTTCCTAGGGGGGCATGCCCCCAGACCCCCTAGAATTAGCATGCTTTGCATGCTGAAGTATATTTTGGATGTGACTGGACAACCACATTTAATGACAGGTCATTGGTGACTTTGTCCAGACATTTTGACAGCGGAATATTTTGACAATATTATGAGCACCGGCTGGCTACATCACCACCTCCTAACAAACATTGTCACATGTCTGGTTACCCTCTAAATATGGGATGAAATAAGTCCACAGGGAGGCTATAATGCCAAGATGGTAAGGTGGCATTTAAAAAAAAAAACAGGCGGTGTCAAAACCGGTATGATTTAAATATCACAGATTACTAACAATATCAGCATATCGCCAAGTTCTACTTTAACTGGTGTGATGATACAAGGACTAATACACAGCAAAAGTCATGTTCCAATATTACCTAAACTAAATTCCGCCTTTAGTCAGTATTGAAACTACTAATACTGCCTAGACTGAGACATAAGCAGTAATGATGTTTAGTATCTATGTCAGTATTTTGAACTATTATTTCAAATACTAACATAAAAACGGTATAAATAACTGTCTATCTTGAAACTAGATCAGTACAGTGACACATACACAAACCTTCGTACGCCAGTTAGCAAGTTGGTGTCCAACAGAAATAATGGACGCAGTGCTCTGGTCCCACGAAAGTGGCTCTTGTTCTGTCCTAGAACTACCACAGCATCCGCAAACATCACAGCCCATGCTACACACTACAATCAGGTACAAGGTTGATTTTACATCATACAGTATGATAGTTACTGTATAGTAGGGACCACAAAGGTGTAGGCATGGCCCATGGAAGAACATCACCCAAAAACCAACCTCAAGACGATGATGAGGCAATATTGGTTAGGTAAAACTAAGTCCAAGCAAGCCTTAAGATCAACTTGAAATGCTTTCAACAAGTTGCTATGGATTTTTTTAAATTAACAGAATTTTCTAGTGACTGATTGACCGAGTAACTGACTGAATGATGCCTTCAGACAAGCGTAACTTGACAACAGCTAAGACTACGGGCTTGATTTTTTCATTGTTCGACCTCACTTTGGCCTGATGGCATACCGCAGTACATACAATGCATTTTTCATGGACTTACCAGTGTCCTCCTTTGTGTCCCATTCATCTTTGCTGACAGCGAAAAGTGTCAATTTGGTGGTAGCATGCAATGGCTTCCCTTCGTAATGGAAATCGTCTGTGTTTTTCATAGTGGATACTTTGTTTGCAGATGTGCTTTTCAAACAGTTCTTGATTCAAAATGCTGCATAACGGAAAATGCTGCATAACGGGTTGAACTTAGCTGACAATGAAGCATAATGGATACTTCACTTTTCAGATGATAATTGGGGCGCACAGCACCATTTTAGATGCAGTATGCATGGGTTCACCAGTCATAATAATCATTTACAAAAAAAATTAACAAACAAGTACACAAAAACAATTGGAATTTTCAACTAGAGTAGCACATCAATAAAAAGTACTGAAACAAGCTGGAGTAGTGCACAATATGCGATATTAAAGTCAATAAGAAGTGTTATATCCCCACTGTGCATTTCCATTATGGTATCTTGAGCATAGTAGGGATACAACACTTCTTATTATTTTACTGTGATTTAATATCGTGCACTACTCCAGCTTGTTTCAGTACTTTATATCGATGTGCTATGGTCCCTACTCTAGTTGAAAATTCCACATTTTTTTATGTACTTGTCAAACAGTACAGTAGTACTGTTAAGTAGGAATCGCCAAAAATGATGTGTGCCGCCAAAATTCCGCCTTTTAAAAACCAGCTTAGAACGTCTTATGTGATGAAAATCGCCTTTACAGAATAATATTAGTCCATCTAACATCAAATGTAGCATTATAAAAACAAGAAAATGTTTACTGACAGCTGGATATATGTAGAATTCTTTCTGTGCCTTGTCTTTTCTTTTATCTTCAACCAGGCTGCTTGTCTTCTTCATCCAACAAAACTATATCGAGACACTAATTTTCTGTATCAACACCCTCTTTAAACAGCAGAATAGATGACACAAAATTATTTAAGGTGCTTAGACTACGCTACTGTACGGTACCAGATAACTACCTGTATCTTCACAATAGGTCACAAGATCATGCCCATTCTTTACTCTAGGCATTATCGATCAAGACTATGATGACCACACCCTTTTATGCTAGCTGTATTTATAATGGTAAAGTGACCACACACCTTCAAGTTGGTAGGCTGACTCGAGATACTCTAATAACCAATCAAATCCATGATGACCACACCCCTTTTTGAGCAAGCACACATCTTTTCAGGCTGTATACTCTAATACAGCAGTCACCCTAATAGAACAGTCATACATATGTTTATAGGCTTTAACAAAAACTAAACAAACTAGTATGTTAAAAATATAAATTTAAAAATAAAGTAGGGATCCAAGCACTAAAAAGTAGTGAAACAAGAGATGAACAATGGTAGCTATTACAGCATGGCTTGGTAGGAATCCCTACTTTGGCATGCTATACCAATTATTTTGTGATCAATGCCAAAGTAGGGATTTCCCACTGAGTTATGCTATAATAGCTGCCATTGTTCATCTCTTGTTTCACTACTTTTCATCGCTTGGATCCCTACTTCATTTTTAAATTTTAAATTTTTAATACACTAGTAACTATAGTATGTGGGCTCATAAAATCAGGTTTGTGTAATTAGGTTACACAAACAAAATCATGAATGGTAGGACCTTACAAATGGAATACAAGGAGTGATTAGGATTCAAGGAAAACAGGGATGGAAAGCGGAAATGGGAAGTACCTATGGAAAATGCTTGATAGAGGTCACCAAGCAATATAGAGGTTGGATTTTACAGTATGATGTTTCTTTGCAGAAATGTTTGCATCATTTTGCTAAAACGATCAAAACACTCTAACAGAGCAGTCACTTGTACTAAAATACTTCAATACAGCAGTCAAGGATGTTTTGTTAACCAGAGACCCACATTGATGGCCTGGTAATTGATGGAGTATAGCTGTCATAGATTAGGTACAGTATATAGACTAGCATCAATATTGATAAAGTTAGCTACTCCTTTGAAACCATACACATTTTAAATTATTAAACATTAAATTAATACAGTGTACTTGATGTACTTGAGATAATAAAGTCACTCTCTAAGGTTCCTATGGATACATATACTTGAAATTAACAAGAAGACATCCTGACCACCTGGCAGACTCCTGTAAGCTTTGAGCATTAATTGGATAGCAGCAGGTTTGAGGTTGCTGATCCAGTCATGGATTTTTTCTCCTTTCTCCACCTTTTCAAACATACTTTCTATAACAACTTTGAACAAGCTGTAGGACCAGAAGTCCTACAGACAGGAGTCCTACAGACAGGAGTCCTACAGACAGGAGTCCTACAGACCTTCAGTACTTGTGCGGTAAAGTCTTAATAATAATGATAATAAAATACTGACTAATGAAACACAAAGTACTCTAGTTAACTGACAGTGCCTATTATAGGCTTCGAACACTGCACCTAGTTACTGCTTCTAGATAAGAACTAAGTGATATGATGTGAGCATGAATGCAGCACTGGTATTCTTGTCAACCTGAAGTAGCTCCAAGATGAGTCCCCATGACCAGTCATATTGACTTTAGCCTCTTTATTGGAGCCATGCACCTGTGCATACTGCAGCTACCACATATCCTTCATGTGACTTTTTCCTGAGGTTACAGGTACAAATTCCTGCATCTATATGTAGGCATTGTCAGTTAATTACTATAGAATCCTTTATAAACCTAATCATGCTATAATGATTAAATTTTATGGAGTAGCTGACTTTCAATGGCTAGTCTATACCTAATGTATGACAGTTATGACAGTCAATTACCAGGCTTTTAATGCAGGTTACGGTGGGATAGTTAGTGAAACATTATTGACTGCTCTATTAGAGTGTTTTGATCATTCCAAACAATGTTGCAAAGATAGAAACGCTGTACTGTAAACAACCTGTATTTTGTATGATGACATTTATCAGGCATTTTCCATTGGTCACTCCCTCTCCTGCTTCCTCAAATTCTACTTACCTGAACACAAGTATGGTAAAACATTGTCCAATACAAGTATGGTAAAACATTGTCCACATGTGTTGATATACCTTTAAAATTGTCCTGTAGTGTTTTAGGAGAAACTTAGGTTTAATCCACATTAGTTTGAAGATAAAATCACTACTTAGAAACAGTAACAATAGTATTTCCACTACTGGAGCAACCTAAATGGTAATTAACGAAATGTGTACATTAATAATAACCACATACACATGCACTGTATTAGTGGCATACCAAGAAAGGACACACTGTAATGTTAACACACATGCATACACATACACACCCTAGCATAAAGCAAAAATGTGACCAGATCTGCGAAAAGGGGTCCAATAGTCTTTCCAAATTCCCAAGTTTGACTAATCACAACTACTCATGTGTTCACCCTATTGCTTTCATATTGCACCAAATAATAGTGCTATGCTAGGGCTATTATGTGACCAAATTTCAAACTGGAACCATTTTCACAAGTCACATTATGTGCTGCTAACTACATACAATTGGAAAGGCTATAATATCTCTTTTAGCAGATTTTAGCACATTTTGGCTCATGCATGCACGCTCGCATTCTACCTGCACTGGACCTGGATTGCAGACCACCTGGACAGATGGTGTCTTTCTGCTACTATAAATTAAAAACTTCATTGTAACTTGTTGGAATGATCTGAAGACATTATTGGTCTGCGTAATTGACAACACCAACATATCGCACAAGTTGCCAATTATCAGCACCATTTTGTCAAGCGATTGTAAATCTTCAATGAAATGATGTATGGACTTCAGGTTTGAACTGTTCAATAGAAGGAGTTAGTATCTTTGCACACTAGAATTTTAATTATCTCACATGAATGAACATTGTGTTATAAGCGAAATCACAGTGCCAATTATCAGCATGAGGTATGTATTATTTTTACCCTGCACTTCGGTGATTAACCAATTATTGGTGAACTGTGAAAATTCATGAGTAACTCTCTGGTTTTTTGTGAATTTTTTTGTGGGATATACAGTCCTTGAATAACTGTTTCACAGAAGTTTTATGAAGTTGAGGCAAACACAAAGACAAATAGATGCAGACAGACACACAGACAGATACACACACAGACACACACACAGACAGACAGACACACACACACACACACACACACACACCATTACCCATATTTCCACACTCAAGAATGTAGGCTCTTCAAGAAATGCCAACAACATCAACATTAATGATGCTGCAAACTCAGCAATATAATAGATCGGATTATGTAGGACCATGTATGCCCAGTAACTAGTAGGAGATGATGGGTGATAATAGAGTTTCTCATTTTCTTTTCCTTCCCTCAGGTAAATGGCTGCTTCCTGAAAGTACATTCAGCAACACCGATGCCACATGAAAAATTAGGTAGCTATGCAAAATCTATTAGCTAGTACACTGTGCCAGTTACCTGATAGTCACTACATACACCATGTAATTTTCTGGCAGAATATGACTCATCATCAAGCCAGAAAGTTTGCTCCAGTACCCCTAGATCTGTGGCTACATACAACAATACAATATTCTCTCACACATGCAACTTACTGTATATATTATGAACAAGTAGAAGGAAAAATACCGTATTATATAGCAGATTTTTATTGTGAGGACTTTAATATGTGTTTTGGGCACTTCGCAATATTAAAATTCGCAACATATTTTATCACATGGAATTTTGTTTATTGTGAGGCGTTTAGTACCTGTAAAATTGTTGTGTTGGAACATTTTACAACAAGCCAGGTGCTCATTTATGTACATAACAGCTTGCTGATGGTTTATTACAGCTTGATCAGTTAGTTGTTCCCCTACACAACAGGTGTTTCTTCACCTAACATCGCTGAACACGGCTACCCTACCTGCAAACTTCAGGTGCCTGCATCAATTCATCATGACTATACAAGCATAGATACAAAGAAACACAGCTAACATGACAAAATTTCATTGCTTTCCATCTCATACGCGAACACTTATTACAATGAGTAAAAAATTCGTGTGAGAAATTTGATGTTGCGAATTTGTCAACTCGCGAGATTAAGTGTCGCATGATTTTATTTTCGCAAGTAAATTTTTCCGAAAGGAAAGCCTGCTATACAGTAAGTTTGTTTTTTTTCCTAATCCAACTTAAAATTACAATTTTTCCTTCTACTTGTTTGTTTACTTTGTTTTTACAGCCAGGCATGGCATAAAATTAATTTTGCATCTGAACGTGTGCCCCCAACAATCAATCACTGAATAGTGCAACGATACAAATGAAGAACAGTACAAGAAGTGTCTCTGCAATAACAACAGAAAATACAGGTGATAAGCATAATAGCTACCACCTCAGACACAGGGAAACCATATCATGCTACTGCTAATTGACACCTTGCATTGTCAGCGAAAAGAACTGGAACACAATTAAAGGAGGACAAAGGTAAGTGTATTGTACGTACTACTATTGGTGAAAAGCCAAAACTCAGAACAAAGCGACGTCAAACAGTGAAGCCCCTAGCCTTATTCCATTATCGAGTTATGCTTTGCTGAAGGTATCAGTTAGTTAGTCAGTTAATAGAAAATTTGATCAAATAGGAAATTTTTTAAAGTTTCATAAAGAAACTTGTTGGAAAGATTTTGGGTTGTTTTAAGGAATTTTGGGACTTGGTTATACATAACCAATACTGCCAAGCTGTTTTGAAGGAAAACAGAGGCTATTGCTTGAGTTATTTTGAAGGGCAAGAAAACCCAAACACTGTAAATCTTTGTCAGTTGATAGCTACTTGTTAACAGTAGGCAATGAAGCCAGATCAGCTTTGGCCAACTGTTTAGAAATAATGAATAACATCACAGGTAGTACAAATGTATGATCTAAAGAGTAAAGGATCTTTGATGTGTTTGATCTGAGAAATTGAAATAGACAAATTTAATCATTAGCATGCCATAATGGAAGCTCTGGAGTTAAAAAAATTGCATTGCATCACTGTATGGGCAAAATATAGTCTGGCATCATCCACTCCTTTGCACAAAGGGTTTGGTGAAATACAGCATACATACATTTCAATGTCACTGAATGATGTTTATTACTTATTATTGCTCAAAAATGGCATGCAAGAATATAAATTAATAGTACAATTAAAAATTATTAATTTAAAAATGAAGTAGAGTTCTAGAGCTAACTTTTTTTGTTGTAGCATAGTGTGTTCTAATCACTTAAGGGGTCATGGTTGCATCGATCACTTTATAAGTGCAGCAACATGTATCTACTCCACCCGGAAGCGGTTTAAGATGAATTGTGCAAAACCCTTGATTTCTGGATTACCTAAAATGTGTGGACGATGAAACAAAGTGTGGGATCATTGTTTGGTTTAGACCATAAATACCTGGCTAGCACTAGAATTGCTAGTGGAATTGCTACATAATTGCAAAATATTGTTCAGCATATTAAACTAAGCGCTATTACAAAACAAAGTACATTGTTTTAATCCTCACATGAAAAACAACTAAAATAAATATCTAATGATCATCAGCAATCATCACCATTTGCTAGTTTTGTATTGGGTTCATGTGATATTTCAAACAAAACTATGCTATTTTCAAGTAGTGCCCACAGTGTTTCCACTCTCCTCCCACCTACAGTATATAACTTTGTAGCATTAAAATACCCTCTTCTAAGGAAAGTGTCAATGCAGAAATTTAACACCTCTGTACTGTTCCCTACATGAAGAAGACGACCATGTAGTTGGAGATACAAAAGGAAAAGCAAATGCAGAAGACAGATACGTATCAGAACCAGAAAAGGCACATTCCACCAGTGAGTACGTTACTGTGACGTGAAATGGTGGCCGTACCCTGCTTCGTTGTTTGGCAGGCAGGCAGGGTAGGGTAAGCAGGCAGGCAGGGTAGGGCAAGCAGGCAGGCAGGCAGACCAAAATCTAGTTTTGACAATACTAAAAAGATTCATATCCAGCCATCTTTGAGTGTTTTCTTGTTTATAGGGCAGATTCAGCTTAGGTTTCTTCTTCACCGTATCTTTGTTACTTTAATATGTAGTGTCAAGGCTATGCACTATAAGGCCAGCCAGCAGTGCCATGATCAGTGTGAACTGATAAATAAGAGTCTGAGGTTTGATGCCTGAAGCAGACTTCACTGTTGCGGCTATATTTGTGGTTCAGATTTTTGACATACTTGGTTCGTCTAAATTACATACTCCTGGATCGGAAACTATTAAGTGCCACTACCTGTAGCTATAAGCTGGTTTCATGCCCCCATACTCCTTCAGTAACACGACAGGTTTCTTTGGGTAAAAACAAGACTCACTATTAGCAAAGGATTCTGTGTTAAATTGTTTTCAAAGCAAACCTCAAGTTTTGAGGCAAAATTACGTAGCTCTTATTGTGCAAACAGTAGAAACAAATATGAAGACAAGGTGTGATGGGTTGGATACATTTAAGGAAAACACCAAAACCCTGTATGCTACATATAGGATCACGGAGTGTTGAGGAGTAAATGTGCTTCCTGTTTTGCCAAAAATCTTAACCTGCTAAAGAAGTTGTGGGTAGCAAGCCGAGGCTATTCTTTATAGCATATATATTTAACCTCCTGATACTTCATTTTTTTTATTGACATCACTTAGTTTAGCTGAGAATGTCGTGTTTATTTAATGTTAATGCATGTATGCTTATGTGCTTGTCCTTTTGTACAACCCTGTCATTGTGACAAAATTTAATTCTAAATAATGTGTTTCACCCACAGCACATGTTTCATCATAGTTAGACTTCTAACCAAAGTGGTGCAATGTGGTCAAACTTAGCAACATAACAATACCAAAAGTCTTGAACGTAAAAAGTTATTAATACCACAATTCGGATAGGAATAAAATAAATTTTGTTGAGGAGTGAAAGCAGTTAAGGACAGTGGTTCTTGAACACAAAGTAAGTGGGCATGCGGTGCAGTTTCCAATCCAGGATACAGAATGCTAGCTGTATTCACTGCCATACATTCCACAAGTAAGTGAGATTGTTTAGATACAAATACTACAAGTTCCATGCTGGTACACTGCTCAGCAAAAACCAACCGTTTTCGCAAAAAAGAAATTTTTTTGGTATTGCTGTACTTCTTCTTCCAGCTGTTTCTAATCACATATCAAGAAAAGTAAAGGACTTACTGTATGAACAACGTGTTCATGAAATAGGGAGGGCATCATAAGCTTCTCTTGTATTTTCTGCATTAAGAGGATAGCAAACCAACAGAAATTACACACAAACAACTAGCCTCACGTCTTGCCACAAAGTAGAGCCAGAAATATTGTGTTGTCATCATCACACAGACTTCTTCTTGGCAGTGTGCGAGGGAAAGCTCCCTGTCTGTCTGATGAACTTGTGTTGAAAATTTAAAATTTATGTGAAAAGGGGTAAAAATATGCATGCTACATAAAAAATTAAACACATTTAATCACTTCGATACGCACTGACACCATAGATATTAGAGTACAGGGATAGGCAACCGAGCGCGCGCCGTGTATATCTACCATTGATTGTGGTTGAAGCACTCCTCGGTATTGATTAAATCCATGCGGACAGGATGGCAGTTTGTGGTTTAGTCGTCTTACAGTTGATTTCAACCACCTTGTGGTATTGTAGTTGATATACAAGACTTTTAATGCTTCTGGCTTCTGTTGTTTAATCGTCTTGGGTGGTTTTCATCGCCATTTACGATTTTGATCATCAATGGGTACCTCCATTTTTTGTCTACCTGTTACGAAGAACAGAAGCCTAGTTCCACTGGGGAAATAGTGCTGAAGTCTTCGCAATACTTTGAAGTTTTGCACAGTACCACTGAAAGATGTTTCTCGCATAACAGCGCTTGTGTTGAAGTTGATAAATCATGGAGTAGTATTTTAAAGAACCGAGATGAGACTGCCAAAGGGCATTAATCAAGCGGAATAATAAAATGAAGTACACCATGCAAAACTGTGTTACTTTAGGGTTACTGTGGCATTGTTTGCCAGTCGAAAGTGAACTTACCATTAACGCAACAGGTACACAAAAAAATCGTGTCAACTGAGATTAAAGTGATTGATGGCGGCAAAAACTCACAACAAGACTTACAATAGGAGTTTGCCTAGTACTTGTAAAACATAAAGAGATTGTCATGAAATACTCCACGCCCGTAGAAAGTAGTCCAGAGCAGAAGACACTATTTTGGCCTCATGAATTCACCAACGGCGGAGTGTTTCAGGGCGCGCGCTGGTTTCTAATCCCTGTACTCTAATATCTATGCTGACACTATAGCCAAGTCCCATCTTTTTAGCTTGTTTTATTCATGTTAGTAAAAGTGCCTGTAATTTATATGCTGTATTGCTCCTATACAAATTGAGTTTACTATTTACTGTCTGTTGCTACAACTCAAGACCATTCATCATAAAAAGCTGAAAGTTTAGCTGTAGTCTATACTCCTTTGTTTGTATAGAAAACGAAAAGCAATAAAATGGAATTTCAGGAATGCGCCAAAATGGCCAGTTTTTTGCTCAGGTGATCTCACACACTCATACACCCACGCACACACAAAACGATACGAGATTTGCATGACCCTTTTCAGCATCGAAAGGGCAGCCGGGATGACTGGGGAATACTAATTACAGCTGAACAGGCACACACATCTATGCTAGTGATTGTACTATTCGGTGAAACAGATGCTAAAATCACTTACCAGTGGATAAAGGCCGAGATAAAGGCTTTGAAGTGAATGGGTCACCTTTGTGGACCGGCGAGTCCGTCATCTCGTGACTCAACATTGGAGAGGAGAGGGAATTACCAGTGCCATTATCAGCAGTCGTATTAATAAGAATTGGAATTAGTCCTACTCCATGGTCCTCCATCCTCACCCCTTAATTCTCCAGCGAGGAACGCTTTTAGCTTATAGACGGGTTGCCTATTTAGGGCGTGTCCCTTGTGTAACGCGAACAAACGCGACTTTCCGTTTTACGCATGATTACAATGTTGGTCAAGAAGTCAACAAAAAAAACCATTTTTTTAAATAGTTAGGCAAACGTTTTTGGTTCTTCAAAGGTACAAGGTAAGTTAAAATCATCCAGTCTATCATTCTAAGTAGTAGCAAAGTCTTACAAAGAATGTTTTCAGCGAGTTTTATCGATTTCCAAAAACCCGAGATTGAGAGAAAATCATCTTCTCGTTCAGCCTTCACCTTACACGCTGGATATGTTATAGCTCGAACCTTTCTCTATAACATACTTTCTGTTCTGAAGGCTGGCTAACTCCTGCTTGCTAAAGTTAACCGAAACGTTCATTTTCTCCAATAGCCGTAATACATTTTTGACTTAGCGAACTCGGAAAGTATGTGGAAAATTTACGGTAAAACGACCACGATTTAAAAAGGCAACCCGTCTATAGTATAGCGCTAGCGCATAATTATACAGAATGGTTTAATAACGAGAAGGCGTGGCACTATAAATCTAAAAATCACGTGAATTACCGGTACCAAACACCAGGGATTTTTCTAGAAAATAAATTCAGAGAAGGCAATCCGAGTTTTTCTGAAATTGAGGGGGGGGGGGCAGAACTTAAATTAGGCTAAATCACCTGTTTACTCAGGCTGTGTTTACTGATATGTACATCATACAGTGAAACAACAATACTTTCTTACTTCTAAAAAAATAGTTGTAGAAACTCAAACACAAGGTGTTTTCACTTCAATTGTGCTTTAAGCACAAGTTGGATTTGTCAGCAGCCAGCTTGCAACATATTCAGCTTGTTTTTGAGACTACCAGCTGCATGAGTCAGGTAGTAGCTAGCTGAAAAACCAGCTTGCAATGTAGTCAGTAGCTGACGGTACTGTGTAGTCAGCAGATATAACATCTATATAAAGAACCATTCTGAATCACTCAGCTTAAACAGCTGCAGTTAGTAAGACTTGACTAAGGAGTAGTTTAGTTGAAGCCACCTTATGAAGACTGCCATTCAATCACCAGAGACACTATCGGATGAAGACCTTGAGAATATAGTAGATGTTTGGAGTAGAAAGCTAAGAAGAATTTGTGTTTAATGCCTTTTGTTTTATTGTAGCTAGCTAGCCATTGACTGTAAATTTTATGATTTCAAACCAATTTATCATTGTTTCATCATTGGGCTGGTTGAAGTGGGGGGGGGGGGAGCAAAATTCCCCCTTTGCCCCCCTACAAAAATCCCTGCAAACACTGAGCAGCAATGGCTTTTGGCAAGACTCCAGCTACTTTCCTTTGATCACTCGTACATGTTATGTGGAGAAATAGAAAAGGTAGGGCTTTTTCCAACTCAAAATAGGAAGACCATGCCTCTTTTTGTTGTTTCGGTGATTATCAGGTAGCAGCATCATGTGACCAACTCTTGCATTACTACACAGCACTTAATGGAAGCATCAAGAAGCCATCCAAGCAGGAAGTCACTCAATGTCATAACATGAACTCAGTGCACTCAATGTCATAACATGAACTCAGTGTATTGTGTTGCTTAGTATAACTTGTTCTGTATAAATATGTTGCACCTTATAATTGTGCTTTTATCAGTTGTACTCAAGTCATGCTCCTTCAATGGTGAGTGATTTGCCACAATCACATAGACTGACAACCACACAAGTGCTAATTTATTGGGTTGTTTGTAGTATTCTATACCACAATAATATTAACATGTGGAGATAGTCAAAAAGTGGTCATGTGACCAAAAATCCCATTAACTATATAGGCTAGGGTTTGTACTGCAAAGTATTTTCTGGTGATTTTCACACAGACTGAACTGCTATGGTTCAACGGTATTGCTTTCAACATCAGTGTAGTTTAAATGTATAATATGCCATAAGTGGTCACATGACCACTAATCCCACAGCAGCTAGAATCCACCACCAGCTCGGCTTGCATGAAATGAGCAGTGGCTATCGGAGTGGTATATTTACTGTAATGGTGGAGCCCAATAGTAGATCTGGGCCCTACTAAAGGAACCGTGGAACTCTCAGTGTATGCAAGACCAAGATACTCCAATTGAACAATCAAGGATTAGAGCAGTCTTACACATTAACGATGATGAGCAGTCTTTGTGACACATTAACTACATCATCCCAGGCCGAATAATTTTATTTTTACTGGAAGATGTTTTTAAGTGAATAGATGAAAACATTGCCTTGCTGGATTAGAAGCATTAAGTGAATTAACTAACTTAATTGCCATGACAATGCATGTGTATAATTAAGTGTTCATCCTGATGGCAACATGATAACATCCCTAAATTAAATAAAACATTTTCTATTACAACAGCAATGCCTAACACATGCAGTAAATTTTCTTTTCCTGTACATGATATACACATTGCTTCTTATCGTTGAGAAGGACATACAATGAACAAAATAGTTTCTATAGCATTACATTACCACAAGCCTCTCCTGCAAGTCATTTTTTATGTCCACGCAACCTATACTGACAGGATGGATTCTTACACAATCTATTATTTTAAACATGTTCATTTGTAAATCCAATACAGCTCAACAAGAATGTAATCTTGGTGCACTATTTATTACAAGAATCATGAGCATAAAATGAAATTGGTTTTCTTAAAGTGCATTTGTGTATGAACTAGGTTCTACCTCATGACTTTGGTATGCATATTACAAAGTTACAATGCTGCACCAAAGTGCAATGAGAGGTTGCCATGTCCAGATGGGAGTATATGGTTCACACCTTATGATATTTGCATTGGGTGAGCATTTCTGACAAGAACTAAATCTAGCTGTGACAAAAGATTCACTATCTTGTTCATATAAACATCTATACCACTGTGAACATTTATCAGGTTGGTGGCAAAAATAATAATGTGAATTCCCTTTTTATATATCTGTACTAAATTAAGTCAAATATTTGAGTTTTTAATTTTTGCAAAGTGTGCAAAAATGCAAGAAGAAACGTTGTGGCCCCATAAACCCCATAATAAGAAGACAAAAGTAATTCCCAGAAATTTGGCCATTTGGCTGCCCATCTCTCGGAAATGGTTGGAGTGATTTCAATCAACTTTGGTGTCCCCAACCTGGTGAGCAGCTACATATAACACAAAAATGACATAAGTGACCATTTGGCTATGTATGAGAGAAAATTGTATAAACTTTCTTCTTGTCAATATACCAACAATGTGGTGTGCCAGCTTTCTTGGCTGCATGACACACTACCATGTATCTTGACATGTATTAAAACTATCAAATTACACCACAATCCAGCTGTTGTGGCTCCCTTGGCGTATGCTTATATTGCATGGATCAAGTCACCACTGGGTCTGGGATTTTTTTGTACATTCCTCACATTTTAGTTACATGTTTCAGACTCCCTGTATTTACACGCCTAGCCTTCTCACAGGTCCCTAGTGGGATAGCATGTAATATATATAATAATTTATGTGTACACCTTGAAAGTTTATGTGTACACATTGATAATCAGGACATTTGTCTATATGGTCTCATTTGTATTGGTGCATATACATTTATACCCTTGAAATGAGGACACCTCACACTATGTTCCACTGCATTTCTTTTACATGCTTTCCTTGTTTTTATAACAATTTCCCTTCCAACACTTCGTGTGAGAAAAATGCAGGAAAAGAACATAACAAAAGCATAACGCTCCCCAAATTTGTGTTACAATTTTTAGCACGTGATAAAAGTGCAAGGTGATTAAGCAAATGCTAATAGATTAAACCTGGTGTATGTATTTAAATGCTTGAGTTCTTTTGATGTATATGGCAATAAAATGTACCGAGCCTATATTGCTCAAAAGAATAATATAGACCATGTCAAAAGCATAATAATGTTCCAAAATTTCCCCTATGCATGCTAAGTTGTGCCTCATATAGAAAACTGTATCTTTATGGCAGTCATACTAGCGTATAGAGTAATTAAGTATCAATTGTCGGACAATACGATGTTCGGACAGCTGCCACTCACTTCCTGGAAATTCTGCAGCTTACGTTATTATACCAAAAAGTAGGCTAAAATAAGCAATAATTATCCTCCAACAATCAGCTTTATGTGATTAAAAGCTTAAGAGTTATAGCCAATAGTATGCTTAGTCCGATAAAATCTATGTTCGGACAAAACTATCAGTTGTCGGACTTTGACTTTTACTACCAGTAAACAATGTCCACTTTATTTCAAATTTGTATGCAATATACCTGTACTCATTAGCTAGTAAAGGCCAAAAACTGGTTTCGTTATCTTTAGCATATAGAGGGAGTACGAGCCTCTCAATTTTTAGCGGTATTGTCGGACGCCCTCCGCTTTAATTTAACCATGGCTACCATGCCCACCAACAGAGTTTATATGCTTTTGCAACAAATGCACCAGTGCTAAACCACAGAAGAATTAAGGTAAATAAATATCTCTCAAGAGTAGAGGTGTGCTTTAAAGTTGATATTCAGGATATTTCCATTGGAACGCAGTATTTTTGGCTCCTAAGGCCACTCCAAATAAATTCTCTGTTTCCCGTCCACCGCCCGCATCTAGTTACTGTCAGCTCTTTACTATTCCATTATTCCGTATTCTTCTATTATTTCCGGGTTATTCTTGCATACTGACAGGCTCAGTAAAGCTAACGAGTCAGCAGTGCTATCAAGTCAGTACAAACTTCACATTTGTGTTATTTTTGCAATTTAAAAAGGAAGAAACAAGCTTAAGCATGCCTTTTTGGGTTGTGCTAGGAAAATACTGGCTTGAAAAACTGCCAATCTTATAATGAAATAATGCATGGAAATGGACCGCCCGCCCGCATGCAAATATGCTTGAGTCCAGGACGGGAAATAGAGAATTTATTTGGAGCGGCCTATATGAAGGAGATGAACGCAAGGTGGAAAAATGAAGTTATGCAAAACCACCTCCTGACCACCTCCATATGCTAGTCTTGGTGTCCTATCACAAATACTGTCACGGAAATTGAAAGGCCTTCTTTCTCTACCTTATATGGGTGAAACAAAAAGGACGAAAACGTTGCTGTGCATCCATAGAAGGTAGAAAATGGAAAATCTTTTCATTTCTAGGTGGTATTTGCGATTGAGGCACCAAGACTAACAAATGTGATTGGTCAGAAAGTTGTTTCTCGTATTTCATTTTTCCACCTTTCGTGCATCTCCTTCATTTAGGAGCCAAAAATACTGCATTCCAATAGAAATAATTATCCTGAATATCAACTTTAAAACACACCTCTACTCCTGAAAGATATATATTTACCTTCTTCTGTGGTTTAGCACTCGTGTATTTGTTGCAAAAAGCATAAACTCTTTTGGTGGGCATGGCTAAATTAAAGCGGAGGGCGTCCGACAATACCGCTACAAATTGTGTGGCTCGTACTCCCTCTATGCTAAAGATAACGAAACCATTTTTTGGCCATTAATAGCTAATGAGTACAGGTATATTGCATACAAATTTCAAATAAATTGGACATTGTTTACTGGTAGTAAAATTCAAAGTCCGACAACCAGCGGCGGAGGAAGTAGTTGATATGAGGGGGGGCTGGGCTGACCCAGACTTATTTCTATAGTTTGGTAAGGTGAGACCAAAAAAAAAAAAAAAAAAAAGAAAAAAAAAAAACGTCGCAACCAACTGACAAGAGCTTTTCACCTCACCAGCTACCATTTCTAGCTGATAAACTACATAAAAATCCTTTCATAGCTCGCTACACACTGACTACTTTATTAGAGTGACTGCTCTATTAGAGTATCTCGATCTTTATCACGGTTTTTAGCCCCACTCCAAGAAAGATAATTTCGGTGTGATATCATTCTGAGGGGGGGATTTAGCCCCCTAGCCCCCCCCCCCCCCCACCCCCCCCCCTTTCCGCCGCCTATGCCGACAACTGATAGTTTTGTCCGAACATAGATTTTATCGGACTAAGCATATATACTATTGGCTGTAACTCTTAAGCTTTTAATCACGCAAAGCTAATTATTGAATGATAATTATTGCTTGGTGTAGCCTACCTTTTGGTACAATAGCTTAAGCTGCAGGATTTCCAGGAAGTGAATGGCAGCTGTCCGAACATCATATTGTCCGATAATTGATACTTTACTCTATATAATATTATTGCTTTATGCAATTGTCAACCAACAGCAAGTATAGGCAAGAAAAAGTATTGCCTCTAGATCTAGTGCACCACATCAAAGTGATTTTCTTTGCAAAGACAAAGGTACAGTAGTGATTCCGGAATTCCATAAATTTTCTCCGTAAATCTTCCATTGGAGAGTTAGCACAATCGATTCACTGCCATACGAGTGTTTGATCAAACAATTGGACTGTTTTTAGGGTTTCTGGGGCAAGGAATACGATGGTACAGTATTTTTGCTGCTACAAATATGTTTAAGTGAAGATTTATGCCGATTAGTATACGATTATTTTGCTATATAGCCACCACAATGTTACGTTCTCTTTGCAAGAAATGGCCCAGCACATGTTATAGTTACACCAAGGTGAGCATTTTTGTCCATGTATACTGTAAATTCAGAAGTGTTATGTTCATACTGATGGTTAGTCTGGCGCCGCCCGCCCCTTCGCATAAAGTAAGGGTCTGGTGAAATACAGATACTAAATCATTTCTAGCGCCCAGATTCGGCGCTAGCCAATTAGTGCATGCCAATGACGTTCACACAGAAATCGCCTTGGCAACACAATGCTTTTGTTCGAATTGAAGTGCAATCATCTGACGTAACAAGCAATACGTAGCTACGCTGTCTAATTGAATTCCTTTTGAAATGATTAGGTATTTGTATTTCACCAGACCCTTACTTTTTGCGAAGGGGCGGGCGGCGCCAGACTAACTGATGGTATGACTCCTGCGGTCCCTTAGTGTGATGCTCATACTTCAGAAGTATGATGACCACACTAAGCGACCGCAGGAGTCATACCATCAGTATTAGCTATCGAAGGTTTTTCTCCCCACCGGGGGGAAAAGAGAAAGAAAACCGGGGAAAAAACGGAGCAAAAAATCAATCCCACAACCAGTAATAATAAGCTTCAGCTAATGATAAATTATCGATATCGATAATTTGTTATATTCATATATACCTGTGTCCATGAGTCCAATGGAGCATATGTTATATTTAGAAAAAAAACGTACCTGGGGTTAGGAATAATCGTACTGATGTTTGTGACAATCGCGCACATAATTATATAGCTATCTAGCTATAACTATGCTGGCTAATAGCTACATTATGTATACCAAATACACTGTATACAATAACAATGTTTTCTGTACATTGTGCATCATTGTGCCGAATTACTAATAACTGACTGAGAGATGCAGTATATATGAGAGTCCAATTTATCAACTTTGACGACTAATAACTTCTAATTGGAAAGGGCTATTGACCTGCAATTTAGTCACAAGTAAGCATCAACATAGCGTAGTGGACGGAAAATGTTTCAAGTAAATATGTTTCTTGAGCACTGAGTTATGGACTTCTGAGTTCACCATAGAATTGGATGTGTGTGGAAGACCCCTTTTCGCAAATCCGGTATTTAATTTTATTTATTTATGTATTTTTTTGTATTTGTAATTATTTATACAGGGAAGACAGCATCAGCTAATAGAGGCTGTTCTTCAGCTGTGCCCTGTGACAAAATACATACAATAAGTTACAATATGAGCACACACATACAACTAAACAAAACACTTTACAAACTAGCAGAAAATAAAGATTTAAATTGCTTAACAGTTACAGCTTTATACAAATCATTTTGCAAACAATTCCAAATTGAAGTTCCACGATACTTTATTGATCGTTTACCATAATTTGTCCCTACCAGCGTTGAAACCGGGTCGGGTCATCCGGGTCATCCGGGTCAACCGGGTCACATTTTCTCCGGGTCATCCGGGTCTGACCCGGTTTACAAATTATCCGGGTCTGACCCGGATTGGATCACGGGAGAAACGAAATTGATCGTTTAACGACGTGGAACCTATAAGCGCTAGTCGCGTAGCTCTTTCGTGAGCCACGCCCACTTATCGCGTTACAAACATACGCTCAGCCACGCCCATTTATTAGTAAGTGCAGTCTGTAGTGTAGCATGAAACTGTGTCCGTTTCTGTCTGCAAGCTTACGTGGAGCCACGCCCACTAATCGATTAATGTATGAGTTGTATATAGACTAGGTCTAGTCTTGCAGCAGGATAAGAGCTTTTGTGAGCCACACCCATTTTAATATATTGGGAAATTGTAATACTAAGTATGTATGAAGCCACACCCAATTGCTGTCTGTAAACTCACAGTAGCTACGTGGAACCAAACCCACTGACTGATTTTAAATTATAAACTTACCGGCTTAGTTATCACATAACTACTCGTTTACTCAACACGAATCGAACGCTCAAAACGTAGTCTCGCTCGCTCGAGAATACCCGAAACATAGCTCTTATCGCGCGCCTCGGCTTAATTCAATCCGGGTCAAATCCGGGTCAGTGGGTCATCCGGGTCAGCAGTAGTGACCCGGTTTCAACGCTGGTCCCTACTGCTGGAACAAAGAGTCTGTGAGTATTTCCGGCTCCCAACATGGCCTGTAACATCAACACTATAATAGAACAGTCCTTGTAAATACGATGGGGAGACTTCATGAAGTATTTTAAAGGCTTGCACTGCAGTATGGTAAGCTCGGCATTCTGTCAAAGTGAAATTTATATCAGAGACATGTACTAATGATATTGTGATACAAATTTAGAATGAAGTCTACGAATATTCTTGGCATTAGAAGGAGACCACACTACATCACAATAATCGAAAATTGGTAAAGCAAATGTTTTATATATTAAATGAAGCAATCTGGGAGAAACAGGTTTCAAACGATTTAGTGCATAAAGTTTTCCTCTAACTCTTTTCACAACATAATTCACATGAGTGTCCCAAGTAAGATGCTGGTCAATATAAACTCCTAAATACTTTGTTGTATAAACCTGTTTCAAAGCAGCACCATTCAAAACTAAGTTCAGATACTTTCCACTTATCCTTTGACAAGAGCCAACCAGCATACACAATGATTTAACAACATTAAGCTTCAATTTATTAACCAAAAACCAAACAGTCACAATTATAAGTGAAGTTTGTGCATATTGGTTAACCACTGCACAATGCAAGGTAAAATTAATATTATGCAACAGGGTCCGACAAGCTCAACAGTGTTAAAGCCTTTCCCAGATCAATATCCAAGTAATATAACAGGGGCGGATCCAGAGGGGGGGCTTTGGGGGATGAAGCCCCCCCCCTTCATATTTAGGCTTTACTTGATCAATATGCTGAGCATTATAATGAAATTTTTTTCTTAGCATAATTATATGATCAATAATAATACAAATACTCATAAAACCACCTTATAAACATCTTTCCAAGGTATTATCAGTGGATTTATGCTAAAGTTTATGCAACAAGGACCTGGATCAGCATTGGAGGCGTACAAGATCGAGATACTCTAATAGAGCAGTCAGCTAACTACTCTAATAGAACATTCAATGGAAACATGTAGTTGATTCTGTTATGAAATTTTTCCAAATCTGCCTGTACCTATACATACAATGAAGTGCATTGGTCTGTTTAAAGGGCTTCATTCATCTACTTGTATAGTTAATATGTACGGCAATACTTAATTCAGGTACACAATCTCCATTGAAAATGCTCTCAGATTCAATCTTGTATTGTTCAAATTTCAAAATTTTCCACTTTCGACATTATTATTCTAACATGCACCTATTCAGTGTTGTGCAATTGTGAGAGGGGTGCATCATGTACTTGGTTGTCTGTACCTACCCAAACTTTTCCATTAGCAAAATGCTTCAGAGAGCCATACCTATAATCTAAAGGCAGTATACAAATATCTACAGGAAGAAAATATTATGAAGTTTATGTGGAAATGTCCCCAAATTGCAGTATTTTAGCATCAATTTTTCAAAATTTTCCTGGGGGGGCATGCCCCCAGACCCCCCTAGTTCCAGCATGGGGAGGCATGCTGGGAAGTGTGCTTTGCACACCTCTACCCAAGAGATTAGTACCTTGAGTTAGCCCCCCCCTTTTATAAATCCTAGATCCGCCCCTGTATAACATGTAACTTTCCATTTTAGTCTTTATTGGTATTATTTAATTTCAAATTGATAAAGCTACTATATTCATTATTCACTAGATATGCATGGTGTGAGATGATCATTAACTCATGTCACGATTATTTGGAAAGACTTAGACAATAATATTATACTTTTGTTAGACTAGCTGTGCCAGATCACATAACTAGTTACAAGGATGGTCAATATACTCAGGCTACAGCAAGCACTATATGGTACAGCTACATACCATCATATCATCATAAGGGCATTTAGTTTCAACCACACTCACATATGATAGTTAGCCCACCAAGATCCCATCCATGGTTAGCCTTTGCTCCACTGAGAAAATGAGGCAATCCCATAATATTGATGGTAAATATTCAGTATCTTCATCAATACATCAGCACATATAATTAGCCAGGGTCAGTATGTATTGTATATGTAATTATATAAAACATCAGATATACACTGAAACGTCAAATGGGTACAAATGACCAGTGTTGGACAAGTTTCTTTATAAAAGTAACTAGTTACATATTACATATTACTTGCAGCTGAACTATTTAGTTACAGTTACATATTACCCATAAAATAAAGTAACTGTAATAATATTACATATTATATTACTTTGTGTCCATAGACTTAAGCTGTCACGTGTGAAACTACCACCTTATCACGTGACACGATTGCGTTGTTGGACAATGTGCAAGTCTTGATATAAGTAAGTAGCTGGTGAATAAGCCTCACTTAGTAGGCTTCATTACTTCGTTGTGGCAAGGCGTTACTCAGTGGGTTACTAACGAGATTAGTAACTTCGTTACTTTTAGTAATAATATTTCGTAATATTAGATTCGTTACAGTAACTATTTTACTTAGGTAACGCGTTACATTTGTAGGTAAAGTAACTTGAGTTATATTACCTGTTTTTATAGCGTATTTCGTTATATTACTTTGTTACCACAAAAGTAATAACGCGTTACATAAGTAGCGTGTTACTCCCAACACCGCAAATGACCCAGATTTTGGGTTGTTTTATCTGTAATTCAAATGACCAATTTTTTGCAATTGGTAGTAGTGACCCAAGCATATACTTGTTCATTTTAACTTTGTGAGATACAGTCATATTACCCGGATTCCCTATAGTCTCTTCAACTTCTAACTAAATGGTTGAAATAACCTTGCCATCATGGTCATTTTGATAATCTGTTAGTAAAATTAACCCAGGTCACAAAATGTTTGCATATTTGTCTGTTTGTTTGCATCAATTATTAGTGAGTCAGTCATCATTAAGAATAACATACATTAATCCATCTATGACATAATATATTTCACAATAATTGTTACATACAAATCTTACTAGATCTTATAGTTTTCAATTATATATAAAACCTATGATCTCTATGTTCACTTTTGATTGTGGGATGTAACACAAATATCATAACAGCTAGTGTACTGTAAATTTAACCATGTAGCTGGTAATCTAAACTTTACTATAGTAGGCTTGACAATACACACTGAAATTACCAAAATATGTTATTTCAACATCCAAAGTGAACAGCTATATTGACCTTCCCTGGTTACTTTTACTGATTTAGTTCAAATGCTTACCCTAGTTACAACCACCTTTAGATGGTCATTGCCGATAACCAAAATTTCTGTAGATTAAATTTACCCAGGGAGGTCGAATTGATCCATTTGAATATACTGCGTATTACAAGTTATGAAATGCTTACGGCCTTTTACTATAAAATGTAAAACATGTGTGTTGGTGTAACAACTTTATGTTTGCTAATCAAATGTAATCATATCAAGTGAGCAATACCTTACTTTTACTACATGCATGCATGCATGGTGTTGGTTGTATTCCTAGGCCTGTTTTTTCTTCTGTAGACGTTGCTGCACAGCTTGCACAAGCTGCAGCAACTGAAGATGTTGCTGCTGCTGCTGCTGTTGTGACTGCTGCAATTGTTGTTGTGGTTGTTGTTTCTGCTGTTGCCGCTGTTGTTGGTGTTGCTGGTGCTGCTGTTGATGAGGTTGCTGATGCTGCTGTTGCTGGTGCTGTTGCTGACCATAGTGCTGCTGTGGCTGCTGAGATTGGTATTGCATTTGCTGTTTCTGCAGCTGTTGTAATTGGTGCTGTATTTGTTGAAGTTGTGGTAATTGTTCCCATTGTTTTTGCTGCTGTGGCTACTTCTGCTGCAATAATTGTGACTGCTGTAATAGCCTCAATTGCTGTTGTAGATGTAGTGGTTGCTGTGATTGTTGTTGTTGTGCCTGCAGTTGCTGTTGAGGCTGCTGTACCAACTGTTGTTGTTTCTGCTGCTGTTGTAGCTGTTGTTGTTGCTGCTGCTGCTACTGCTGCTGCTGCTGTAGTTGTTTCTGCTGCTGTAATTGTTGTTTCAGCTGCTGTAGCTGTTGTTGAATAGCTGTTGTAATTGGTGCTGTAGCTGTTGTCTTTGTTGAGGTTGCTGTAATTGTTTCTGTTGTAGTTGTTGCTGAATCTGCTGTAACTGTTGCTGCTTCTGCTGCTGTTGGGACTGCTGTAATTGTCTTTGCTGCTGTGGCAGCTGTTTCTGCAGTTGTAACTGTGGCTGCTGTTGTTTTTGTTGCTGATGTTGCTGCTGTTGTACCTGCTAAAATTGTTGATACTTTAGTTGTAATTGTTAATGCTGTTATTTTTATACCTGTTGTTGTTGCCACTGTTGTCGCTGCTGTGGTGGCTGTGATCGATTTTGCTGCTGTTGTAGCTGTTTCTGCTGCTGTAATTGAAGCTATTGTAGTTGTAACTGCTGTATTTATTGTACCTGTTGCTTCTGCTGATGCTGATGCTGCTTCTGCTTATCCTTCCACTCATGTATTGGTATAGCTGAGTCCACAGCAGGGCAGTACCAAGCACCATGAAATTGACTATGACCAGTCTTCACTAATAATAATCAACATACAGTGTAAAATAAAATGTACATTTAGCACTACTTACCATTCAAAGCTTTATGACATTTGCTACACTCATGGGTTTTGTGCTGCTTGTGTCTTTTCCTTGGTGGTGGAGAAAGATTATCGACATCCAATCCAGCAGTAGCAGCAGCTTCCAGTCTTTGCTTCCTTTGTATGCACCACTCTTGGATACGATTCACAGTTCCTAAGATTGGAATAACAATGCGTGCACAAATAAACTGCACAATAAAACACGTACGTTCCACAACTTCCTTTTGCAGTCCCTATAGAAATGTGTAATAATATTATATATATTCTCTTAAACTGCTTGGAGTGGCTCACCACATCATTAGCAGAGTCAGAAGAACTTGCAAAGGAAGGAATTGAGGCAGCTTCCTCATAGTTCAACTTACGACACACGACTTGAGAATTACCTAGTGTACCAGAGTTAGAAATGGTTCTTTTCCTAGCCTGCCCTGTGGTATCTTCTGGCTCAATGATTTGATAGTGTGGTTGTGGAGGAGGAGGAGAGGATGGTTGGTCTTGAGCAGGAGGGAGATTTTTAGAACACAGAGGTGGCGCTGTCAATTCCAGACCCTGCATAAGAGTGACAATTTCCTTCCTCCTTGTTTGACCTTTTAACCACTTTTGCTGTGTACCACATAAAACATTGGTTATACCTCTCCTTGTCTAAAATACTCACTTACCAAGCCATTCCAGTTGACATGATACAAAGCCAAGTTTGTTCCCTCTAGCAATTGTGTAAACTCTAGCACGGATGGACCTGTATTCTTTTAGGATCAGTGTGGACTGGTGTTGGTAGATTCTCGACTTCCCACCTGCCATAACAGATTCCCTCTAGAGCTTTTATGACATGACATACCTGCACCAGAAGTCATCTGTGAGGACTGGTACTTCATACTGAGCAGGCAGCAAATTGCCTCTACAATTCTGCTCTTGGCAGGTGGAAGTGGGATAGACACTCCAGCAAGTAATGCTCTAAGAAATTTTACTGAAATAAAACACTGCTGAGTAAAATCTAATCAGTATACCTCCTCATTTTCTGTTCAGTAATATGCCATGAGCTCTCAGGTACACGTTTCCTGATACAAAATCTTCCCCTCAGATGCTGCTGTGACTTCAACAACACTTCAGTAGCTTTCTTGTCATATGGATGGAGGGAATGATATAAACATTGTAGTTGTTCAACTTGCTCATTTTTTGCAGCAATCCCAGTCAATTCAAGAAGTGCCATAGCCAATTGATCAACTTTCTCTCAACCTGGTATCCCTCTGGGGTCATTAGTGGCATCTGAGGTAGTGCAGGTACTGGCCTCATTTACCTTATTAGAGCATCAGGATTAATTAAATGGATAGTCACAACTTTATGTGATTTACCTCTTCAGATTCTTCCTCATTGTCTTCTTCCTCATCTTCTGCCTCATCGTCTTCCTCCAAACAGGCTGCAGCTGCTCCCTCATCAAACGTCAGTGGATCCTCTGAAGTTGAAGTAGCAGGGACTTCCTTACTCCCATCTACAAAGCCTTCATCAGAAGTGACATTGTCTTCAATGTCACTTCCATCACTCTCTTCTTCAGTAGCATTTCTAGCAACACAATTCTTCTTTTGTGGGAACAATGTTTCCTCTGAAAGCAAGAGATCACCGCCAGTTTGCTTAACTAAGCAGGCCACCCCAAAGAACTCGATATCATTGTGTTTGGTTGGTAAATGATGACATGGGAGCAGCATTGTGTGGAAATGTGACTGGTGTAGTCTGTTTACCTAATGTATACAATGATGTAATTCAATACCCTCTAACAATGTTCAAACCTTGCAGGCCAAGTCAAGGTCAAATGTTCGTAAACTATTGTTTTGATGCTGTACTGCTGCCAGTGCCCTTGCCTGGTTCCATCTGGACAAACCCTCCAGCAAGAATGCTTGAAAGTGTACATCACTTGCGGAAGAGCCTGGGATAAATCTAATAGAGCAACTGACTGCTACTGTACATGTACAAAATTTTGTATACATACCTTGCCAGGTGGAGGTGAAATGATTCCAATGATGTTGTCCCTCGTGAGCAATGAAAGGCAGGCAACTTCATCCCACCCTTTGTGTTGTAACCTGTGACAGTATACAAGGGCAGCCCATCTGGATCTTGGATGCATGCAACATGCTTCTTTTCAACTTTCCAAATGTCTACTATGAGTTTACTGTATTAAAAAGCAAAAGTAAGTGAAATGATGAACACAGCAGTAGTCAATGTATATACCTGAGCTTGCTCTTGTTCATTTCAATGTCCATCAAGAACAATACAAGAAATTGTACCAACATTATGTCAAGGTGACAGATAATGATCATGTGCCTACTTTGCGCATGCGTACATCCTAACCACTGTAAACATGATCCAAACTACAATGGGAAAATCCATTTTACATTATTTTCTGAAAAATTCTAACATAATTGAAAATTATTGCAATTTCACAAGCAAATATTGCATGGAACTAACACATTTTGCAACCATTTATTTGACAATTGTCATTTATTAGTCATATTTGCAAATAGCCGAAGTTTCAAAATGCTTAGAAAATAAGACTACAAATTTACATGTAAGCATATTTTACATAAATGTGCATGCATATAGTTCACTCCTAAATACAACTACCTAAATGGTGACAAATCAAGACACACGGTAGTGTGTCGTGCGGCCCAAGAAGCCAGCGCGCAACCCCGTGAGTATATTGACAGGAAGAAAGAAAACGCAATTTTCGCACCTCCGTAGCTCTGTGCTGCCTTGATGAAACAAGACAAATTTTGCTGTGTACATTCCCTCCACCTTCAGCACTCCACATTCCAAATTTGAGCGAAATCGCTTCAGGCATTCCTGAGATATGCGACTTCAAAAATTGGCTTAGTTTCTTCGTTTTTTTTTTTCTTCTTATTTTTCTTCCTCTTTTCGCACACTTACAAAAACTGCTATAAAACGCGAACTCGTTATCCGATTGCCTTGAAAGTTGGCACACAGAAGGGGGGTATAAAGGCGCATCTCTGTACCAACTTTGGCTGGAATACCATAAACAGGCAAATAGTTATGAGCGATTATGCTCGAAAAATAACACCAATATGTTGTCACGCCTACAGGGTAAACCGCGTATGGGAAGAAGCTGAAAATCGGTGGGTGAATAGGTTAACTATTGAACCTCAAACCTTTTGTGGTTTGAAAGAAATCAAGCTAAAAACCAGGAAGATACAGCGAAAAAATCAACAGTGTGTAACAATTACGCAATCGAGATTAGCTAATTTTTTATTATTATTATTATTATGCTTGCCACGCCTACCAGATAAACCACTTGGGGTAATGCTTTGAAAATCGCTGTACAGATGGAGTTATCATCTTAGAAAGGCTCTTCAATGGTGTAGAAGAATCAGACTTAAAGCCGCGGAGTTATAACACGAAATCCAACTTGGTGTAGCAAGTGCGAGATCGAGATACTCTAATAGAGCAGTCATCCTAATAGAGCAGTCACCCTGAACAGAATTCAAGAGATCAGTTAGAAATAAGTAGCCTGTATAGAGATCAGCTACAAACAAATCACCCTGTAGAGAGTTCAGCTACAAACAATTCACCCTGTTCAGACATCAGTTAGAAGAAGTTTTCTTGTAGAGAGTTCAGTTACAAACAAATCACCCTGTTGAAAGATCAGCTAGAAGATGTCACCTTATAGATAGTTCAGTTACAAAGAAACCACCATGTAGAGAATTCAGCTACAAACTAGTGACCCTGTAGATACATCAGCTAGAAGAAGTTACCTTGTAGAGAGTTCAGCTACAAAGAAACCATTGTGTAAAGAGCTCAGCTGCAAACAAATCACCTATACAGAATTCAGCTACAAACAAATCACCCTGTAGAGAGATCAGCTAGAAGAAGTTACCTTGTAGATAGTTCAGCTACAAACAAATCATCCTGTAGAGAGATCAGCTAGAAGAAGTTACCTTGTAGATAGTTCAGCTACAAACAATTCACCCTGTACAGAGCTCAGTTAAAAGAGGTTTCCTTGTAGAGAGTTCAGCTACAGACAAATCACCCTGTAGAGAGATCAGTTAGAAGAAGTTACCTTGTAGATCGTTCAGCTACAAACAATTCACCCTGTAAAGAGATCAGCTAGAAGAAGTTACCTTGTAGAGAGTTCAGCTACAAACAAATCACCCTGTGGAAAGATCAGCTAGAAGAAATCATCTTGTAGAGAGTTCAGCTTCAAAGAAACAATCATGTGAGAGTTCAGGTACAAACAAATTGTCCTGTAGAGAGATCAGCTAGAAGAAGTTACCTTGTAGAGAGTTCAGCTACAAAGAAACCATCATGTAGATAGTTCAGGTACAAACAAATCACCCTGTAGAAAGATCAGCTATAGAAGAAATCACTTTGTAGAGAGTTCAGCTACAAAGAAACTATCATGTAGAGAGTTCAACTACAAACAAATCACCCTGTAGAGAGATCAGCTATAGAAGAAATCACCTTGTAGAGAGTTCAGCTACAAAGAAACCATCATGTAGAGAGTTCAGCTACAAACAAATCGGCCTGTAGAGAGATCAGCTAGAAGAAATTACCTTGTAGAGAGTTCAGCTACAAAGAAACAATCATGTGAGAGTTCAGGTACAAACAAATTGTCCTGTAGAGAGATCAGCTAGAAGAAGTTACCTTGTAGAGAGTTCAGCTACAAAGAAACCATCATGTAGATAGTTCAGGTACAAACAAATCACCCTGTAGAAAGATCAGCTATAGAAGAAATCACTTTGTAGAGAGTTCAGCTACAAAGAAACTATCATGTAGAGAGTTCAACTACAAACAAATCACCCTGTAGAGAGATCAGCTATAGAAGAAATCACCTTGTAGAGAGTTCAGCTACAAAGAAACCATCATGTAGAGAGTTCAGCTACAAACAAATCGGCCTGTAGAGAGATCAGCTAGAAGAAATTACCTTGTAGAGAGTTCAGCTACAAAGAAACAATCATGTGGGAGTTCAGGTACAAACAAATTGTCCTGTAGAGAGATCAGCTAGAAGAAGTTACCTTGTAGAGAGTTCAGCTACAAAGAAACCATCATGTAGATAGTTCAGGTACAAACAAATCACCCTGTAGAAAGATCAGCTATAGAAGAAATTTTCTGTTACACCTTTCCAGTTACTGTATAAGTCATTAAGTCTAAGTCCTTGAAACTAGGTTAGGTAATCCTAAGGCTGCAGCACATGTTGTTGTAGACCTTCAGTGCTGGTCACTGTAAAGTGTTAATAATAATAAATCACCTTGTAGAGAGTTCAGCTACAAAGAAACTATCATGTAGAGAGTTCAACTACAAACAAATGACCCTGTAGAGAGATCAGCTATAGAAGAAATCACCTTGTAGAGAGTTCAGCTACAAAGAAACCATCATGTAGAGAGTTCAGCTACAAACAAATCAGCCTGTAGAGAGATCAGCTAGAAGAAATTACCTTGTAGAGAGTTCAGCTACAAAGAAACCATCATGTAGAGAGTTCAGCTGCAAACAAATCACCTGTAGAGAGTTAAGCTACAAACAAATCTCCCTGTAGAGAGATCAGCTAGAAGAAGTCACCTTGCAGGGAGTTCAGTTACAAAGAAATAAACCATGTAGAGAGTTCAGCTGCAAACAAATCACCTGTAGAGAGGTCAGCTAGAAACAAGTCACCCTGTAGAGAGATCAGCTAGAAACAAGTCACCTTGTAGAGAGTTCAGCTAGAAGAAGTCACATTGTAGAGCTACAAAGAAACTACCATGTAGAGTTCAGCTGCAAACAAATCACCCTGTAGAGAACTCAGCTACAAACAAATCGCCCTGTAGAAAGATTAGCTAGAAGAAGTTACCTTATAGGGAGTTCAGCTATGAACAGATCACCCTGTAGAGAGTTCAGCTACAAACAAATCACCCTGTAGAATGTTCAGCTACAAACAAATCACCCTGTAGAGAGTTCAGTTACAAAGAAACCACCATGTAGAGAGTTCAGCTGCAAAAAAAATCAATCACTCTGTTGAGAGTTCAGCTAGAAGAAGTCACCTTGTAGAGAGTTAAGCTGCAAATAAATCACCCTGTAGAGAATTCAGCTACAAACAAATCACCTTGTAGAAAGATCAGCTAGAAGAAGTTACCTTGTAGAGAGTTCAGCTACAAAGAAACCACCATGTAGAGAGTTCAGCTGCAAACAAATCACCTGTAGAGAGTTCAGCTAGAAACAAGTCACCCTGTAGAGAGATCAGCTAAAAACAAGTCACCCTGTAGAGAGTTCAGCTAGAAGAAGTCACATTGTAGAGAGTTCAGCTACAAAGAAACTACCACGTAGAGAGTTCAGCTACAAACAAATCATCCTGTAGAGAGTTCAGCTAGAAGAAGTCACCTTTTAGAGAGTTCAGCTACAAAGCAACCACCATGTAAAGAGTTCAGCTGCAAAAAACTCAATCACCTTGTAGAAAGATCGGCTAGAAGAAGTTACCTTGTAGAGAGTTCAGCTACAAAGAAACCACCATGTAGAGAGTTCAGCTGCAAACAAATTACCTATAGAGAGTTCAGCTAGTCACCCTGTAGAGAGTTCAGCTAGAAGAAGTCACATTGTAGAGAGTTCAGCTACAATGAAACTCCCATGTAGAGAGTTCAGCTGCAAACAAATCACCCTGTAGAGAACTCAGCTACAAACAAATATGCAGTGTAAAAAGATCAGCTAGAAGAAGTTACCATGTAGAGAGTTCAGCTACAACAAAACCACCATGTAGAGAGTTCAGCTACAAACAAATCACCTGTAGAGAGTTCAGGTCACCCTGTAGAGAGATCAGCTAGAAACAAGTCACCTTGTAGAGAGTTCAGCTAGAAGAAGTCACGTTGTAGAGAGTTCAGCTACAAAGAAACCACCATTAGAGAGTTCAGCTGCAAACAAATCACCCAGTAGAAGGTTCAGCTATGAACAGATCACCCTGTTGAGAGTTCAGTTAGAAACAAGGAATCCTGTAGAAAGATCACCTAGAAATATCGCCTTGTAGAGAGTTCAGCTACAAACAAATCACCTGTAGAGAGTTCAGCTACAAACAAATCACCCTGTGGAGAGATCAGCTAGAAGAAGTCACCTTGTAGAGAGTTCAGCTATAAAGAAACCACCATGTAGAGAATTCAGCTGCAAACAAACACCCTGTAGAGATTTCAGCTACAAACAAATCGCCCTGTAGAAAGATCAGCTAGAAGAAGTTACCTTGTAGGGATTTCAGCTACAAACAAATCACCCTGTAGAGAGTTCAGCTACAAAGAAACCATTCTGTAAAGAGCTCAGCTGCAAACAAATCACTTGTACAGAATTCAGCTACAAACAAATCACCCTGTAAAGAGATCAGCTAGAAGAAATTACCTTGTAGATAGTTCAGCTACAATCAAATCACCCTGTAGAAAGATCAGTTAGAAGAAGTTACCTTGGAGAAAGTTCAGCTACAAAGAAACCATTTTGTAAAGAGCTCAGCTGCAAACAAATCACCTGTACAGAATTCAACTACAAACAAATCACCCTGTAGAGAGATCAGCTATAAGAAGTTACCTTGTAGATAGTTCAGCTACAAACAAATCTCCCTGTAGAGAGATCAGCTAGAAGAAATTACCTTGTAGAGAGTTCAGCTACAAAGAAACCACCATGTAGAGAGTTCAGCTGCAAAGAAATCACCCTGTAGAAAATTCTGCCAGAAACAAATTGCCCTGTAGAAAGATCAGTTAGAAGAAGTTACCTTTTAGAGAGTTCAGCTACAAAGAAACCATTCTGTAAAGAGCTCAGCTGCAAACAAATCACCTATACAGAATTCAGCTACAAATACATCACCCTGTAGAGAGATCAGCTAGAAGAAGTTACCTTGTAGATCGTTCAGCTACAAACAATTCACCCTGTAGAGAGAGCAATTAGAAGAAGTCACCTTGTAGAGTGTTCAGTTACAAAGAAACCACCATGGAGATTTCTGTAATCAATATATGTGGCCGGATTTGCGAAAAGGGGTCTTCCACACACATCCAATTCCGTAAACGTTGGAGACCATAACTCAGTGTTCAAGTAACATATTAACCTGAAAATTTCACCATGTATTCAGCTATAGTGGTGCTCACCACTGCCCAAAATTCAAGGCAATAGCTCTTTCCAATCTGAAGTTATCAATTGTCAAATTTGGCAAATTGGATGTGTGTGGAAGACCCCTTTTCGCAAATCCAGTCACATATGTATTATACAGTATATATAATTTGTACATTTACTGGTAAAATATTTAAAGTACATCTACTTCATCTTTTCTTCTTCCTGTAGTAAAGAAAAAAACATAGGTTAAAAAAGTCTCAAAGCTGGCCATAGGCCGGCTTTGGGGTATACAAATACAAAAAGAAATGAAATCTAATCCAAAACAGCCAAGCTGTAAAAAAAGTGTGCGGCCCTCAGAAAGGCTATGGTGAAAAAAGATGTGAAATCCAAGGTGGCGGCCACGAAATGGCTGTGATGGTAGGTTAATGGTAAAAATTTTAATAACAACAATTTAGGTGAATTTTTGTGCCGCTTGGTCTAGGCAAAAAATTCATCTAAATTGCCGTTATTAAAATTTTTACCATTAACCTACCATCACAGCCATTTCTTGGCCGCCACCTTGGATTTCACATCTTTTTTCATCATAGCCTTTCTGAGGGCCGCACACTTTTTTTACAGCTTGGCTGTTTTGGATTAGATATTTATTAAATTAACATCATTGCAGCTATTTCTTGGCCACCATGCACCTTTGATTTTCACAACTTTTTTCATCCAGATTTTGAAGGCCACACCAGTTTGATTGTTTTTGCATGAATTTCTTTTGTGTTTTAAAAGTCCAAGCCTGCAAGTAAATCACAACTTTAAAATCAGTCTGTTAACCATCACAGCTCAAACCTTTTGTGGTTCAAAACAACTGAATTGTATGGACAGCCACAAAGTTAAAAGGAAAAAAGCCAAAATTGCAGGGTTGAAATACTTGAATAGAAGTTATAAAGCAATCATTGAGAATTTTAAAAGGGACAAAGAAAGTTTGTCATGGTTCAAACCAGGGACTCCATACTAACTTCACAAATACTTCACCACTGAAATTCCAGTTTTCAGTCAATAGTAAATACCAATGGAGAATCTAGACCATTCTATGTGTGTTCTATTAGAAATTCTCGAAAATGCACACTCTATTAGAGTATTTTAATTTGAAATAGTTGAATAAAGTCTGCAATACGACACATTATAACTTTAATCTTCCATAATCATCATAGTATCTGTACATAAGAAGAAATTGCAAGCCCCAAACCCAGTTAATGACTGACCATGGTGTATTTAAAATGGAAAGTAATTGTTCAATTACCCACGGTGTAGTACGCTAGAATGACAGAGCCAATAAGCTTTGAAAACACATGCTCCACTTTGTGTTTTACTACTGCATGCATAAAGTACTAAGCTGTAAGTCAATCAGATATTATATTGCTTATGTATATACTGTCCTAGCATACCTGGTACTTGCTATAAGATGCCAGATGTTAGAACCCAAATCTTTTATAGGGAAAAGCACTCTACAGAGACATACTATAAGTTGGACTATAGAGTGTTTATATGCACTGTAACTATAGTGTGCTGGTTATTAGGGAATGGTCAAATTTGTGTGTGTGTGTTTGCATTAAGACTTGTGGGTTTTGTTTTCTGTTAATTCGGTAGCAACCAGGTTTGTCAGAAATTTTTCCCAACAACATGACTATTGTTGTGTGGCTGTAATATAAAGTAGATTTCTGGGGGTGGATGTTTAGGATGAAAGGAAATGTCGCCACAATGGTAAGCCTTTCTGATCACTTAATAATAAGTGTCTTACAGTTTCTGGGATGACTGAATGCATGAGGTAGGATGTGTATCCAGCCAGAGATATCACTTTGGACAACAAGCATAAGGTGTTATACTAGTTCTATCTTCAACACCTTCAGTACGATATGCTAAACACCAACCCTGTTGACTTCTCTAAGGAAGATTTTCAATTACTTTTAAAAAGTAAACCTCCATTTTCTCATCAAATAATTGTATGACTGAGGTAAAAGCTGTATAATAACGTCATTGTACCGATTTCAGTGGTAGTGAGATATATGTATAGGTGTAGAGGTTTGGGAGCAACTGCTGACAGATTTTGAAGATTAAAATGCTTTGAAATTTTCACATTTTCATGGATTTTATAAACTGTTTAAAAATGTGCTTCCATTTTAGTCCTAAATATCATTAATGGTTTATGCATATGGCTTGCCAGCTATTGTAGTGATCTAAGGACATATTTATCCGAATTCTTTATAATTTAAGGTTTAGCTGCTGAACCATTTTTTAATTATTGCTAGTCTTACATTTATGTTATTCTTTAATATTAAAGATTGTATTCCATTATGAACGTTCTATTAGAGTAGTTTTGACTGCTCTATTAGAATACATCTGACTGCTCTATTGAAGTATCTTGATCTTAATAAAGATGTTTCACTGCATACTACCCTTGCTCTCACTTCATCTAGTTTTTGAGAAATCAATGTTAGTTTCTTACACTGTAACTACAGTGTACACTATCCTGCCCTGTTTTAAATTAATTATCATACAGTATCGTACTGTATAGTAGGGGTGTATAATTGTGCTGCCAAACTAAGATAGGCTGGTGTGCCCACAAGTTGAAATTTCAAAGGGGGCTTCCAGAGCCCCAGGAAACCTGCCCCTGGCTGTAACTGTACAACCAGGTCACCTGTCTAAAAATCTGCATCCAAGTACTGTGTAAAAATTATTAAGATGAATAATAGTCTTTTCTTTTTGGTAGCATAGTGTTCTCATTGTAGGTTGAGAACTAGGCAGTGCCTGTTTACATCTCCAGCGTAAATCATTCAAATACTCTAATAGAACAATCAGGATATAACAGAATGAGTGCTACATGCTCAGGGGTGGATTAAGGGGGGAGGTTGATTTGAAAAAACCCATTAAAGGTTCAGATCGAAATACTCCAATAGAACGGTCAACTACCCTAATAGAACAGTCACAATTTATTTTTAAGCCACCTGTACCAAAACAGTGTATCACTGAGTGTTTTTTCTTGGGATATGCCCAAGAATGGCATCCATGTTGTTGTGTGCTTCAAACTACATAATATAGCTCCACCTCTCAACTATTTATCCCACCATTGATACTATGCCAGCAGTAGCAAGCAAAAGCAACCTATGTTAATCAATTCCTAACATATATGTTTAAAATGTCAGCTTTAAAGACATTTTGAGTGAAAATTGTTACCAGATTCAATATCACAATACATAACAATTTAAAAATTTCCTCAGGAAACATGTCCCAAGACCCCCTAAATTTATGTGCACATGCAACAGAAACTTTGGAAACCTGTTACCACCAAAATTCCTGAAGCCGCCCTTGATGTTTGATAATGGCCTCACTACTTCACTGTAGATGTGTAGCACTTAGCTATACTTTGTATGTATACTGTATAGCAGTAAGTAATATCTTTAATGCAGTGATTATTTGTTTTCTGTCTAAATACCATGTAAATATTTGTTATGATTTAGCTAAGTATTTAGAGTTTGTCAACAGGGGATGCAGTATGCTTAGTTCCTTATACTACTGTTTGTCTACTACTATAACATCACTGTTGTATTTATGTAATGTGCATGTACACACTGGCATGCCGGGTTATTGTACAGTTATTATACTACCATATGATAGGAAATTTTGACTAAAGAAAATAAGAGGATGACTTTGATGAATCAGTTAAATTCATTATAATTATTTTAATTCATCTAACATCCATAAAACGCCCCTTAAAGTACATGTTGACATCTATGATTTGTTGATTTTTGTCAACATTTAATCCGTCAATGCTGATGAGGTATACCTAGATTTGTCAGCCTTTCCTTAAATCAAATTTTTCCTGTCATACGGTATGGGTAAGGTCCTGAGTCTGAAATCATAATTATAGTTTTTGGCATGGTAGGCAACAACAGTAGCAGCCAGTCCCATTGATATCCCAAGCATTAAATCTAGAACCTTTTTATTACCAGGCTAAATGCTCTACCACTTGGGCTACTACTACTCTTCACTTCATTTTTGAAAATTCCATTCATGCATGCAACTGCATTAAACCACAGTGACTCAATGCTGCATTACGGTGTGGAATAGATTTACATATTTGCAAAACTATAAGTGATGAAATTATACAGCTACAGAAAATGGGGATTTCCCTATCCATGCATATCCAGTCCAAGGAGCTGTTGACCCTTAGTCCTTTGTGTGTGAAACTGACTATCCCATGATAAGCTGTACAAGGTATATACACCAGAGGATAAAGAATAGCTACATGATTTTTTATACATTAACATTGTACCCTTATGGGTTTTGCTAACCAATAAATAAATAAATAATACATTAGCATAACCAAGAGTGGAATGTCCTACTTACAAACACAAATACCCAGGGGTGCATGGATCTATCCATTTGGAAGGAAGAAGGGGATCAAAATGTTTGAGAAGAAATTTACTCTCAATGCTCCAGCCACCCAGCTGTGTGTAAAAACGTTTCTGGTGACTTCCTGTATTACAAAGATTCTGAAATTTTCGGTACTAAAAAACAAAAAACACAGGCTGGAGATCATATCGTAGCTATAGCCTAAATATTTCAAGGTTGGAAAAAGGTTTCTGGAGTTTTCAGTGAAAATTGTATCCTTGAAAAATTTAGACCTCCATATGGGATTGTTTGCAAATCCGCGAAATTTTTAGTTTTACATTGCTCAACCTCGAAAATTTAGTGCTAGTGTATATGGTAGACTAGTAAATAAAATTAAGAAGCGCGTTATACAAGTACAAGCGCCTAGCCTTGTAAGTGGGTTTCTGCTAGCACTCGTTTCTACCTTGGTTTTTCTGAATTCTGGTCCTCAGCAATGTTCGAGATACGGGGAGAAAACTAGTAGACGGAGATTATGGATTAGTGACTGAAGTGAGCTACTACGGAGTTCCCTGCAACTGCAGGAGTAAACATTCACGAGCGACTGACGATCGGAAAGTTAAACAGATTGAAGGTGTACTGGAGCGCAAACATTATTATAACAGTGATGTGTGCCATCTAAATGTGTTGAGATTTCTTGGTGTGTGCTACTTGAACAAGCAGCAGCCACTTATTATCACAGAGATTTGGCACAAGACTCTAGCCTGGTTGATACTTGCCAAATCCACTATACCATTGTATGTCAAATTATCTGTGTTGCTAGATGTGTCTAGAGGATTGTGGTACCTTCACAGCCATAATCCATCCATTGTACATGGAGACCTGACACCTGCAGATGTGCTCTTGACAAATCATTTAGTAGCAAAAATTGGACTGAAATGTTGGCTTTGGTAGAATATTACAACTTGACCATACTGACAGAGAAACAATGTCATACAATCACACACATGCTTTTAAAGCTCCAGAAGCTTTAATAGGTAATGGCGCTGTTGATGCAAATAGGACCATGAATAAGTGTCCTGATTATCGAGTGTTCCACATTTCAGGGTGTCCTTTTTAAGGGGCTCCACTATAGAATATTGGAAATATTAGCTACTTGACTCAACATCATCATTGTATACAGCATCCTGCATGTTTGTTCTAAGGCAATTTTATTGTCTTGATCTTATGGGCATAAAATTATGTCAGTGGTGTGTAATGGTTTTATCATTTAAACCATAGAAGGATATACCATATAGCTAAATATTTCGAGGGGGGATGTTTTCAAGGTTGAATAAAAAAATCACAGATTTGGTAATTATATGGAAGTCTAAATAATACATATTTTTGTGCAAATTTTTATTGCTGACCTTTTCATTAGCACCAGTTGTCATGGGATGATAAACTGGCTACCGATTCAGTCTCTAAAGCCATCCAGATTGACTGGGAAGATGAGTTACCTGTTCCTGTGACCAGAGCAGTTTGCACAGCCATCATCTACAATGGAGTGATTTACCTCAGTAGCATATATGAGGCCAATAATTTTTGCCGCTGCTCTACTAGCATCAATATGTACAACATTGACAATGAGGAATGGAGCCTTTCTCGTATCACAGCTGTTTTAGTATGACAATTGTAAATGACCAAATAGTTATTGCCGGAGGAATGGTTGAAACGAGGCCATTAATTGTAACTGATAAAGTGTGTGCTTTAGCTGGATGAGGAGTGGGTAGCTTATGCCACTTTGTTGTCACCCAAGGCGTCTCGGAATTAAGTCATGTAATTGGGGGCAGTGGCAATAGAGATGAAGTGAAGAGTGACGCGGAAGTCACCACTGGCCAATGGCAAATCTGTACCAACCTCCCTGAGCCCCAGGTTCGATTGATGTCTACTGTAGTCAGTAACACTTTGTACCTACTGGGTGGAAGTGGTGTAAATCACCACCCATCTCAAGCAGTCTTTTCTATCTCACTTGATTCTCTTGGAAATAACATACTTGAATGGTATCATCTTCCAGTGACTCCGTTAGTTTGTTCATATCCAGTTGTAGCTCATGATGAACATCTGTTAGCAATAGGAGGAAAGAAAAGATTTAATGGTAAATGGCACCGATCATCTGACATCTATGTCCTCAATCTGGCAACTTGGCGTTGGGAACTAGTTGGTGCCATTCCTGCTGCAAGAAGCAGTGCTGGAGTAGTTAGTGATGGCAAAAAGATATTTGTAATTGGAGGGGCTAACAATGAAGTCAACTATGACAATTTATGGATCAGTAAATGACAGCTGTGATTGACCTTTTGGTATAATAAACATTTTTATACATGTAATAACTGGTGCGTTGTATATGGTTAAACTAGCCAGACAGTGTTGATTGTTTTAATTATGGCTTTTTAAGTCACGTGATCAAGGGAGTTCAGGTATGGCACACCACGATACCGGCATAGATATAAAGGATCTATGATACCGGTGAACGATTCGTTCTTAACGCTATTGAACATACTGAAAGGGAAATAATGGATGGGGAGCATGGGAAAGTTATGGAGAGGTGCGATACTACGGGGCTCAGTGTGCTGCTTTCACGATACCTCGCATGATACATGATCGTTTTAACGCTAAGCAAATTGAAGGAGGCCTCGAAGAACAGCTGAAATACCAAACTATTAATCTTTGTCATCCGAACATTTTGAAATTCCTTCACTCAGAATCAAGCAAGCAACTTCTGGTAACCGAGATGGTGCACGAGACGGTTACGTCATTGGTAGAATCTCAACCGAATGTACTACTGCACGTCAAGCTTTCCATATTACTGGGTGTGTCCAGGGGGTTGTGGTATCTTCACAGTCGTAATCCTCCCATTGTCCGTGGGAGACTGTCCTGTAATAGCCTCGTTTTGGATGATCAGTTGGAAATAAAAATTTCCATCCCCAGAGTATTTGATATGGCTATTGGTTCCGCTCCTCAATCTAAAGCACAGGAAGCTTTGCAGGAGACACTTACAGAGTACAACACTAGTGTTCCCATTGATGTCTTCTCTTATGGCAGAGTGATTCTTCATGTGGTGAATCAAGAGCTGCCAAGCCACTGTATAGCAACGAGGTTCATTGTAAACAAAATTTGATTTCTGAACTAAAATATCAGGGGTATTTAAACAATATCGCAGAGCTTGAGGTGGCTTTACTACCTCTGGTAGAAGCTTGTTTATCAGATGACCCTACCAGACGTCCCACCATGGAAAGTGTTCACAGAGGCTATTATTTGTGAGCCATTTACTGGAATTGACAACGTATTGTGGAGACTGAATCTGGAAGATGATTCTACAATCGCTGCTAGTAGAAAGAAGATTAGTGAAGTGGTACAGATGGCTAGTGATATACACGAAGCACAGCAAAGAGTTGTTAAGCAGGACCAAGTGATAACATCATTGAGGGTATGGTCATTGATAAAACTATGTGTTGTAAATGTACTAGTATTGGCTACTACATATATAGGGCTGCACCAATTCTAGTATCAGCATCGGACCAATACTGCTGTTTTCATAAAGTATCGGAATCGGCCATTTTATTGTTGCAGATACCAATTCTTATCACATGCGAGAATAAAATAATGCTCGTTTGTACTTGCTTATTTTACTACCACAATGGATGTCTTAACATTAATAACTACCAGCAAAATTACTGATCTGTGCTAAAACTTACCTGTGAAAACGCTTTACTGAGAAAAAAGCAATATACTCTAACAGAACAGTCAATAACTCTAATAGAGCAATCACGTAGAAATTACTGTTTTATTAGAACATTAATTTTGTGTTTTTGTAAGATATTATCTACACTTCTCCAGCTAAAGTACAGAAGAATACTGGACTACCCATTAAACTGTTTTGTATTTCAGTGACTTCTTTCTCTGTGAATCTTGATTGGCTACTTCATCATAAACATGAATCATAAAAAACTTGTACGAGAATATCACGAAATACAATATATACTAGATGAATTAAAAATTGGAAATTTTAAAATGAGAATAGGGATCGCTGAAAAAAGCCACAAAACAAGAAGGGATCGCTGGGGTGGTAATGTAAACCACAAATCCCTATTTTGACTCTGTCATAAATCTTTAGTTACATGCTCTGTCATTTTGAAGTGAGTAGGGATTTGTGGTTTACATTACCACCCCAGCGATCCCTTCTTGTTTTGTGGCTTTTTTCAGCGATCCCTATTCTCATTTTAAAATTTCCAATTTTTAATTCATCTAGTTTGTGTACTTTTTAATTAATCCAGTAATGGATTATGAAATTTCTTTTATTGATAATAAAGACTGTTGTGAATAGTGTAATTTTGCATTCTGCATAGTAACACTGTCAACATTTCAGTACACACATGAAACTGATCAAATTGGAATGTGCATACAGACTGAGAGTCTCCTAATATGAGCTACAATTTACATTACTGGTGCCTTTAATAGCTGTCAAATTCAGTGCAAGGATTGTAGTTATACACTTGACTGCATTATTAGAGTATTTAAGTGACTGCTGTATTAGAGTATTTAATCTGGATAACCCGCCCACGTACAATAATCACGGAGCGAAAAAAAACCACCTTGCAACAAAGTCATCAGCCCAGATTAAGCTTCCTGGCCTATACTGAGTTTAATAAAGATGGATTCTATTAGCCACAAGTAGCGCACACCATAAAACTTAACTCTGAGCGTGGTCTTGTATGGCTTCTCGAGCGTAATGGCATTTTGGCAAGAAGAAACGGCCCGGTTTGTGCTGTTTCCATCTGAAGACGAAATGAACAATAGGTCATGGACACGCACAATGATCCATTCAGCAAGCCTTGCTACTTTTTATCCCAGGATCCTCCTTGTAAACTTCGCTATGCCTGTGAAAGAATAATAAGAATAATATTATGAATAATAAGAATAATAATATGAACAAACTGGCAAATTTGCAGTGTTGGGAGTAAAGCGCTACTTATGTAACGCGTTACGTAATATTATTACTTTTGTGGTAACTAAGTAATATAACGAAATACGCTATAAAAACAGGTAATATAACGCAAGCTACTTTACTTACAAATGTAACGCGTTACCTAAGTAATATAGTTACTGTAACGAATCTAATATTACGTAATATTATTACTACAAGTAACGAAGTTACTAATCTCGTTAGTTATCCTCTGAGTAATGCTCAGCCACAGCGAAGTAACGAGGCCTACTGAATGAAGCTTATTCACCAGCTTCTTACTTATAACCAAAATTTGCATATTGTCCAACAGCGCAATCATGTCACGTGATAAGGTGATAGTTTCACACGTGACAGCTTAAGGCTGTGGACACAAAGTAATATAATATGTAATATTATTACAGTTACTTTATTTTATGGGTAATATGTAACTGTAACTAAATAGTTCAGTTGCAAGTAATATGTAATATGTAACTAGTTACTTTTACAAAGTAACTTGCCCAACACTGCAAATTTGAGTGTTGTTTGAAATACACATACTGTTTCCTTTTCACTTGATACTTACTACTGGACCTATACTCATTGCAAAGAACTACCAGAGGGTTGTTTTGAGTTGAAGGATGCTTTTCAAGGTGGTTTTTAGGTGTGTGTTCTATTAGGATTTTTGCAAAAAACATGGGCGATCCCTATTATAATCGTGGTTCATGATGGTGTTACCAATAGATGTGTGCACTCTGAAGTAGCCAGTTTAAGCTACGTAGTATTGGTGCTTGTACTTGCAGATACTTCCCATCTGAGTACTTAGATTTGGAATATCAGTGAAGTGGAATCGATACTGCCCTACTACTACGTAAATAAGTATGAGATAATTGTGGGAGTTATGTCACTGCTTAATCGGCAAGCACACCCATGCCAAACTTTTTGTTTATAGTTTATGGTATTTAGTACAAATCACCTATTGTAACCTACCAGTCAAAGTAATAGCAACAAGATGCAATAGTACCTGCTTAATATTTTGACTCAAATAATCATACAGGTTTCACTGTAGCTAACTGGAAAACGTTACTGTGTACTTTATAGAAATTTTGTATGCATTCATGCTTTTTCTGTTAGAAACAACTAGCAATGGAAAAGAAACCAGCTATTGTAGACCCATCTGGTGAAGCTATTCACATTACATGGAAAGAGACTAATCCCCTACCAGTTCCTCTGTCATCTGGAACAGCTGTGGTGCACTATCGAAAGATTTATTATGGTGGATACCTAGATATCAGTTTGTCATCTTCCTTTAGCATCTTTGTGTATGACATTGGTAATCAGATGTGGGACCCATCTCCTATTAAGACCCACCAAGCTCTGTATGGAATGACTGTACTAAATGACAGCTTACTATTAGCAGGTGGTGTAACTGATCAACGAAAACTTCAACCAATTTCAACCACCAATGAAGTATGCATTCTTCTTGATGGCAAATGGAAACAGATTTCTACAATGCCTCACGCCAGAGCACTGCTTGTTGCTGTTGGATATCAGTCAATGTTGATTGTGATCGGTGGTCAGTGTGCAGTCAAAGGTAATGTTGAAGTGTTAGACAGTACCACAAACCAATGGCATACTTGTAATAGCCCACCTGAACCACATTATCAGTTGTCTTGTGTTATAGTGGATGATACTCTATATCTAACAGGTGAGAGTACAATCATCACTGGAAGTCTTTTCTGCTTCACTAGCAAACCCTGAGAAAAATCAACAACTTGACTGGACCAATACTCCTCATGCTAATTCCATCCCTGTTGGACTGTACAAGGAATACTTGCTGGTAGTAGGTGGAAAGCAGACACGTGCAGATGAAAAGTCATACCAGTGTACTGATGTGTATGCCCTGAACACAGCTACCAGTTCATGGGAGGTATTAGATGTCATCCCATCCCCAAGGAGCACTCCAGAGATAGTGAGCTTGGATGATCATACAATAGTTGTGATGGGAGGGATGGTTAATGATGTGCCTCAGAACACAGTGTGGATTGGAATTTGCTAGCAACCAAGTATTACATAAACTTATTGTAAAATGGCATGACATTCATAACAATAAATTACACAGGACTGGTTCACACTGATAATTTTTGAAAAGCTGGGATGTCAATTTTGTAATAAATATAATGGATTAACAGTAGTAGAGTAATCTATCTATTCTCGGACACCATGTATACTCAGACACTTGTTCTCGAAAACTGCATGCTGGGTGGAATCATGTACCTTGCATAAAGCCTATAGACTTTTCTGAATTTGAGTCTAAAATCTTAAAAAGTGTCTTATTTAGTTGTTGTGCTAGACTGGATCAAAGTTGTTGCTCAAAATCCTGTATTCTAAGACAAATCGTGTATTCTCAGACACTGGCCAGTGTAGTCCTACATCAAATACTTTGATGGCTTACTACCAACACTATAACATTATTTGTAGGCTATCAGCAGAGCCATAGTTGATTTCCTTACATCTCATCTGCAGGTGGCTGTGATTGGAAATATGCAGGCATGTCACCACCTCTTATCTTGGACAGGAGCTAATCAGCTTATTCTCGTAAGCTGCTAAACCTAATTATATATATGACAATTGGTGTATAAATACAGAATAATTAAACCTCCAAATTTAACCAGAGATCTTTTATGTTTGCCTTGCTATGGCGGATTTAAGTTGCAACTCAAAGATTGTGTAACTGCAAATAATAGTACTTTGCTATGGGTCTGCTGATAGCCAATGAGTACCCCTAAGTGTTGGTGTTGGTAGTAATTCATCAAAGTATTTTAGGGACTGGTCAGTAATACATGAAATTTGTCTGGATTTCGAGCAACAACCTTGACCTGCACATTGCCCTAGACATAGTTTACTTACTATGAACAGTTTTCAATACAAATTGGATGTTTCAGAGGTATATGCAGGAATTTAAAAAAAAGGGTTTCCACTACAGCTAAGTGACTGTTCTATTAGAGTAGTTAATATTGCCTGACTGCTTTATTAGTGTATCAAGTGTATTGATCTTTTTCACTTAACTCATTGCTCTAATATAGGAATGTCAAGTACGTTTCTTGGTCACACTGTATACTGTCCTTTAAAGATGTGTGAAATACGTGTGTTCATGCACATAGATTTACAGATACAAATTCAATCAACAGACATTCATAAAACAATAGCTACTAGCTGGTAGACTGCTTTGACCAATAACAAACAAATAGTTTTAATGCATGTGTGAATGAATTACTCTCTAACATGCAGAACATTCACAGCTATAATCACATATACAACACTTGAAAATTGTGGCCAAAAATTGATATCTCGAAGCCAAACTTCATATAGCGGCACTCCATGCATGCATGAAATCCAGAGTACTATAGCTCCTACATAGTGGTGGTGGTAGTAACTCCTTCAATATTCAGGTTAGCTGTGGACCACGGTGAAGTTTAGTCAAGAGTACATGATCGGTGACTAAGAACCTTTGGTAGAATCAAGAAACAAGATCATGGCATTCTGGTTTACCGAGGAAAACAGGCCAAAAGCAGCCCCACATTTTGCTATAATATTATATAAGGACACAAAAAGAAAGTTGCACTTCATTGTTGAATCCAAATATGCACGTTGATTGTGAGGAGGCTGCATGAGATCTGTGTATTCTAATGCATTACTGTAAGATAATTCCAGATTCTTGGAAGTCTTTTGAAATAAAAGTTGTTTACTTATAATATCTGTATAGATCTGGTTTGACTCAATTTGTGATGGATGACTACTTGGGTATATCCAGTGGTATGTGTTATAGATATTATTTTGGAGGGGAATTTTTGATGGGAATTCAATTGGCACTTCCTTTCACCTTGTCCCTCTATACATGCCTTATAATATGCTACTCTTAACTGTTTTATTAGAGTATCTTGATCTCTAAAAGTAGAGGGGCTCTAACCCACTTAACTTGCCATGTTCCCCTTATGTTATGCCTATGTGGGTAGCAATTTGTTTAATATACACAGCCATAAAATACACCAAAAATGTTTGAATTATGGCTAAGGTGCCTATAGCTAGTATGTTCAATGAACACCACTGTCAAAATTAATTTATGGTGGGTTGAAAGAATATGTACACAAGGGAGTGGCACATGCACCATAACATTTAAAATGTGCCTTTTGCTATGGATAGCTAACTCATCTTTCATCTGAACATGATACAAATGCAACCATTACAGGAATTTATACCATGATGCATGTGCGATGGCGGAAGGTAAGTCTCTCTTGTTATATGAATGACCAAGGTTAGTTAGTGCTGCAAATAGTGGTACAAAAATGTAAAAATGTATGGTAGAGGTTTAGCATATGCTTTTCAAGTTTGCATACAACCTTTCAGATTTCCCTTTATGCACAGTAGCACCCACCAAGCCTGCTTGGTAGCTAAACATTAAAATTGGTATTACTGACCAAAAATATTGCAGGATAGATATATAGTTAGAATAATGAAATATTACTTAACTATGCACTGACCAACGTATGTACAATATGAATATTCTGTTTCAATAGTAGCCCCACCCATCATAATCAACGTATCATCAGCCACATTTGCTATTCCTGGAAAAGTTCTTGCTGTTGGAATATTTGCTAATTCTTTCCATAAACCAGTTGATGGGTTGAAAGCACACACCTCATTAGTCTTACTGGTCACATCAGATGGTTGTCTTCCTCCGACTGTTAACAGGAAATTGTTGTACAGAACAACAGGGGTTGAACAACACCATGGAGTGTCTGGGAGAGACTGCCACTTCACCTGGCGACTTGAGAGGTTGTCTAGTGAAGCAGTGAACACTTGTGAGGATGGGATAGCATCTCCATTAATTCCACCTAACAGGTAAAGTGTGTTGTTAATAATTTTACTCTTGAGCTGCAAGTGTGCTACAGGGAGGTCATCACAAGTGTACCAACATCCATTAGTAGTGTCTAGTAGTTCAGTGGTAGCTAATACAGTAAAATTATCTTTAACCAGTACTTCTCCTCCTGCCACAATTATCATTGACTTATATCCAACAGCAGCTGCACCAGCTCTAGCAGTTGGCATTTCACTGTAGTCCTTCCATTGCCCACGGTAAAGAACAAATACCTTGTTAGTATTACTACTACTCTTTGTTCTACCTCCAGCAATGATCAGTTTATCATCCAGTACAGTCATAGCAAACCAACAGTGTGGTGTGGTGATAGGAGAAGGGTCCCATCGATTGGCATAAATATTGTAAATATCAAGTCTGTAGCAGTCCTTCCTCTCTACATTGCTTTTCCCCTCAAATCCTCCACCAACATAAACTGATCCATGTAGTAATACTGCTGTATGTGCTGATCGACCCACTGGTAGAGGAGCTACCTCTTCCCATTTTACCATCACTCTTTTATTGAATATATCTGTTTGCAAAGTAATCTGTAAAAAATAATAAGACTATAATAAGTACGTAAATATAATTCTTACCAATGGTTCATTCCTCAGAATTTCGGTTCTTGGTTTGATCTGCCATGTTATAGGGTTCATGGTCACACTCACATTCTCTGCTACTTTCATCCTCCTCATCCTCTCTGATACATCTGATATTGGAGGACGTCTATTTGGATCATTGTGAAAACATTGTTCAACTAAACGTCTTAGGTCTGCTGGAGCTCCTCTCATCTTCTCTGCATGTTCTTGACGTCGTTCTACTTCTGATAAAGCCACCAGTTTTCTAGTCTTAGGATCAGTCACCACATAATGTAGTGGTTTAGGCCATTCTTGATTCACCACATGAAGTATCACTCCACCGTAAGAGAACATATCAAGGGGAGGACCATACTCTGGGATCTCTGCTAAAGCTTCTGGTCCCATGAAATCCACCGTTCCTGGAGCACGAGTCTTTGTCTTCTTGCTGTTTGGTCTTATCACTTTGGCTACTCCTAGGTCACTGATTTTTGCCACAAACTGACTAGTCAATAAGATATTATTGGGGGAAATATCTCGGTGGACGATGGGAGGATTATGACTGTGGAGGTACCACAATCCTCTAGACACATCCAGTAACATAGACAACTTCACACACATTGGAATGTTTGGGTACTTTTCCACCAGTGACGTGAGGCTCTCCTGCATCCTCTCCATCACTAGAACTGGTAATCGCGACTCACCACCAGGATTGTATACCCCTAGCACGTGGACTACATTCTGATGTCCAAGAACACTACTTTGATGACATTCCTCAATAAACATCTTCTTCATTCTTTCGAATCCTTCTCGCCCCACTTCTTCTATCAGAACGGAGTGAATTTCTTTCGCTGCATACAAGGTTCCACAAAATTCGACCTCGAAAACTCTTCCATAAGCACCCACGCCAATGTTGTTGCCGTTTGGCCTCACTCCAGTAAGATAAAGATGTTGAAGACGATCGCTTTCCCTAGCACTGTCCATTTTTTTTTTCTCGGGAAACGCGCTTACTTGGATTCCAATCTTGGTGGGGTCTATTCTAAGGAACGGAACGATGGACTAAACCACGGAACGGAACGCTTTCTCAAATTGAAGCTTGTAACTTACCATTGCTAAAATTGCCCTTACAAGTTGTCAGTGGCACCTCCAGTGGGTGATTAAGGGTGCTCGCGGATATTTGAAGCCATACAATGCATGATTTTGTACTGCCTCTTATAACCAGACAACGTGTAAAATGAATCCATATATGGCACTTATATTGGTAGTGGTTCCCCTTCTCTTCAACACAAACCAAACAGAATTTCACTAGCCTTTACCGTTCTATAGCTACGTGAAATTCTTTCCAGAGCGCTTAAATCGAAACTAGTCCTTCATCTTTACCACTAGAGCGCTGGAAATTGCGCTAAATATACTAAAGGTTACAACTCACTGACATATCTATGAAAAGTATTAATCCATAGCTTACATTGATAATAAGTAAGCCCTGAAAGTGTGTTTCACTAACCAAACCCTCGCGTTTCCATCGCCATTACTCGCGAACTCATAGTGATACGGACAAAATCTTTTCATAGTCCTGTAGAGAATTTATCTGCCTATCTCCGTGCAAAATTTGAAGCTTTTATGGCTATCACTGGGTGACCTGCAGTTCGAATCCTGGGGTTGGAGGGATTTTTTTTTCCTTACTTTGGCCCCTTTTCTGTTACACCTTTTCAGTCAGTCAGTAAGTCAAGTCATTAGGTCTAAGTCCCTGAAATTAGGTTAAGTAATCCTAAGGCTGCAGCACATGTTGCTGTCAGACCTTCAGTGCTGGTCACTGTAAAGTGCTAATAATAATAATAAAAACTAGTTTTATTTTTAGTAAACATGTGCAAAGATTGCGTGCGCCCAACATTATTGATATAATAACCACACAAATTCCTATTAACCGCAATCACCAAATTGTCAAAATAACATGTCATAAACGCTGTTCAAAACACAAAGAAGCTCTGTTTTCTCTTCTTCACACACGGGAACAGCTTCTTGCTACGCCTGGAGTCTCCAGCAAGCCGCTCTTCATTATTATTATTATTATTATTATTATTGTTTACTGAGCAGTCAGCCCTGCTGGTGTGCTCAGGAATCACATAAACAAATACATTAGGTACAATAATATGATTGGAGTCTAGCTGTAAATAGATCAGTATCTGCAATTTCAATTGTATCGGTTGGTAGTATGTTCCACTCGTTTATTGTTCTTGAGAAATAGCTGTTTTGGTATGCCGTGGTGGATGCGGTAGGTAAAATATAGTGAAGATGGTGGTATTGTGTCTTGTTGGTCGTGTTTTTGGTAAGTAATAGGAATTTGGAGTGATAACTGTTGGTAGTGTATCTTATGCAATATTTGTAACCTAGATAATTTCCGACGAATTTGTAATGCAGGCCATTTCAGCTGATCCAACATTAGAGAAACTCAACTGAATCTGCCATAGTCATTCAACACCCAGCGCGCTGCTCTTCGTTGTACTTTCTCTAACTCTGAAATATCTCCAACGTGGTAGGGATCCCAGACAGCAGATGCATACTCTAGTTGTGGTCTCACCATTGTTAGGTAAGCTGATTCTTTAACTTGTTTTGAACATTTGTTTAGATTGCGTTTTAAGAAATTGAGTGTTCTAGATGCTTTATTGACAACATTTGATATGTGAGGTGACCAAGACAGTGATTTATGAATTAAGACTCCTAGGTACATATGTTGATCAGATATATCTAGTATGTGACTGCATGTGAAGTGTGTAGTCGTAAGTGAGTGGTGATAAGGATCTCGTGCAACGTATGACTGTACATTTACTAATATTGAACTTAAGTTGCCAAGTATCGGCCCATTCTGACAGTTTATCTAAATCTTCTTGAAGTCCATTAGGTTACGCTAGGCACGCCATCATCAGCAGCTTGTAACGCTTTGTGATTCCAGCTGGTAACATAGTCCCCTACATAAGCAGCTTACAATTACAATACAAACTACCAGCATACCCTATCACTCGAGAAAACAAGGCACGAACGCATGTTAGCAGTGTTGGGAGTAACGCGTTACATAAGTAAGTAACGCGTTGGTAATATTATTACTTTTGTGGTAACTAAGTAATATAACGAAATACGCTATAAAAACAGGTAATATAACTCAAGTTACTTTACTTACAAATGTAACGCGTTACCTAAGTAATATAGTTACTGTAACGAATCTAATATTACGTAATATTATTACTACAAGTAACGAAGTTACTAATCTCGTTAGTAATCCACTGAGTAACGCCTAGCCACAACGAAGTAATGAAGACTACTGAATGAGGCTTATTCACCAGCTTCTTACTTATAATCAAGATCTGCACATTGTCCAACAACGCAATCATGTCACGTGATAAGGTGGTAGTTTCAAACGTGACAGCTTAAGGCTGTGGGCACAAAGTAATATAATATGTAATATTATTACAGTTACTTTATTTTATTGGTAATATGTAACTGTAACTAAATAGTTCAGCTGCAAGTAATATGTAATCTAATCCAAAACAGCCAAGCTGTAAAAAAAGTGTGCGGCCCTCAGAAAGGCTATGGTGAAAAAAGATGTGAAATCCAAGGTGGCGGCCAAGAAATGGCTGTGATGGTAGGTTAATGGTAAAAATTTTAATAATGACAATTCGGGTAAATTTTGTGAAGCAGCACAAAAATTCACCTGAATTGTCGTTATTAAAATTTTTACCATTAACCTACCATCACAGCCATTTCTTGGCCGCCACCTTGGATTTCACATCTTTTTTCACCATAGCCTTTCTGAGGGCCGCACACTTTTTTTACAGCTTGGCTGTTTTGGATTAGATTTCATTTCTTTTTGTATTTGTATAACCCAAAGCCGGCCTATGGCCAGCTTTGGGACTTTTTTAACCTATGTTTTTTTTCTTTACTACAGGAAGAAGTAAAGATGAAGTAGATATACTTTAAATATTTTATCAGTAAATGTACAAAATTATATATAATTACATATGTGACCGGATTTGTAAAAAGGGGTCTTCCACACACATCCAATTTGCCAACTTTGACAATTGATAGCTTCAGATTGGAAAGAGCTATTGCCTTGAAATTTGGGCAGTGGTGATTTCTTTGCAGCTGAACTCTCCACATGATGGTTTCTTTGTAGCTGAACTCTCTACAAGGCAATTTCTTCTAGCTGATCTCTCTACAGGGAGATTTGTTTGTAGCTGAACTATCTACAAGGTAACTTCTTCTAGCTGATCTCTCTACAGGGTGATTTGTTCGTAGCTGAATTCTGTACAGGTGATTTGTTTGCAGCTGAGCTCTTTACAAAATGGTTTCTTTGTAGCTGAACTCTCTACAAAGTAACTTCTTCTAACTGATCTTTCTACAGTGAGATTTGTTTGTAGCTGAACTATCTACAAGGTAACTTCTTCTAGCTGATCTCTCTACAGGGTGACTTGTTTGTAGCTGAACTCTCTACAGGTGATTTGTTTGAAGCTGAACTTTCTAAATGATGGTTTCTTTGTAGCTGAACTCTCTACAAGTTAACTTCTTCTAGCTGATCTCTCTACAGGGTGATTTGTTTGTAGCTGAATTCTGTACAGGTGATTTGTTTGCAGCTGAGCTCTTTACAGAATGGTTTCTTTGTAGCTGAACTCTCTACAAGGTAACTTTTCTAGCTGATGTCTCTACAAGGTGGCTAGTTTGTAGCTGAACTCTCTACATGGTGGTTTCTTTGTAACTGAACTTTCTACAAGGTGACTTCTTCTAGCTGATTTTTCAATAGGGTGATTTGTTTGTAGCTGAACTCTCTACAAGGTAACTTCTTCTAGCTGATCTCTCTACAGGGAGATTTGTTTGTAGCTGAACTCTCTACAGGTGATTTGTTTGAAGCTGAACTTTCTAAATGATGGTTTCTTTGTAGCTGAACTCTCTACAAGTTAACTTCTTCTAGCTGATCTCTCTACAGGGTGATTTGTTTGCAGCTGAGCTCTTTACAGAATGGTTTCTTTGTAACTGAACTTTCTACAAGGTGACTTCTACAAGCTGATTTTTCAATAGGGTGATTTGTTTGTAGCTTCACTCTCTACAAGGTAATTTCTTCTAGCTGATCTCTCTACAGGGTGATTTGTTTGTAGCTGAATTCTGTACAGGTGATTTGTTTGCAGCTGAGCTCTTTACAGAATGGTTTCTTTGTAGCTGAACTCTCTAAAAGGTAACTTTTTCTAACTGATCTTTCTACAGGGCAATTTGTTTGTGGCAGAATTTTCTACAGGGTGATTTCTTTGCAGCTGAACTCTCTACATGGTGATTTCTTTGTAGCTGAACTCTCTACAAGGTAACTTCTTCTAGCTGATTTTTCAATAGGGTGATTTGTTTGTAGCTTCACTCTCTACAAGGTAATTTCTTCTAGCTGATCTCTCTACAGGGTGATTTGTTTGTAGCTGAACGATCTACAAGGTAACTTCTTCTAGCTGATCTCTCTACAGGGTGGTTTCTTTGTAGCTGAACTCTCTAAAAGGTAACTTCATCTAACTGATCTTTCCACAGGGCAATTTGTTTGTGGCTGTATTTTCTACAGGGTGATTTGTTTGCAGCTGAACTTTCTACATGGTGGTTTCTTTGTAGCTGAACTCTCTACAAAGTAATTTCTTCTAGTTGATCTCTCTACAAGGTGATTTGTTTGTAGCTGAATTCTGTACAGGTGATTTGTTTGCAGCTGAGCTCTTTACAGAATGGTTTCTTTGTAGCTGAACTCTCTACAAGGTAACTTCTTCTAACTGATCTTTCTACAGGGCAATTTGTTCGTGGCAGAATTTTATACAGGGTGATTTCTTTGCAGCTGAACTCTCTACATGGTGGTTTCTTTGTAGCTGAACTCTCTACAAGGTGATTTCTTCTAGCTGATCTCTATACAGGGTGATTTGTTTGTAGCTGAACTCTACAAGTTAACTTCTTCTAGCTGATCTCTCTACATAGTGATTTGTTTGTAGCTGAATTCTATATAGGTGATTTGTTTGCAGCTGAGCTCTTTAAATAATGGTTTCTTTGTAGCTGAACTCTCTCAAGGTAACTTCTTCTAGCTGATGTCTTTACAGGGTCACTAGTTTGTAGCTGAATTCTCTACATGGTGGTTTCTTTGTAACTGAACTCTCTACAAGGTAACTTTTTCTAGCTCATCTTTCTACAGGGTGATTTATTTGTAGCTGAATTCTTTACAGGTGATTTGTTTGCAGCTGAGCTCTTTAAAGAATGGTTTCTTTGTAGCTAAACTATCTACAAGGTAACTTCTTCTAGCTGAAGTCTCTACAAGGTCACTAGTTTGTAGCTGAGCTCTCTACATGGTGGTTTTTTTTTTTGTAACTGAACTCTCTACAAGGTGACCTCTTCTAGCTGATCTTTCTACAGGGTGATTTGTTTGAAACTGAACTCTCTACAAGGTAACTTCTTCTAGCTGATCTCTCTACAGGGAGATTTGTTTGTAGCTGAATTCTCTACATGATGGTTCCTTTGTAGCTGAACTCTCTACAAGGTAACTTCTAGCTAATCTCTCTACATGGAGATTTGTTTGTAGCTGATCTTTCTACAGGGTGATTTGTTTGAAGCTGAACTCTCTACAAGGTAACTTCTTCTAGCTGATCTCTCTACAGGGAGATTTGTTTGTAGCTGAACTCTCTACATGATGGTTTCTTTGTAGCTGAACTATCAACAAGGTAACTTCTTCTAGCTGATCTCTCTACAGGGTGATTTGTTTGTAGCTGAATTCTGTACAGGTGATTTGTTTGCAGCTGAGCTCTTTACAGAATGGTTTCTATGTAGCTGAACTCTTTACAAGGTAACTTCTTCTAGCTGATGTCTCTACAGGGTCACTAGTTTGTAAATGAATTCTCTACATGGTGGTTTCTTTGTAACTGAACTCTCTACGAGGTAACTTCTTCTAGCTGATCTTTCTATAGGGTGACTTGTTTGTAAACGAATTCTCTACATGGTGGTTTCTTTGTATCTGAACTCTCTACATTGTGGTTTATTTGTAGCTGAACTCTACAAGGTGATTTCTTCTAGCTGAATTATCTCTTTCTATAGTTGCATGAATTCCCTACAAGGTAACTTCTTCTAGCTGATCTCTCTACAGGGTGAATTGTTTGTGGCTGATCTCTCTACAGGGTGGCTTGTTTGTAGCTGATCTCTATACAGGTTACTTGTTTCTAGCTGATCTCTTGAATTCTCTTCGGGTGACTGCTCTATTAGGATGACTGCTCTATTAGGATGACTGCTCTATTAGAGTATCTCGATCTCGCACTTGCTACACTAAGTTGGATTTCGTGTTATAACTCCGTGGTTTTAAGTCTGATTCTTCTACACCATTGAAGAGCCTTTCTAAGATGATAACTCCATCTGTACAGCGATTTTCAAAGCATTACCCCAAGCGGTTTACCTGGCAGGCGTGGCAAGCAGTCGTTTTTTATTAGCTAATCTCGATTGCGTAATTGTTACACACTGTTGGTTTTTTCGTTGTATCTTCCTGGTTTTTAGCTCGATTTCTTTCAAACCACAAAAGGTTTGAGGTTCAATAGTTAACCTATTCACCCACCGATTTTCAGCTTCTTCCCATACGCGGTTTACCCTGTAGGCGTGACAACATATTGGTGTTAATTTTCGTGAATAATCGTTCATAACTCTTTGCCTGTTTATCGTATTCCAGCCAAAGTTGGTACCGAGATGCGCCTTTATATCCCCCTTCTGTGTGCCAAATTTCAAGGCAATCGGATATGGCGTGCGAGTTTTATAGCAGTTTTTGTAAGTGTGCGACAAGAAAAAGAAAAATAAGAAGAAGAAAAAAAAAACGAAGAAACTGAGCCAATTTTTGAAGTCGCATATCTCGGAAACGCGCGAAGCGATTTCGCTCAAATTTGGAATGTGGAGTGCTGCAGTTGGGGGGCATATCCACAGCAAAAATCGTCTTGTTTCATCAAGGAAGCACAGAGCTACGGAGGTGCGAAAATTGCGTTTTCTTTCTTCCTGTCAATATACTCACGGGTGTTACGCGCCGGCTTCTTGGGCCGCACGACACACTACCGTGTGTCTTGATATATGTAACTAGTTACTTTTAATAAAAAGTAACTTGCCCATCACTGCATGTTAGCTACAAGCGAAACATGCGTTCACACTTGTCGCCTTATAATAACACTTACTTTTAGACTAATTCACGCTAGTGTAACTCTTGATCCATCAGACAATCATTTGCTAACACTTCAGCGACGATTTTAAAGTAAAAAACATGCTGCTCTTCCTCGTGTTCTCTGGTGCAAAACACAGGCGCTTAACACGGATACTACAAGTATGCGTAGTAATGAAGGGCATTTTATGTGAGCTGTTTTTGCTTATTTTGACTTTAGAAAACAGTCTGGGCCAGCTTTTCAAGTCATAAATTAGTGTACAAAGCAAGTAAGAAGACACTGGTAACAGGAAAGAGCCAGCTGAATTAAAACGACTTGAAGAATTTTGTGCAGTGTGTGAGGAACAAGTATTTTGGCAGACCGCAAGGAGGCTATATTCTGCAAACAAACATCGCTGAAGTGTATGCATGGAGTTATTAACAGCCAGTACAGTGGACTAATGCCGTGTTCAATAGTGAGCTGATTTTTTTCTGTTGCACAAATTCAGGGATGTGTCTGACTGCTAGCCTTGAATCAGGCTAAACCAAAACTCCAAGATCAACCAAATCTCAATTATAAGCCTTCTGTGCATGTGAAACCATGCCCATAGCCACTGTAATTTCATGGACCAGCTGGACTGAAAATAGACGAACAAATTTAACCTGTTTTGTTTGAAGTGAAGCATGTGAAATGTTACACTTAAGAAGTTCTAGGATTCTTAGGTGGTATGTAATTAATGTGAGCGTTCCATTTCAGGTCTGACTAGATACATTGAAATTACACACACATCTTGGTCCAAATCACGTTTGCCTGGTGGGATCACATGTATTTGTTACAGTGCGGGCTGCTCTGTGTTGGATCTACTCTAGAGTTGAGATTTCAAGGTAGACTGCCAAAGTACTAACACTGTTGTAGCATATTTAAGTGGAGAACAAATGAATACAGTATTGCTAGATTATTTGTGTACAAATTTTTTATAATGAAATTGATATCCCATTTTGATTTGTACCTCCACATTGCAACATATTCAAGAAGTTACCACCCTTTTAATCTCCATCCACTGTCGTTAATTAACTAAGATCTCACCAGTCTTTTTTTTTCCATCTATAATTTTGCTTTGGAACAAAAATTATCTAAAGGCTCTAAGTATTTAAATCTATAATTCACCTTATTGTAGTTGTACTAATTTTATTGACTTGTCTGTATGTTTTCTTCATTTTCCTTTGAAGTTGTACAGTATAGGTAAACAAAGATAAATTTTCTCTCCCATCTTATTCTAGGATTTCTATTGACTAAGAAAAATTTAATTATTTGTATACAGGCTCAAGACTGAGAAAATATAAAGAAAGTGAATTAATATTATACAGTCAGTTTGCTTTTGGATATTTAATGTCTCCAACCGCAACAAAAATTCGATGAATCCATGCATCCCATCACTGGTCATCTGAACATTCTGAAGTGATACCTCACTCAATCAACCATATATTCTGTTTATTAGACTGAATAAAGTCATGATCACCTAGCCTTTTCCTGTCACCAGTAACTTTTTAGTTAATTCTCTGTGGATATTATGTTCTGAAACTGAAATTGAGTGGTCTTCTAAACTATCTTGTCAAGATCAGCAGAAACAACTGACATCTAATCAGCTACTGTATTGTAGTAACAAAACTTGCCTTGGTCATGCAATAAATGAATTGAAGAGACCTGCTTGATATATCAGGTAGTAGAACAATCACTGCATGAGACAGATATTAATATTTTATTATCATCCTATTCCATTTTCCTGGAGGCTCCACTGATAAAATGCAGTTTCAGCAATGATAGTGGCTAGCCAAGCTGCAAGTTTTGATTCAGAAAGCATTCCATTCTGTAAAATAGACCCCATCCTGTATTCAACTCACTATTCAGGCTGAGATCTGGCATTAGTCCACTACTCTGTTAATGAATCGATCATTGATGTTCACACAATATAGCCTCCTTGAGGTATCTGATTGTTTGCTCCTCACACACTGCACAAAATTCCTAATAGATTCTGCTTAGACTGAGTTGATTCAGCTTGTCACCATACTTGTTTCCTTTGTAGTGTAGCTACATACTGATTTATGCCGATTAGAAAGGCTGGGCCCCAAATTATACATTCTAAAGTCAAAGTAAGCAAAAACAACTCACATACTAGTAAAAACAAGTCATGCATTAAGTTCCCTACTTGATACATCCGAAGATGAACACATTGAGTCAGCTATTCTCCCACAATTAGTACTTCGTTACTAACGACAACCAACAAGAACCCACAATCGATCCTTAAATTCGTTTTATCTTTCTTAAGGTACGTTTGATTACCTGCTGGAAGTGCCACCGATAACTTGTACAGCAATGGTAAGCTGCAAGCTTCAATTTCAGAAAGCATTCCGTTCCGTAGTTTAGTCCATCATTCCGTTCCGTTCTGTTCCGTGGAATAGACCCCACCTCCAATCTTCCAATTCAATTAGCCATACCTGTTTGAAACGTTGTTGCTACTGACTCGGAAGATCTTCAAATGCCAGACATACAAGAGCTTAGTCAACAACTATAGGCCTATTTCACTTTTATGCAATATATCTAAAGTACTTGAAAAATTTGTATATGATAAAATTATCAATTTTATATCTGAATCTATTTCTTTAGTACAATTTGGTGCCCTCAGCTGCAGGGGCAGGTCAACTCTTCAGCAATTGCTAGTATTTTTAAACTTTGTGCACAACAACCATAACCAGCAAATTGGTGTTATCTATTTGGATATAAAGAAAGCTTTTGACATTACCATGACAAGTTACTTTGCAAGCTATAGCTATAGTTTTGACATTCAGGGCAAATTGTGGAAGTGGTTCAGGAGCTACTTATTTGGTAGAATTCAACATGTTCGTATTAATCAGTCATTATTTGCCCCCTTGCTGGCTCTATCTGGGGTTCCCCAAGGGAGTATTTTGGGACCCCTACTCTTCATTATTTACATGAATGATTTACCATCTTCTGTTACCATCAGTAAAACTTTACTATTTATTGATGACACCAAGATTTATAATACTGTTTGTAGTTCTGGAGATATTTCAGCATTTCAAAACAATTTAGACTCAATAACTTTGTGGAGTACGAGATATAATATGTTCTTTACTCCAAAAAGAGTGTCCACCTTAGTATTAATGCAAAAGTCATCACTATATAATTACAAAATAGCTGACACAGGTTTTAACAAATAGCTCACATAAAGATCTCGGCATTATAATATCATCAGACCTATCTTGGGATCAACACTACAGAAACATAATTCCTAAGACCTACAGAATGTTGGGACTGCTCCATTGCAGCTCAGCAGGCATCAAACAGTGACAGCCAAGAGAACTTTGTATTTTTCCTTAGTGAGATCGCAAGTTACATTCTGTTCAGTGATTTGGAGACATAACCTTATCAAGGACATCTCACTTATTGAACAGATCCAGAGGAGAGCAACAAAGTTTATTTTGAATGACTACAGTTCTGATTACTTTGATAGGCTCAAACAACTTAACCTATTACCTTTAATGTACACCTTTGAGCTTAACGAAATAGTGTTTACGCTAAAGTCACTCAAGTATCCCTCTCCCTCTTTTAATATCACAGACTACATAACTTTTGCTGATGGAAATACCAGGTCCTCCTCAAGTGGTAAAATGGTCCATGTTAGAAACAATAATAATAATGCAGGTAGACATTTTTTCTTCAATAGAATCCCTCGATTGTGGAATGCCCTACCCTCTATTGACTTATCTCTATCTATTAAAATGAACAAGACAAGGATATATAAGTTTCTATGGTCACATTTTTTTATCAAACTTTAAACATGACAACCCTTGCACATTTCATTTTTTATGCCCATGTAGTAGATGTTCCAACACACACCGCCCCCCTTTAATGTAACTTATAAAATCAGTAAAATTTCCATCTGAAAAGTTCAACATATTAAACTTTGTAGAATTTATCTCTGGACCAACAAGATCAGAAGGATACAAATTCAGGCACATGATAGCATCTAAAAACAGTGTAATGAATTCCTACGTCTACCGTATACCCAGATTGTGGAACAGCTTACCATTAATTGACCATCCCAAACCCTTCTAACTATCAAATTCAAACTCAAGAATTATTATTGGAATCATTTTGTTAACAATTTTGACAGTAATAATATATGTACTTTTTATTTCTGTTGCTCCTGTTCCAAATGTTTAAACATTCCAGCTCCTGAAACTATTTTATTCTTTAACTTTACTCTTTATAGCTACCCCTTGTAATTATTATTTGTAGTTATATAGCTTTAATATTGCAATTTGTAAGTAATTAATTATGGCTACCAGTGCAAGACACTTTATTATTTTTATTATTATTATTATTATTAGCACTGAAGGTCTGACACTGGTAAACCTTCAGTTCTGTAATTTAATCATAAACTCTTAAATGTTGTTTAATTTTGTTTATTGATCTGTACAGTTCTCTAAAGTATTAATAAAAACTCTCTAAGTATAAGTAATGTAATTTTATAAGTAAGGCCACTCCAATTGGTAATTATGTTTCTGGTCCACCGCCCGCATCCTTTTGGAGAATGTGAAATTTCAGAAATACATTGGGTAAAATGCCCACATCAGCTTTTTAAAAAACCTGGATTTCAGAAACAAATATGAGCTGCAACAAGTACGCTAAATCTAACTATCTAAGTATCATAATGTGTATTTTATCAGTGAAAACCTGCAAGAAATGGGCAGAGTACATGGTACGGATCGATATACTCTAATAGAACAGTCAGTAAATCACAAAATACTCTAATTGAGCAGTCACTTCATTGTTGCTGAATTCCGCCCGCCCGCACCTAAAACTGATTTTCAAAGGACCAGAAACATAATTACCAATTGGAGTGGCCTAATGTAATATGTAAATTTTAGATTTTTAATGGCCGGTATAGCCGGCCTTGAGCTAGCAGACCATCAGTACTGTACCCTAAAGATTTTATTAATTGTACATCCGTTATTCTATACTTGTATGCAGTACTGTGAAGTTATAATCAATCAATCATTCAATCACAGCATAGATTTCCTTCGTCAGTCAATCCGTATTCTTTCATTATTTTCCGGTCAGCTCACTGTCAGCCGGTATCTACCTTCATGTCACTTTTTAGTCTTATAAAAAAAAGGCTTAGACCAACCCAGCATACAGAGTATATACTATTTTATTGCTATTTCTCATAGCAATGGCGGATCCAGGATGGTGCATTTGGGGCAAATGCCCCCCCCCCCCCTCGCCTTCAGTGTGGAGGAGCTGCCATACTTCTGAGTAAAATACTAGCTAAACTTTATATGTCAGGCCAAGATCAGTTTGGCTATAAAGCTCATGAAAATATGCACCATTTATTACAAACTCACCTGAAACCAAAGCAAGCCAATGTCAAACTAACTGTGAAATTGTCGCCCAGCACCTTTCCAGCGTACTAAGCGCCTCTAAAAAATAATTATCGTGTTGCTGTTGTTTAAGACATTTGGAGTCTTTAAGAAGCTTTTAAGATTTCATAACTATCTGCAAAGACCAAAATGGCAAAAATCAACAGTGAGACACTAGAAAGAAGTGATTATTTGCTGCTTCAAAAATGCAGCAACTAACAAGACAATCTGGATCTCCCTAACTACCTACATCTTAGCCTCTTTGTGCCCCTCCCCTTGCCAGCTCCTGGATCCGCCCCTGCATAGTATGCATATGTAGGAGAGAAGTGTTCACAACTACCGTGGCTATGATATAGTCTACAGTCAACTAGCTACATGATATATAACTAGCTATACACACAAACATTCACCACAACCAAGGGGTAGGTAACGAGCCAAAATCATCTACGAAATTTCAAAGATGACTGCCCATATTTCATCTTTCAAGAGAAATTTCAGTTTAAATATCTCCGTAAAATTCAGTAATTTTAAAATTAGTCTATTGTACACCATGCCTTGCTCCAAGATCACCCTGGTGTTCTTAGGGAGCAGGGCATTTCATCTGACCAATCTCGTCCTGGCGACATATACCACCCTGATTTTCATCTTGGTCGTCCTGCCTATTTTGATCTCTCCGTCAGAAGTACCACTCAGTCTGCTGTCATATCTTCTGCTTCTTCTCAGGCTGGGGTGGCCGCTGTTGGTGAGATAGCTAAGGACACTCAATACCAGGACATTGTGAATGATAATGGAGGAGATTTTATCCCTCTTGTATGTGAGACCTTTGGTGTTTGGTCACCATATGCCCTATCAATTTTAGGATCCATAGCTGACAGAACAACTGTTAGAAACGGTTTACCTCGAAAGTTTGCTAGGCGCCAATTTCTCCAGCAACTGTCTGTGACTTTGTGGAGGTACAATACAAAAATGATACTCCACCAGTATTCGCTTACTGCTGAGTACGAATTTCCTGACTTTGACATTGGTTAAGTTAAGTACGTAGCTAGTAATAGGTATATAGTTAGGTAATAAGTTATTTAAATCATTTTCAAGATTAAAATGTAGATCTGATTATTTTTTAATAGGATTCTCAATGACTGGAATGGCTTACCTGACTATGTTGTAAATGCTAATTCAATTAATTTTTTTAAATCATTGTTAGATTCTCACTTAGCTAATTCTAGATTTATTTTTGTATAGCCATCTTATGACTGTACAAGTTTTGTGTTGACCCGGTATACAGACAGTGCCTTTACCGGTAATTAATAATACTAATACTAATAAGTATAGTATGGTGTAGTTTTCAGTATGTACGTGTGTTATTATTAAATTCGAAATTAGTAAATCCGTAAATATTAGACTCTGTAAAATTCCGTAAATTTTGTTACATCTTTTCGATCGTCAAATTTCATCTTTCAAGCTGCACAAATTTCACATCTTTCAGAAATAATTTCAGAGGTGATCCATGAAATTTCAGGTCGTTACCTATACAAACAAACTGTGTAATGCAATACTACAATTGAAAACAGTCAACAATAAATTATTCAAATACACCATGCTAAGTATCTCAGAAACGTTTTGGCTTAGCAGAATTAAGCTCCTCCCTGCTTATTATCAGCCACACCCACCACTGCTGGAAAACTTCTTGCTGATGGAATATTTGCTGTTTGTCTCCATGAACCAGTTGATGGGTTAAAAGCACACACCTCAAAGGTCCTATGGGTTACATCAGATGGTTGTCTCAGTTCCTCCGACTGTTAACAGGAACTTGTTGTACATAACAACAGGAGTTGAATAACACCATGGAGTATCTGGGAGAGACTGCCACTTTAACTGGTGACTTGACAGGTAACCAGTGAACACTAGTGTAGATGCTATAACTTGTTTAACACCCAACAGGTAGAGTCTGTTAATAATATGGTGGTGTTTACACGTACTAAACCTGTGCAGTGGAACCTCTCGTAGTGTCTAATAGTTCAGTTGTAGCTAGTCCATTTACCTTCAACTTTTATTATCCCCACTGTGGTAGATCCAAGGGGCACCCCCCCTAAAAAAATAATTAAGCAATTGTACAAGATTGAGTTAATAGAGTAGTCAGTCAAATATAATAATCAAATATGCCAATCCAAGTTTTATTGGAACAAATTCCGAGTCTAGGCCCGAGTCTAGGCCCTAGACTAGAAATTTGTTCCAATAAAACTTGGAATTGCACATTATTGAGAACTAGCACTAGCAGATCCACCAAGCATAATAATTTTGTTATTAGCCACACCCACTACTCCTGCAAAATTCCTTGCTGCCGGAATATTTGCTATTTGTCTCCATAAACCAGTTGATGGGTTGAAAGCACACACCTCACTAATCTTATTGCTCTCATCAGATGGTAGTATTCCTCCGACTGTTAACAGGAACTTGCTGTACAGAACAACAGGAGTTGATAAACACCATGGAGTGTCAGGCAGAGACTGCCGCTTCAATTGGTGACTTGAAGGGTTGTCTAGTGAAGCAGTGAACACTTTGAAAGATGACTTGGGATCATTACCACCCAATAGATAAAGCGCGTTATTTACAGCAGCAGCTTTTAGTTGTTGATGAAGTACAGGGAGGCCATCACAAGTGTACCAATATCCATCGGTGGCATCTAGTGGTTCAGTTGCAGCAAGTACAGCCCATTTACCATTGACTTTGTTCTGTCCTCTCACTACAATTAACATTGACTCATACCCAACAGCAGCTGCAAAGATCCTAGCAGATAGCATTCATTATAATCCTTCTACTCTCCTTCATCAAGAACAACTACCTTGTTGGTAACCTGAATAGCGTTTGTTTCACCTCCAGCAATGATCAGTTTGTTATCCAGTACAGTCATAGCATAGTGACAGTATGGTGTGTTATTAGGATAGGGATCCCATTGGTTGGTAGTTATGCACAGATATGAGTTGCAGTGTCACTTTTCAAAGTAATCATGCCACTTGGTTTTCTGCAACAGCTTACTGCTTGAAAATATTTGAATACAACACCGTCACTATGGTGTTTACTCTCTCAAGGTTATTAATCTGAGTCAAGAGTAAAATGCTGATGTAATGTATATAGCTGTAACTGCGCCACTGTGATGAGAAGAGGTGGCTAATTTGTTCATTGTGTTCCCCCAGAGTAAGACATACCCTTTAAGAGATTCAAGTCAATATGTATCTAATCAAAAACAGCCAAGCTGTAAAAAAGGAGTGCGGTCCTTGAAAAGGCTATGACGAAAAAAGATGTGAAATCCAAGGTGGCGGCCAAGAAATGGCTGCGATGATAGGTTAATGGTAAAAATTTTAATAACGACAATTCAGGTGAATTTTGTACCGATTGACCAAGCGGCACCAAATTCACCTGAATTGTCGTTATAAAAATTTTTACCATTAACCTACCATCACAGCCATTTCTTGGCCGCCACCTTGGATTTCACATCTTTATTCACCATAGCCTTTTCAAGGGCTGCACTCCTTTTTTTACAGCTTGGCTGTTTTTGATTAGATATTATTTACACATATTCAATGTCCTCGTAGTCGGTTTTAATTTTGGGTATGTCAGTTTCCTGTAACTCCATGTTCGCATTGAATTCAATGCATCGGATTATGGATCTTCGAGGTAACTCTACTCTAACTTGCCTGCCTCCATACTTCCAGGGAGACCATTTGCCTTCAAAACTGCCATCCATCCATTTAATTTTAACTTTGGTGTTATCTATTGTTAAAACCTGCCCAATCTGTGGTATCCAGTCCTTGTACTGCTCGCATTTCAATAGAACATAGTCCCCTTTAGTAAACTGCTCCAATGGCTTTTCTGATGAGTCTCCTTCAGTACTTTCTCTGGTTGTAGTTAATGATTGCTTCCCTTTCTTAGAGGGGCGATCCATGGCCTTGGATGAAGTAGTTCTTTTATCACCAATCACAATCTGAATGTCGGTAAACAGCAACAGCATAAAAAGTATGAATCTGAGTTTAAAACTATTCCAAAACCTTATCGTACTGAAATTTCAGGACCATGGAAATTTCAGGACCATGTGGAATAAAAGGCACCGAAATGTTAGGATATGGATAAAATGGTATTGAAATTTCAGGACCATACAGGTAAAAAGGTACTGAAATTTTATGACCATACAAGTAAGAAGGTACTGAAATTTCACGACCATACAGATTAAAATTACTGAAATTTCAGGACCATACAGATAAAAAGTACTGAAATTTCAAGACCATACAAGTAAGAAGGTACTGAAATTTCAAGACCAAACAGATAAAAAGTACTGAAATTCCAGGATGTTAAGGAAGTAAAGAGTACTGACTGTATGGGTAAAATGATACCCAAATTTCAGGATCTTTTGATAGCGAAGCATTGAAATTTTAGGAGGTTCTAATTATAGAAATTTGTGCAGTTCTCAAACACTGCATTAGAATCAGCTGGTTTTCCTAGTCACATTGCTCTAATACCCATATCTGGTAGTTTCGCTGTGTTAATCACCATACCAATTTGATTTACACTTATAATAACAATACTTGAATATCTAAGTACTCATAAATATTCATGTAATACTAATCAAGTTCTGAAATTTCAATTACCTCTACACTCATACCAGTTAGCTAGACTGGCAGGAAAAATTGTCATAACAACAACTGTTCACTTATTACGATGCCACGAAGAATGGCATCTATATTTCCTGTTACTTGACACACATCATGCTGGTAGCCATTGTTTAGAATAGAGACCAGTTGCATGCAAGTTCTAAAGCACGTTATTGTAGTTACGTCACAACTGGATGCTATGGTTGCCTGTCAAAATGTATTGAAGCCATTGGGAAAACAATGATAACTAATGGTGAAATCTTTGTTACTTACAAAGTAGACGGCAACAAAGTAGACGGTATGTTCCAATTATCTGTACACAAATAGAAACTACAGTGATTTCTCCATCTTTTCGTGGTTATTCGCTGTGAATAGGATGAAAGATGCCCAAGTTATAGAGCCATTAACTAGAAATTAGGCTTTCTATATGTATTAGTGAGTTCAGAGTCCGAAAACCATTCAGGAATGCTAGCAAATCTAAACAATAGAGTTTTCTGTGAATTGATTAAAGAAAAACATTGTCCTGATGAGCTAACAGGCTAACAGCATGTACAAGTGATTCTAACACTTGTTCATGTGCTGTACCTTGTCTAGACTTAGTCTCGTGCCCAGCCGGGCTCGCGCTAATGCGCAAACACCGTCTGGTGACAATGCTCGAGTTTCTTGGGCCCGGAAGTGTGATCCAGCCAAAATATTGGCTGGCCAATCAGAATCGATGAGTTGCGTAATCGTTTTAAAACACTAAAATACCATTCCAAAATGGCTAGGAATAAAGTAAAACTCAAATTAGGGCATTTACTTAATGTGATTTCTTCATTTATCGTATTAGTAGAGGATAGCGTATCATTTCTGGTGAAACATCGAGTCACGATTCACAAGGTGAAACCGAAAACAACTTGACAACTTACGTCTTGAATAGTGTAGGAGAGTAACTTCTAATAAACGGCTTTAAATAGTCGGCTTTAAATAGTCTGCTTATTCATCTACTTCCAATACATTCATTCTGTTTTAGACGTCCTCTTCGCTGAGTTATGCCGAGACGATTGTGTTGGCATTTTTCCCTGAAGGATACTCAGCCAGCTGATGGAGTATACATAGGCGTTGGCAACCAAGTCTTGTCAAAATATGGGCTGATAAAGGATGTGGCGCTCAGTCCTCAGGACGGAGATGAATGGATAAAAGTAAGTGTTGATGCAACACTTGATAATCATTATGTTTAATATGTTCGATTTTAATTAGGCTACTTTTCAGACAAATTCTAAGGCTAAGGTCCTGAATGTTGCAGAATTTGAGTGGAACAAGAATGAGTTTTGCAGACAATTCAAAAACTGCAGCTTAACTGAATCGTTCGTGGATATATTTAAAGGAGCTACCATTGAGATGCAGCCAAATGGAGACGATAGCAACCAACAACCAACTGTAATTCAGCCATCAAACAAGAGACGGCGCATTGAAGCCATGATTCCAGCTAGTCATAGTGTTAGACGTGCACCACAAGATCAGGATGAAAATGATGAATTTAATGGTGCCAGGATGGATGAATCTATCAGGTCATATTTTAAAGGTACTGTAGATGTTTTGTTTATAAAATATACAGCAAACAGTGGTCATGCATCATATAACTGCCTTGCCATGGCCAAAATGGCATTTCTCTTCCTTTAACCCTCTAACCGTCACAACCGCCATATGGCTGATAACTTGCGCACTGGGTATAATTTCCTCTTCGCTACAGCTTGTTTGTGTGTTTAATAATCTTACCATAAAATTCTTACACCCACAGAGTCTCGGTTACTGGGGTAAATGGATCCTTCGCAGACTATTGCATGAAAGTTACATAATCATGGCAATGTCTTGTGAAAGAAGACTAGCTAGTTTATTGGTTGTTTGAGTTGTTAATAGTGTATCATTTAAAAGGAATAAGCAAAGGTGATCTGTGCAGGCTTGGGGTCAAATACTTTGAAAAGTATTTAAATACAAATACTCTGAAAGTATGGAATACAAATACGAATACTTATACCCAGGGTGTATTTGAAATACAAATACTATTAAAAGCATTTAAATACTTTTATAATACTTGATCCTTTGATCTGAACTACACCTTACACAACCACCCAATAGTACACACCTCTGTTTTAATATTGTTCTAATAAAATTTCAAATGTATGGTAAACATAACTGTAACATTATAATGCCAGAAAACAATTGGAGTATATGGACTTCTTGCTCTTCTTAGATGACATTTTTTAACTATATGTTGCAAGGTTTGAATGCTCATACCAACAGTTCATAATATACAGTAGAGAGGGAGGAAGAGTGTCCAACGCTATATCTCCCTTGCTCTCTACATTATGAACTCTTGCTAGTACTTATATACTTACTATTCAACTTCAAAGAAAAGTAAGTTCTTTATAACTCTTCCCATTCAAAGAAATTGAATAATTAGCGTTTGATATATTTTACAGATTAAGGTGTCAATAAGTGAAAGAGATCATCTTCCAACAAAATATATTTTACAGATTAGGTCATACAGATTCTCTTTCAAGCAAAAGTATTTGAGGTATTTCCAGAAAGTATTTAAAGTTTTTACATGAAGTGTTTAAATACAAATACATGTTGTTTCAAAACTTCATAATACAATTACAAATACTCAAAAATAGTATTTAAATACAGCTAAATACAAATACTCATGTATTTGACCCCAAGCCTGCAATGGGGACAGGTACAAGATACTTTTTCAAGACACGGCATGGTGGCCGTGCATTTCTTTACGCATACGCATTGGCGTAAACTCGAACAAGCTAGACTTGATGTGAATTGTTCCATGACGTAGCGACTTAGAACTGTATTAGTAATGGTATTATATACTCTCAGCTAGTTTGATAGAGATAGGAACATCTTTACAGTTGCTTTTACCATTTTTGTGATTTTATTGTTTAATAACAATCTTGTGGTTTATGCTGTGTAGATAAAAACACCACAATGCAAGTTCCTTATTTCATAGTTAGTGTTTTGATATATAGTTACTAAGTGGACATCCATTTAAGTTGGCTAATATTCGGTACATGGTATGCTCTGCTGGCAAACCAGGCTTATTGTTTTCACCTGAATGTATGTCCCAACTATTAAGTACCAAAGTAGTGAAGTGGCTGTTTTAACTATGTTAAGCCCATTACATACCATTACCAATGAAGAATGCTATGAGAAGAACTGCTGCAATCCAATGTAGCCATGATGAAGAAATCCAGATGATTCTCATTGTAAATGTATATAGGGAAGTCACCACATAATGCTATTATGAATCAACACCTTGTACTGTCTACAAAATAAACCTTGTATTGTCAGCAAAGATAAATGGGACAAAGGAGGATAAAAGTAGGTCCATGAAGCATGCATTGTTCACACAAGGTACTTGTAGAATCAGCTGTAGATATCGAACAGTAAAAAAGTCAAGCTTGTAGCCTTAGCCGTTATCGAGATAGGCTAGCATCAGGCATACAGTCAGTAGAAAATTTACTGACTATTTAAATTTTGTAGCAATCTATTTCTCATACTAAAGGCATTTTTGGATTTGGTTATACCTAACGAATACTGCCAAGCTTTGTGAGGGTGGTTTTAGTGCAATCTTTTTTGACTAGAGAGTGAAAACCTTCATGATAGTACTATCGTGCTGTATGTCTATATATCATAAATGATTATGTAACACCGCATATAACTTATAATGGTTGTTGTTTTGATCATCTAGGTTACTATGAATTACCTGTCAACTGTTTGAAGCCTCCCTGTGAGGAGTGGCTAGTTAGGGATTATTCGGAAAAAATGGTAACACAACTGAAAATTGAAATGATAGCCAACAATTTCAGCGATGTTCAACCTTTACTGGCTATTGTTGATATTGGAAGTAATGATACTTACAACTCAAACAACAAAGAGGGCTACAAATACTCTACAGTGGGTGGGAACCACTCCAGGCAAGCTTTACAAGAACTGCTATCTGAAAATCCAAATTTGGCCAACAACATACAATATAGTCATAGATTGTGTGCTGTTTATTTGCCAATGGAAACTAAATTAGTCAGACGCTTAGCGTCGAAGCATAACAGGGCGGCATCATTTCATCATGACATGAATACATGGGAATGGGTAAGATTTTTGTAACACCTACACATACTGTATCTATCAGACATGTACACATGTGTAGTGTATAGTAGAGCCTGTTAATGTGGACACAGGAAGTACCTCAAACGCTTACTTGCTCATGATCCCAAAGCAATATGTGTTAAGATCACAATACTATTGCCAAATTGCTCAATGCACAGGATGTACTATCATCCTTGTATATTTAAAAAAATATATATAATATGCCAATGTAGGGGATTTCCCATAGAGTTATGTTGTAATGCCATCATTTATCTGTTGATTCACTGGTTTTTATTGTTTAGACCCCTACTTCATTTTAAAATTAATATACCATTAGTTTGTTAAGGTTTTTGTTATAGCTACAGCTATGACGTATGCATGTGACTGTTTTATTAGAAGATTAAATGTGGCTTTTGCATTTCCTTTTTTCCTTCTATCTGCTGGTCGTCTTTTCTTCATGCTAAAAAAACCCATATTGAGACGTTTGCTTTCCATATCAACACCTCGACACCACAAATTTATTTAAAGCAAAAAAATTACACTCTGAACAAAAATATAAGGTATGTCATTACTACGCCCTTTAAATATCACATATAGTTCCGAGTAGGCACCGGCCGATTATGCCAGCATAATTTAAAGCATAATAGGTGGCCAAAAGCATCAAGCATAATGCCAGCATAATAGGGACGATGTTTGAAAAATTAATTAAATGCGCAATACGCGCGCCTGAAAGAAAGCAAATATTCACTGCCAATAGTATTATTAGTGCATTTTATAATTAAAAACACGTAATACAACTTATTAAACCGTTTCTTTGTTGGTTATTCACACTTTGCAAAAATAAGATCGAGATACTCTAATAGAGCAGTCACTTACTCTAATAGAGCAGTCAGGAAAGGCTGATATACTCTAATAAAACAGTCAGTTCTAGAGCATAATTTTGATTTTGAAAGCATAATTTTGAGCATAATAGGCTTAATTTTTGAGCAATGCTCAAAAGCATAATAGGTAAAATTTCGGGCATAATAGGCCGGTGCCTAGTTCCGAGATACTCTAATAAAGTAATCACCCTAATGCAACAGCCACGTTCGATATTCTGTCACATGTATATGACATGACTGTAGCTATCCAAAAACCAAATAAACTAGTGGTATTGATTTATGGATGTAAACAATAAAAACTAGTGAAGCAATAGATGAATGATAGTATTACAATGTAAAATTCTTACTCTACATATTACTTTTTTAATAAGCAAGTATGATAGTGCATACTGTGTATTGAATAAGGACCCCAAAAGGTACATACCACTGGTAAGTTTGCTATTTTGGCAAAAAAATGGTGATCAAAGATGTGTCATTTAGCCTCTAGCCTCGTGACCATGGTCAGGCTGTGAGGCAGACCAAAAATTAGGTTTGGACAACCTTTTAAGAGTCAAGATGTTTCTAGGGTACTTTTTGGAGGCGGTATTTTAGCATTCCCTGTTCATTATTGGGACGATCCCTGCTCAAATATTTCTACTGTACAGTTTGATTGTATAGGGACAATGAAGGCAGGCATGGTCCGTGACAAAATGTAACTGGCGAGCTAAAACCGGCCATTTTCTCACATTCCTTGAATTCAATGTTATTGCATCTCGGTAACAGAAGAGTGGACAGCCAAAGTTTCAGCCTTTAATGATGAATGGTCTTGGAGTTATGGTGCTTGAAAATTGGAACAGTGCTAAAACTCGATTTGTGCAGCAACAACATGAGAAATAAATTACAAGTGCTTAAATAATCGATCATATCTATCTGTACACCATGAATTGGCAAATCAATCACAAGGTATGGTGCTTTCCCTGTACATTTCCGTGTTTACTAAGAAGAAGGCCATTCCAGTTAAGAAATTACAGCGGTGAATGTATTTTTATCACATCGTAAATAACTGCCCACAACTCGTGTATCCTTTGCTATGTGAACATGAAACTACGATTTTCTTACTTTCCATAAACAGGCAAATCTAGTGGTATATAGGTTTCATTGATGTGAGCTTACTTTCAGTGCATATGAATACAATTAATTTGTGCGTAAAATTTTTCATATAACGCTCGTTTATTTTTACCTAGTTTATTTCTATACGGTTTTATGGCAAAAATTGAAATTTGCAAAACGGCCAGTTTTCACTCAGTGGGTCACAAATATCACCCATATTTGTGATACTGTTTTTCAGTTGATCCTACCTATTAGTCATGCCCTTTATTGTTTAAGCAAAAAACATTGCCCTGAATATGGATTATCATAATCAGTTATAATTATCATGGTATTTAATCACACAGGTTGTTCAATGTCGCAAGCTCCTCTATGAGGTGTCAGGCACACCAGATGACCAGGAGCCACCAACTAATAGACCTGATAGATGGAAAGATGCCTGTTCCTCTGTACTGGCTTTGAAATAAGTAGCTAATTTGTAAGATATTTTTCACGGTATAATATGTTTTATGGATTGCATGGCAGACTCATAGCAGTCTAGCATTAGCAGGGTTATTGTAAAGCTGGAAGCACTGCTCTTCCTTATAATTCAAGCTTGCCTCACTAGTTTAGTAGAATGTAGTACATGTTTGCCACGGGGCTTGGTCATGATGTCACAGTGTGTATGCTGCATGTATACTTGTTCATATGGCTTAGTTCCAGTAAATCATTTAAGTTAAGCACTGTCTTTATTAACAAAAGATATTTTAAAAGTAATAGAATACTTTTTGTTACTGTCATGTTGTGCAATGTGTTGCTCTTATGTTTTAAAAGTAACTTATAAAATATATTATATGTTACATTTTAGCAATGAGTGTTAACTAATATATACATAGCTAGGTTGTTTTGTACAGTGTACCTGCAGATGTACCAGTAGACATTTAAACCCTGATAAAGTTCCTGAATTTTCTTTCTACTGTTAATACTTTCAAATTCTAAAACAAATTCATGTTTAAAACATTGTGTGATTTGTTTTTCCTGTAATTTACTGCAAAATCTGGCATAATTCTAGATATTGTACAATGTCAGATTACAGAGGTGACTTGTTAATCCAACAACCTCCTTAATCCAGCAAAATTTATGGCTCCCATTGAGCATCGGATTAGAGAAGTTTGACTGTACAAGTTGTCTGGGCTGCGTGTACTTACCAAGCAGTATTTGAATGAATTCTCTACAGTATATTCACAGTCTACAATTTACAGTATATCCCATATGCTATAACACAGGTATTTTTACTGCTTAATTCTCACATAACTACTGCATGCTAATTTTTGTGATTTTCACACATAATTTTTTGGTATTGCCTGTAGGTAGAACAACTAGACGAAAGAATGATTTTCTTTCTTGCTACTCTACCAAATGAAACCTTTGTTATATTATCAAGCATTTTTAAGAAATACTTGAATGGAGAATTTGGCTACCAAAATGTGCCCAGAAGTAAAAAAGGTATAAAGTCTAGTCTTGATTTAAAAGGATCTACTTTCAAACCTTTTCGAGCATTAGACATTTCCACCATCCATGAGCTATTATTAAAAATAGAAGACGAGACAATGACAATAAAGGAAGCAATGATGCAGTGTGGTGACATAAAAAAGCTGCACAAGATACAGCAAGCATTCGTTAAAGGAATGGAATTGGATACGTGGGAGAAGGCTGTTGAGGTATATCCTCAATTTGCGACGGCCGAGAAGCTTGAACCATTTAAGCATCTAAATTTTTCAAAGGCTGAACTACCTCCTCAGTTTCTCAACTATTGCCAATATATTAAGACTCCTGGTAATGTTAGTGATATCAATACAGACAAGTTATTTTCATTTAACTACTTGGATTGCACCAGCATATTTTGGAAGAACAGCGTTTCAAACATTTCCGTTAATGCCATTGACACTATATTTACAACTACAACGGTTAGGTTCACAGGATTTACTCTAGCTGTACTGGATTATGCTCAATCAAATGATACAGACACTGACCAGGTTTTTATCCAGCACATTATGTGTTGCATACTTTTGAATTATGTTTCTTTTAGATGCTGGATGAGATTAAAACTTCAATGAGGATAGTGCGTGGAGTAAATTACAGCGTTGGGAAGCAACACTTTACAGTAATAGTACTTTGCTATCTCTCACAGCTTAGCACCTTTTCAGCTGCCCTAAATGATGTTTATGATGAAACTCAGATGGCTGTATGTTCACTACCTGTAGAAAAAGAAGAGGTATATGCACACATTATATGTATGTGTTTCTATATACGTATTTACTATATACATTTAACACTGCAATGATCCTTTAAACTAGAGGAGGCTCAACACACTTTTCATTAGCTGATAAGATTATATAAAGTAATTGAAAACTACTTTAGGGAGCTATCAATAAAAACTAGGTGCTAATCAAAAACTTTTCTCATGAAAATTTAATAGCACTGAACGTGGTTGGTTGGCAATTGGAGCCATCATATCACATGATGGAAGAGCTTGTCTAAAATTGCTTTTAGTTTTCCACCTTATCAGCCTGGAGAAGCATAATAGATACAGCTTCAATTCACACGATTGTAGTATTCATACTGAATAATTTGATGCTCTAACCTGTAGTCGATGTGTAATTGTAATTGTTTCTGTCTGTCATGAAACACGTGTTACACAGGGCCAGATAGATTTCACATTTTATTGTTTTTGTAGATGTAACATCAGTAAATTCCCTTAATGAAGTAACAATTGGTATGTTAGTGGCAAAGAGTGGAGTACCCGCACCACTACCAATGGAACACGACAATTTTTTTTTGAAGACAAAGGACCAATCTTACTATGATGCTTCAACTGGAAAGATTGTGTTTCAGTACCAGAAGCCAGTTGCATTGTTTGAGACTCTATTACAATTGTACACAACACCTACTGACTGGACTTTGTTATCACCAACTGGAATTGGTATGTAATAATAGACTGTTTGTGTGTAATAGCAAAACTGGTCACTTTTGAGAATTGTTCATAGTAAGCGTATTTCCTTGCATAAAGGCCTAGGCCCATTTCCTTCCCAGCATTATTGACCCAACCTGTAAACAAATAGGGCCTTTATTTGAGACCGGGAATTTATTTTTGATTGATCCGACTGATACCCAGTATTTGGGTAATGGTAGAACAGGATTACTGTAATGATAAGCATAGAAAGCAGTGATACAGTACGTGTGTTGAATATATAAACAAATGTAGGCAAGGCTGGAAATAGCCATTTCATACATTTTTGCATGCGTGCGGACTCGCCCACACTACTCATGTGATTACTTGAGTACCGTCACCCCTCAGAAGGCTCTAAACTAACAAGTATGGAGAAGCACCAGCAACATGGGAAACGATTAAAGCCATTAACAGTGGACTCCCCCAGGCCTCTATTTGAAACCAGGTGCTTATTTTCAAAATGTGTTGGAACCCCTCCCCAGCTTATAATCGAGACAGATGTTTAATCAAATGCGGCTTTTATACGAGGAAATATGGTATTCAAAAATAGGAGTAGATATGTGTATTTTGTAAGTTTGACTTGAGGAGTCCATCTACTATCTTGGCTAAGATGCATTGCTATATGAAAACTAGTTGAAATAGGCTTGTATAAGTGCACAACATAAGCTGCATGGAGTAGGGCGTATATTTCATAAATGGCTCAGATCATGAAGTGGTTGCAAGCTATTTGGAATTGTATGAAGAGGATGAGGTCAAGCATATCGATGGTGTATGGCCAGTTTTCATTCTCAGCAACTATATTTGCAGCTTTGCGCACCTCCAGTGCAAAGTAGGAAACCCACAATTTATCTCCAAATTGGTCTTTGAGTAGCTCAATCATGATACAAACAGGGCGGGTGGGTGGGACCCTTGATATGCTCGACTGTCACCCTCTTCATACAATTCCAAATAGCTTGCAACTACCTCGAAGTCTGAGCCATTTATGAATTATATTTCAGTGGGCTATCAATAGTGAGGTTTGTAGCTGCAGCCAAATGAGAGTACCGCTCTACCGTAGACTGAGTCCTCTGGTGGTTTATTGTAAAACCTTTGAAATACTGACTACTCTGAGGACCAGTTGGCTGCCTTATGTCACTTGTGGTTATGCCTACATCGATGATGAGGCATTTCTGACTGAGTATGCATTGAAAATTGTTATATCAATGCTGGATTGTTCTAACATTGACTTAAGCCAGCAAGCAAGTGAGCTAGAGGAGATTGTATTGTATGGTTTGTTAGTGGCTAGTTTCTTGTCCATGGATGGATTCAGTTCTCTTCTCATAAGCTTGAAAAGCTGAGACTGGGCGTAAAGTCAGATTACTTGGAAATGAGGGGGGAAAGTTGAGCTCTTTGTGATCCGGCTACTAAGGTAAAAACAGACTCCATCTGATTTGTAAGCTTGTCTAGATTTGAGATAAATCTGCTGACCTGTAAGGCCCATCCTTTCCATAAGTCTGGATCCGCCTCTGGGATATAACGTATACTTTGCATGATGTAATTGAATTCCAATGATATCAATTGTATGTATTTACCACTAACAAATAAGAATACAGTATTTACTCTAAATAATGCACCATTGAAAAATTCACCATAATATCACTGGGACTTAGTAGATAAAATGATTTCTATAGTGAAGTACCGCGTATTTCCGAAAATATTTGTTAGTGCTTTATGGTTTATCACAGTAACTTACGATACCAGAAATTAATTCGTAACTTAGCTCTTGTGTTTCAGTATTATTTCTTGTTAATTTCAGTACCTTTTTTGTTACTAAAATTTAATACCTTCTTTCATGTAAAGTACTGAACCTTTTTTGTTCTGGAGGCTATGTATAAAGAATTTCTGTAGCATTTCTTGTCTGATGGCTTTGTGTAAAATACTGAAATTCGGTACCTTTTTGTCTGTGAAATTTCAGCACCTCATTTATATTTGTGGTTCCATGTAAAGTACTGAAATTTCGGTACCTTTTTGTCTTTGTGACTGTGTAAAGTAATGAAATTTCAGCACCTCATTTATATTTGTGGTTCCATGTAAAGTACTGAAACTTCGGTACCTTTTTGTCTTTGTGACTGTGTAAAGTAATGAAATTTCAGCACCTCATTTATATTTGTGGTTCCATGTAAAGTACTGAAATTTCGGTACCTTTTTGTCTTTGTGACTGTGTAAAGTAATGAAATTTCAGCACCTCATTTATATTTGTGGTTCCATGTAAAGTACTGAAATGTTGGTACCTTTTTGTCTTTGTGACTGTGTAAAGTACTGAAATTTCAGCACCTCCTTTATATTACTATACTGTATGAATATTTGATCTTTTTGTATACCCAGGTTCCATGGTGATTGCTGCCTTGAAACAAGGGAGAAATATTCTGTACATCGAAAACAATAGCATAAACTACATCCATGCTAAAATCCGTGCTGTAAAATCGATGTCTCTTGGTTCTTTAGAAAAGGATAGTCATGGAAGTGAAGACTGAACTGTAATGTTGAACTGCCGACATAATTTTTTTGTGTTGTTCTATTATATTGTTTCAAATTATGCAGCAATATTGACTATGTAATTATTAAAATTTATCACATGCAAAATCAAGTAATTCTCCATCACAACTGGTCTGAAATAAATGCTTCGAAATGGTCCACAATTTATAATGGTTGCAAAATAAAGCAAATTTGCTCAAAAGTTTCAGACAATAAAATGCATTTTGGATTTTCCCAGTGCATTTTGGATCCTGTTCGTGACAGCAGTTTTTATTTACCACGATTACCTCAATCGTTTCGTAAATTAACTAGGTTTAATTGTATCAATGTAAACTTCATAATGTATTATCTGTTGCACCAATTTGATCATATGTGCCTATAATGATGTATTGCTGTTAAAAGCTACATAAAACAGAATTGAAAGTACATGTATATAAATAACATGTCTATTATGTATATAGTGTATTTGCGTGCATAACTATATGAATGGTACAAGCAAATAAATGTATGAATCTATATACTACTGTACATGGTTCAAAATTTCAAATAATTGGTTTGGATCTACAGTTAGTAACTCTTCTTGCAGCTGTTCATAATTTCCAGCTGGCATCATCATGAGTGCAGATTCCTTGGGTTTTCTTACAAACCTCTGAAATATGCTCAGTATTATAGCAACTTTTCCTGTAAGCTTTGAAATATATTTGCTCTTGTACAGATGGTTAGTGTACAGGTAGTAAAGGACTGTACATGAGAATTCTATAACAGCAATGGTCATTAATATTTTGAAGAATATGACATACCACGTGTTGTTAATGTTACCACTGAAATACAAGTAGAGGACCATATGACATCCTAAATTAAACATGTAGCTCATATACAACATTGCTGTTGCAGCACTTCTGAAGGGTTTGGCTGTGCACAAGTAAACTAAGAATATGACCCAGACACAACTATACAATGCCAGTGTTTTATTAACACCTAGCATTTTATTACATACTGCAAGCAACACTGGACGAATCAGCAATTCTATCCCACAATAGTTACATTGTTTCATTTTGAATGGAGCCTGATAAGCATCTAAATATGGCTTCAGATAGTTACTAACAAACCGGCATCTATAAGAGAATTTGGTGAAAATCAAAAGAAATATCATTGGCATTAGTATAAGAAGAACTACCAATAAGCATATTATAAATAGGGCAATGAATTTTGCCCCTAATAGCTTGATGCTTGAATCCCACGACCAGATTATACTAGTCTCAGTATTGTCTCCAACTATCTCATGTACGGTTGTAAAAGATACTAAAACTTTAGCTGTTACCAGTAGTATCTTACCGTATGATAACAGGAAAATGGTGGCAATTACTGGGATTACTCTCTTTCTAGTAAGTCTCTCAACATAACTGGAATATCTACTTGCTATTGCTAAAACACCAACAATACAGAGGAGATACGATGGGAAAACAAACTGCAGCCATGTTTTGTCATATTCTGTCATGCCATGATAGAAACATGTCTCAATTCCAAGATCCAAGTTGCTTAATGACAATAACACAATCAGAATATTTTTATGTGATGGAAATGCAAAGTGGCCATTCCAAACAGTTAAATTAGCATACACTATAAAGCCATTGATCTTACCATCCACTACTGTCAAGTTCAGAGTAAACAGACAAAACACTAACAATATTCCAGCTATAAAGAAAACTGGTAGTAACCACAACATGTCATTTGAACACTTCTTACACTTGAAGGAACCAAACACAGCACTAAGTCCAGGAGGACAATGTCCACAATGTAAACCTGTCCTGTTTCCATTGCATTGAGTGTCAGGCTTATCTAACTGCAGGTCATTTGGCTTTCCTTTGCAGAATATGTTAATGCAAATGTATACATATAATATAGTGTGTTCTTTAGTGTATGCTATCCAACTATTATAATAATGTCGAAGACTGAGCATCCCTGTGTCTATGTTACATTTCAGAGTTGGAAATACTGTTTGTAAGTGTTTATTGCATTTACATGAATTGCTTCGAAGCTCAAAACCAGGTGGACATGTTTGATTGAAACTAATGTAATAACGATAATAAGTGAGTTTTGTAGCACCAAATGAGCTAAAAGTCATGAAGCATGTTTCTGACGTATTAGTGAGTGCTCTATAAAATAATGGCATGCATGCTGCTATGTGTACTAACTCCTTCAAGTTGGGTGGCTGGTATGGTACTAATTTGCATGGCTTATCAATAGCATTGTGGCGGTCAACAAAGTCTGATACATCTCTCCATAAATAGGATGAAGAACTTGTGATTTTGCTACTAGGTACTTGTGTTAACTTGATGGGAATTGACTGACCAGGGTATATTGGTGTGGTTGTAAAATTGTCTCTGAAACAATCTACTACAGTACCATTATCACAGTAGCAGTATGTAGGTTCTCGTCTGTCGATAATATTAATTGTTGTGTCACATTGAATTACTTTTTTGTACACATCACCTGGAGTAGCTGTATGGAATGCACCATTTGGTAACCACTGGCAACTGTGTAGTAGTGTACCATATAATATGCTAGTGTAGTTGTGATTGTTGTTGAAGACCAAACTGAAATTGATTGTGTTACTGTTAGTGAAGTCTTGATCTAACCTTCCTTTGTTTGACAGAAACTGAAATGTACATAAATATTCATTGAAATCCTCACTAAATACTATCAGTGATCTCTGCTCTGTTGTATTTGAATTTGCACAATTGCATGAAATATTAAGTGTGGCACCTTCTTGTATGTACATAAATCTTACATTTAAGTTTATGATTACATCAACACTGTTTAAGGAAAACTCATTATTTCCTTCAAATGTTATAATTGTATTATCAATCATAATCAGCTGTTGATACTGTAGTGAATTGTAATAAATCAAGTTATTATTAAATCTAACAGTGTGAATATCGGTGATTTGAATATTGAAATCAACATTTGATTTAAATGTACAATTTGCAATGCTTACATCTGTCGTATTGTTAGTTATTGATTTCCAGGCACAATTTCCATCTTTGTTGTAGGAAAAATCTGTCGAAATAATATTAATCTTCACTTTCTGTTGTCTGACAAAGGATGTAAAATTTACTAATTGTCCAGTGTTGTCACTAAGGGTGCAGTTTTTAATTTCAAAAGAAATTAAAGCAGAGGATTTTTTCTTGCGCAGTTTAAGGACTTTAATCTCCATTATCGGAAAATCGGTGCTTCTAATTTTTGCAAAGGTGCTACCATAAACAAAAACAGAATTACCCATACTTGAATTAATAGCAAAATGAACTACTGGAGTGTTTACATCAATATTCAGTATCTCAATGTTTACGATGTTAACATGAATTGTAATATTCTTTGATGGATATATAGACCAAATAAAGATGAATATGATATACTTTTTGTTTCTCTAATAGTCTTTCGCTTCATATGAAAGGACTGATTGACACTCATACAACATATTGTACAGTTCTGAATGAGAACATTGTTCTCTGACTGTGTTTGGTTGTGATGGACACCATCTATTGTATCCACATACACAAGGATAATTCCACCCATTGGTCTGAGAGAGTTACCTGACAATTTGTTATTGTGATACACTGTGATGTTTACAAGTGTTGATGATCCCAGTACATTTATACCAACTATACCATGACCAAGACTGTTCTCAAATGTTATGTTGGACAATACTATTAACTGTACATTGAGTAAACTAATTGTTGCTGTAAAATTGTGCAATGTGGGGTATACATTACTCATTCCACAGTTTGTAAATTTCACATTTTGTACACTCACTCTTATTGAGCTGTTAATGTATATGGCAGCATTGCTTGTGCAGTTAATGGTAACAGAAGTTATCCCAGTAATTGAAAGGTTTTGTACTTTTGTTATTGACAGCTGCTTTTGTAAATAGTACTCACCTGGGTTTAGTATTATTTTTGTGTCGGAGGTGAAGTACCTTGAACTTTCATGGTTAATGGCTTCCCATGTCACAGTTGATTCAGCCTCATTTCTGTCACTGTAAGACTCTG